>NW_027525097.1:0-307304 GCF_052094955.1 Ictidomys tridecemlineatus
GTGGAGGGGAGCCGCCCTGGCGCTCGGGGTGGGGGCGGGGGATCAGGCTTCCTTAGTTCCTGGGGGTGAGCACCCCTCCCTTCGGCGGTGCTGGGCCCGGCCTGCTGGCCCTGGGCGAGCGCCCCAGGCGGCCTGGCCGGCAGTTTCCTGGGCGCTCTGGGCCCTGCTGGTGAGCGCCCCTTGTCCTCCGGGGCCCGCGGGTGAGCGCCCCTCGCCCGCGGGTCCTCGGTGTGCCCGGGCCTCTGGGGTTAGCCCCCCAGGCGCGCCAGGGAGCAGTGGCCTCTGGGGCCCGCGGGTGAGCGCCCCTCGCCCGCTGGTCCCCAGTGTCCTCTGTGTCCCCAGGCTGAGCGCCCCCGGCTGGGTCCCCTCTGGGTCCTGAGGGGTGAGCGCCCCTCGCCCAGCAGTGCCCAGTGGGTCTCCTCTGGGGCCCGTGGCTGGTGCCCCTCCCTCGCCAGTGCTCAGTCTGCCCTGGGCCCTGTGGGTGAGCGCCCCTCGCCCGCCAGGGCTCAGTGTCCTCTGGGCCTGTGGGGGAGTTCCCCTTGCCCGCCAGGGCCCAGTCTCCTCTGAGCGCTAAGGCCGCCTGGCGCCTGGGGAGTGAACTGTGTGGCTGGGGTCTTTCTCTCCCAGCCTGGGACACCCTCTTTGGCCTGAGGGGTGAAGAGTCCCTGTGGAGGAAGCCACCCCCGGAGACTTGGAGCAAGGTGGAGAGCTCCAACTGGCAAACACCTGGCTTTTGGCCTCTGGTGCGGCCCTGCAGGCAGGCTTGTGCTGGAAACCTGCGACCCCGAGAGAACACTGTTAGGGGATCTCCAGTCCAAGGGCACCCAGGACCCGGATCCATCCCGCCGGACACACCATTTTCTGGCCTTTGGGCCCAGGGGGCTGCGCTCCTGTGCACGACCCCAACCTGCCCGGGATCGCGGAGGTCCCTGGCACCAGTGGATGCGGGGCCAGTTTCCAAGGCCTGTGGGGATCACCTGGGACGCGCCACCGGGCGCGCTCCCACCGGGCGCGCTCTGGGCCCCAGGGAAGAACCCTGTGGGACCCTTGGATCCGGAGCAACGGCCACCCGGGCAGGAGCCAGGGGGGAGATTTGGCAGAGGACCTCTCCCCACCCTCATGGAGGACCTGCTGAGACCCGTGAAAAGGGCACCACTGTGGCACCCTGGCCCAGGTAAGGGAGACTTGGGGCTGAGGGCATCTCCGCAAAAGGAGCCCAGGACTCTGAGCCCCGTGGGTGAGCGCCCCTCGCCCACAGGCACTCATTCTCCAGGGTTGCTGCTGCAGGTGAGCTCCCTCAGCCCCCCAGCGCTCAGGCTGCTGCTCGGGGTCCTGGGGGTGAGCGCCCCTCACCCAGCAGTGCTCCGGGCGGCCCTGAGTGTGGAGGGGAGCCGCCCTGGCGCTCGGGGTGGGGGCGGGGGATCAGGCTTCCTTAGTTCCTGGGGGTGAGCACCCCTCCCTTCGGCGGTGCTGGGCCCGGCCTGCTGGCCCTGGGCGAGCGCCCCAGGCGGCCTGGCCGGCAGTTTCCTGGGCGCTCTGGGCCCTGCTGGTGAGCGCCCCTTGTCCTCCGGGGCCCGCGGGTGAGCGCCCCTCGCCCGCGGGTCCTCGGTGTGCCCGGGCCTCTGGGGTTAGCCCCCAGGCGCGCCAGGGAGCAGTGGCCTCTGGGGCCCGCGGGTGAGCGCCCCTCGCCCGCTGGTCCCCAGTGTCCTCTGTGTCCCCAGGCTGAGCGCCCCCGGCTGGGTCCCCTCTGGGTCCTGAGGGGTGAGCGCCCCTCGCCCAGCAGTGCCCAGTGGGTCTCCTCTGGGGCCCGTGGCTGGTGCCCCTCCCTCGCCAGTGCTCAGTCTGCCCTGGGCCCTGTGGGTGAGCGCCCCTCGCCCGCCAGGGCTCAGTGTCCTCTGGGCCTGTGGGGGAGTTCCCCTTGCCCGCCAGGGCCCAGTCTCCTCTGAGCGCTAAGGCCGCCTGGCGCCTGGGGAGTGAACTGTGTGGCTGGGGTCTTTCTCTCCCAGCCTGGGACACCCTCTTTGGCCTGAGGGGTGAAGAGTCCCTGTGGAGGAAGCCACCCCCGGAGACTTGGAGCAAGGTGGAGAGCTCCAACTGGCAAACACCTGGCTTTTGGCCTCTGGTGCGGCCCTGCAGGCAGGCTTGTGCTGGAAACCTGCGACCCCGAGAGAACACTGTTAGGGGATCTCCAGTCCAAGGGCACCCAGGACCCGGATCCATCCCGCCGGACACACCATTTTCTGGCCTTTGGGCCCAGGGGGCTGCGCTCCTGTGCACGACCCCAACCTGCCCGGGATCGCGGAGGTCCCTGGCACCAGTGGATGCGGGGCCAGTTTCCAAGGCCTGTGGGGATCACCTGGGACGCGCCACCGGGCGCGCTCCCACCGGGCGCGCTCTGGGCCCCAGGGAAGAACCCTGTGGGACCCTTGGATCCGGAGCAACGGCCACCCGGGCAGGAGCCAGGGGGGAGATTTGGCAGAGGACCTCTCCCCACCCTCATGGAGGACCTGCTGAGACCCGTGAAAAGGGCACCACTGTGGCACCCTGGCCCAGGTAAGGGAGACTTGGGGCTGAGGGCATCTCCGCAAAAGGAGCCCAGGACTCTGAGCCCCGTGGGTGAGCGCCCCTCGCCCACAGGCACTCATTCTCCAGGGTTGCTGCTGCGGGTGAGCTCCCTCAGCCCCCCAGCGCTCAGGCTGCTGCTCGGGGTCCTGGGGGTGAGCGCCCCTCACCCAGCAGTGCTCCGGGCGGCCCTGAGTGTGGAGGGGAGCCGCCCTGGCGCTCGGGGTGGGGGCGGGGGATCAGGCTTCCTTAGTTCCTGGGGGTGAGCACCCCTCCCTTCGGCGGTGCTGGGCCCGGCCTGCTGGCCCTGGGCGAGCGCCCCAGGCGGCCTGGCCGGCAGTTTCCTGGGCGCTCTGGGCCCTGCTGGTGAGCGCCCCTTGTCCTCCGGGGCCCGCGGGTGAGCGCCCCTCGCCCGCGGGTCCTCGGTGTGCCCGGGCCTCTGGGGTTAGCCCCCAGGCGCGCCAGGGAGCAGTGGCCTCTGGGGCCCGCGGGTGAGCGCCCCTCGCCCGCTGGTCCCCAGTGTCCTCTGTGTCCCCAGGCTGAGCGCCCCCGGCTGGGTCCCCTCTGGGTCCTAAGGGGTGAGCGCCCCTCGCCCAGCAGTGCCCAGTGGGTCTCCTCTGGGGCCCGTGGCTGGTGCCCCTCCCTCGCCAGTGCTCAGTCTGCCCTGGGCCCTGTGGGTGAGCGCCCCTCGCCCGCCAGGGCTCAGTGTCCTCTGGGCCTGTGGGGGAGTTCTCCTTGCCCGCCAGGGCCCAGTCTCCTCTGAGCGCTAAGGCCGCCTGGCGCCTGGGGAGTGAACTGTGTGGCTGGGGTCTTTCTCTCCCAGCCTGGGACACCCTCTTTGGCCTGAGGGGTGAAGAGTCCCTGTGGAGGAAGCCACCCCCGGAGACTTGGAGCAAGGTGGAGAGCTCCAACTGGCAAACACCTGGCTTTTGGCCTCTGGTGCGGCCCTGCAGGCAGGCTTGTGCTGGAAACCTGCGACCCCGAGAGAACACTGTTAGGGGATCTCCAGTCCAAGGGCACCCAGGACCCGGAGCCATCCCGCCGGACACACCATTTTCTGGCCTTTGGGCCCAGGGGGCTGCGCTCCTGTGCACGACCCCAACCTGCCCGGGATCGCGGAGGTCCCTGGCACCAGTGGATGCGGGGCCAGTTTCCAAGGCCTGTGGGGATCACCTGGGACGCGCCACCGGGCGCGCTCCCACCGGGCGCGCTCTGGGCCCCAGGGAAGAACCCTGTGGGACCCTTGGATCCGGAGCAACGGCCACCCGGGCAGGAGCCAGGGGGGAGATTTGGCAGAGGACCTCTCCCCACCCTCATGGAGGACCTGCTGAGACCCGTGAAAAGGGCACCACTGTGGCACCCTGGCCCAGGTAAGGGAGACTTGGGGCTGAGGGCATCTCCGCAAAAGGAGCCCAGGACTCTGAGCCCCGTGGGTGAGCGCCCCTCGCCCACAGGCACTCATTCTCCAGGGTTGCTGCTGCGGGTGAGCTCCCTCAGCCCCCCAGCGCTCAGGCTGCTGCTCGGGGTCCTGGGGGTGAGCGCCCCTCACCCAGCAGTGCTCCGGGCGGCCCTGAGTGTGGAGGGGAGCCGCCCTGGCGCTCGGGGTGGGGGCGGGGGATCAGGCTTCCTTAGTTCCTGGGGGTGAGCACCCCTCCCTTCGGCGGTGCTGGGCCCGGCCTGCTGGCCCTGGGCGAGCGCCCCAGGCGGCCTGGCCGGCAGTTTCCTGGGCGCTCTGGGCCCTGCTGGTGAGCGCCCCTTGTCCTCCGGGGCCCGCGGGTGAGCGCCCCTCGCCCGCGGGTCCTCGGTGTGCCCGGGCCTCTGGGGTTAGCCCCCCAGGCGCGCCAGGGAGCAGTGGCCTCTGGGGCCCGCGGGTGAGCGCCCCTCGCCCGCTGGTCCCCAGTGTCCTCTGTGTCCCCAGGCTGAGCGCCCCCGGCTGGGTCCCCTCTGGGTCCTGAGGGGTGAGCGCCCCTCGCCCAGCAGTGCCCAGTGGGTCTCCTCTGGGGCCCGTGGCTGGTGCCCCTCCCTCGCCAGTGCTCAGTCTGCCCTGGGCCCTGTGGGTGAGCGCCCCTCGCCCGCCAGGGCTCAGTGTCCTCTGGGCCTGTGGGGGAGTTCCCCTTGCCCGCCAGGGCCCAGTCTCCTCTGAGCGCTAAGGCCGCCTGGCGCCTGGGGAGTGAACTGTGTGGCTGGGGTCTTTCTCTCCCAGCCTGGGACACCCTCTTTGGCCTGAGGGGTGAAGAGTCCCTGTGGAGGAAGCCACCCCCGGAGACTTGGAGCAAGGTGGAGAGCTCCAACTGGCAAACACCTGGCTTTTGGCCTCTGGTGCGGCCCTGCAGGCAGGCTTGTGCTGGAAACCTGCGACCCCGAGAGAACACTGTTAGGGGATCTCCAGTCCAAGGGCACCCAGGACCCGGATCCATCCCGCCGGACACACCATTTTCTGGCCTTTGGGCCCAGGGGGCTGCGCTCCTGTGCACGACCACAACCTGCCCGGGATCGCGGAGGTCCCTGGCACCAGTGGATGCGGGGCCAGTTTCCAAGGCCTGTGGGGATCACCTGGGACGCGCCACCGGGCGCGCTCCCACCGGGCGCGCTCTGGGCCCCAGGGAAGAACCCTGTGGGACCCTTGGATCCGGAGCAACGGCCACCCGGGCAGGAGCCAGGGGGGAGATTTGGCAGAGGACCTCTCCCCACCCTCATGGAGGACCTGCTGAGACCCGTGAAAAGGGCACCACTGTGGCACCCTGGCCCAGGTAAGGGAGACTTGGGGCTGAGGGCATCTCCGCAAAAGGAGCCCAGGACTCTGAGCCCCGTGGGTGAGCGCCCCTCGCCCACAGGCACTCATTCTCCAGGGTTGCTGCTGCAGGTGAGCTCCCTCAGCCCCCCAGCGCTCAGGCTGCTGCTCGGGGTCCTGGGGGTGAGCGCCCCTCACCCAGCAGTGCTCCGGGCGGCCCTGAGTGTGGAGGGGAGCCGCCCTGGCGCTCGGGGTGGGGGCGGGGGATCAGGCTTCCTTAGTTCCTGGGGGTGAGCACCCCTCCCTTCGGCGGTGCTGGGCCCGGCCTGCTGGCCCTGGGCGAGCGCCCCAGGCGGCCTGGCCGGCAGTTTCCTGGGCGCTCTGGGCCCTGCTGGTGAGCGCCCCTTGTCCTCCGGGGCCCGCGGGTGAGCGCCCCTCGCCCGCGGGTCCTCGGTGTGCCCGGGCCTCTGGGGTTAGCCCCCAGGCGCGCCAGGGAGCAGTGGCCTCTGGGGCCCGCGGGTGAGCGCCCCTCGCCCGCTGGTCCCCAGTGTCCTCTGTGTCCCCAGGCTGAGCGCCCCCGGCTGGGTCCCCTCTGGGTCCTGAGGGGTGAGCGCCCCTCGCCCAGCAGTGCCCAGTGGGTCTCCTCTGGGGCCCGTGGCTGGTGCCCCTCCCTCGCCAGTGCTCAGTCTGCCCTGGGCCCTGTGGGTGAGCGCCCCTCGCCCGCCAGGGCTCAGTGTCCTCTGGGCCTGTGGGGGAGTTCCCCTTGCCCGCCAGGGCCCAGTCTCCTCTGAGCGCTAAGGCCGCCTGGCGCCTGGGGAGTGAACTGTGTGGCTGGGGTCTTTCTCTCCCAGCCTGGGACACCCTCTTTGGCCTGAGGGGTGAAGAGTCCCTGTGGAGGAAGCCACCCCCGGAGACTTGGAGCAAGGTGGAGAGCTCCAACTGGCAAACACCTGGCTTTTGGCCTCTGGTGCGGCCCTGCAGGCAGGCTTGTGCTGGAAACCTGCGACCCCGAGAGAACACTGTTAGGGGATCTCCAGTCCAAGGGCACCCAGGACCCGGATCCATCCCGCCGGACACACCATTTTCTGGCCTTTGGGCCCAGGGGGCTGCGCTCCTGTGCACGACCACAACCTGCCCGGGATCGCGGAGGTCCCTGGCACCAGTGGATGCGGGGCCAGTTTCCAAGGCCTGTGGGGATCACCTGGGACGCGCCACCGGGCGCGCTCCCACCGGGCGCGCTCTGGGCCCCAGGGAAGAACCCTGTGGGACCCTTGGATCCGGAGCAACGGCCACCCGGGCAGGAGCCAGGGGGGAGATTTGGCAGAGGACCTCTCCCCACCCTCATGGAGGACCTGCTGAGACCCGTGAAAAGGGCACCACTGTGGCACCCTGGCCCAGGTAAGGGAGACTTGGGGCTGAGGGCATCTCCGCAAAAGGAGCCCAGGACTCTGAGCCCCGTGGGTGAGCGCCCCTCGCCCACAGGCACTCATTCTCCAGGGTTGCTGCTGCGGGTGAGCTCCCTCAGCCCCCCAGCGCTCAGGCTGCTGCTCGGGGTCCTGGGGGTGAGCGCCCCTCACCCAGCAGTGCTCCGGGCGGCCCTGAGTGTGGAGGGGAGCCGCCCTGGCGCTCGGGGTGGGGGCGGGGGATCAGGCTTCCTTAGTTCCTGGGGGTGAGCACCCCTCCCTTCGGCGGTGCTGGGCCCGGCCTGCTGGCCCTGGGCGAGCGCCCCAGGCGGCCTGGCCGGCAGTTTCCTGGGCGCTCTGGGCCCTGCTGGTGAGCGCCCCTTGTCCTCCGGGGCCCGCGGGTGAGCGCCCCTCGCCCGCGGGTCCTCGGTGTGCCCGGGCCTCTGGGGTTAGCCCCCCAGGCGCGCCAGGGAGCAGTGGCCTCTGGGGCCCGCGGGTGAGCGCCCCTCGCCCGCTGGTCCCCAGTGTCCTCTGTGTCCCCAGGCTGAGCGCCCCCGGCTGGGTCCCCTCTGGGTCCTGAGGGGTGAGCGCCCCTCGCCCAGCAGTGCCCAGTGGGTCTCCTCTGGGGCCCGTGGCTGGTGCCCCTCCCTCGCCAGTGCTCAGTCTGCCCTGGGCCCTGTGGGTGAGCGCCCCTCGCCCGCCAGGGCTCAGTGTCCTCTGGGCCTGTGGGGGAGTTCTCCTTGCCCGCCAGGGCCCAGTCTCCTCTGAGCGCTAAGGCCGCCTGGCGCCTGGGGAGTGAACTGTGTGGCTGGGGTCTTTCTCTCCCAGCCTGGGACACCCTCTTTGGCCTGAGGGGTGAAGAGTCCCTGTGGAGGAAGCCACCCCCGGAGACTTGGAGCAAGGTGGAGAGCTCCAACTGGCAAACACCTGGCTTTTGGCCTCTGGTGCGGCCCTGCAGGCAGGCTTGTGCTGGAAACCTGCGACCCCGAGAGAACACTGTTAGGGGATCTCCAGTCCAAGGGCACCCAGGACCCGGATCCATCCCGCCGGACACACCATTTTCTGGCCTTTGGGCCCAGGGGGCTGCGCTCCTGTGCACGACCCCAACCTGCCCGGGATCGCGGAGGTCCCTGGCACCAGTGGATGCGGGGCCAGTTTCCAAGGCCTGTGGGGATCACCTGGGACGCGCCACCGGGCGCGCTCCCACCGGGCGCGCTCTGGGCCCCAGGGAAGAACCCTGTGGGACCCTTGGATCCGGAGCAACGGCCACCCGGGCAGGAGCCAGGGGGGAGATTTGGCAGAGGACCTCTCCCCACCCTCATGGAGGACCTGCTGAGACCCGTGAAAAGGGCACCACTGTGGCACCCTGGCCCAGGTAAGGGAGACTTGGGGCTGAGGGCATCTCCGCAAAAGGAGCCCAGGACTCTGAGCCCCGTGGGTGAGCGCCCCTCGCCCACAGGCACTCATTCTCCAGGGTTGCTGCTGCGGGTGAGCTCCCTCAGCCCCCCAGCGCTCAGGCTGCTGCTCGGGGTCCTGGGGGTGAGCGCCCCTCACCCAGCAGTGCTCCGGGCGGCCCTGAGTGTGGAGGGGAGCCGCCCTGGCGCTCGGGGTGGGGGCGGGGGATCAGGCTTCCTTAGTTCCTGGGGGTGAGCACCCCTCCCTTCGGCGGTGCTGGGCCCGGCCTGCTGGCCCTGGGCGAGCGCCCCAGGCGGCCTGGCCGGCAGTTTCCTGGGCGCTCTGGGCCCTGCTGGTGAGCGCCCCTTGTCCTCCGGGGCCCGCGGGTGAGCGCCCCTCGCCCGCGGGTCCTCGGTGTGCCCGGGCCTCTGGGGTTAGCCCCCCAGGCGCGCCAGGGAGCAGTGGCCTCTGGGGCCCGCGGGTGAGCGCCCCTCGCCCGCTGGTCCCCAGTGTCCTCTGTGTCCCCAGGCTGAGCGCCCCCGGCTGGGTCCCCTCTGGGTCCTGAGGGGTGAGCGCCCCTCGCCCAGCAGTGCCCAGTGGGTCTCCTCTGGGGCCCGTGGCTGGTGCCCCTCCCTCGCCAGTGCTCAGTCTGCCCTGGGCCCTGTGGGTGAGCGCCCCTCGCCCGCCAGGGCTCAGTGTCCTCTGGGCCTGTGGGGGAGTTCCCCTTGCCCGCCAGGGCCCAGTCTCCTCTGAGCGCTAAGGCCGCCTGGCGCCTGGGGAGTGAACTGTGTGGCTGGGGTCTTTCTCTCCCAGCCTGGGACACCCTCTTTGGCCTGAGGGGTGAAGAGTCCCTGTGGAGGAAGCCACCCCCGGAGACTTGGAGCAAGGTGGAGAGCTCCAACTGGCAAACACCTGGCTTTTGGCCTCTGGTGCGGCCCTGCAGGCAGGCTTGTGCTGGAAACCTGCGACCCCGAGAGAACACTGTTAGGGGATCTCCAGTCCAAGGGCACCCAGGACCCGGATCCATCCCGCCGGACACACCATTTTCTGGCCTTTGGGCCCAGGGGGCTGCGCTCCTGTGCACGACCACAACCTGCCCGGGATCGCGGAGGTCCCTGGCACCAGTGGATGCGGGGCCAGTTTCCAAGGCCTGTGGGGATCACCTGGGACGTGCCACCGGGCGCGCTCCCACCGGGCGCGCTCTGGGCCCCAGGGAAGAACCCTGTGGGACCCTTGGATCCGGAGCAACGGCCACCCGGGCAGGAGCCAGGGGGGAGATTTGGCAGAGGACCTCTCCCCACCCTCATGGAGGACCTGCTGAGACCCGTGAAAAGGGCACCACTGTGGCACCCTGGCCCAGGTAAGGGAGACTTGGGGCTGAGGGCATCTCCGCAAAAGGAGCCCAGGACTCTGAGCCCCGTGGGTGAGCGCCCCTCGCCCACAGGCACTCATTCTCCAGGGTTGCTGCTGCAGGTGAGCTCCCTCAGCCCCCCAGCGCTCAGGCTGCTGCTCGGGGTCCTGGGGGTGAGCGCCCCTCACCCAGCAGTGCTCCGGGCGGCCCTGAGTGTGGAGGGGAGCCGCCCTGGCGCTCGGGGTGGGGGCGGGGGATCAGGCTTCCTTAGTTCCTGGGGGTGAGCACCCCTCCCTTCGGCGGTGCTGGGCCCGGCCTGCTGGCCCTGGGCGAGCGCCCCAGGCGGCCTGGCCGGCAGTTTCCTGGGCGCTCTGGGCCCTGCTGGTGAGCGCCCCTTGTCCTCCGGGGCCCGCGGGTGAGCGCCCCTCGCCCGCGTGTCCTCGGTGTGCCCGGGCCTCTGGGGTTAGCCCCCAGGCGCGCCAGGGAGCAGTGGCCTCTGGGGCCCGCGGGTGAGCGCCCCTCGCCCGCTGGTCCCCAGTGTCCTCTGTGTCCCCAGGCTGAGCGCCCCCGGCTGGGTCCCCTCTGGGTCCTGAGGGGTGAGCGCCCCTCGCCCAGCAGTGCCCAGTGGGTCTCCTCTGGGGCCCGTGGCTGGTGCCCCTCCCTCGCCAGTGCTCAGTCTGCCCTGGGCCCTGTGGGTGAGCGCCCCTCGCCCGCCAGGGCTCAGTGTCCTCTGGGCCTGTGGGGGAGTTCCCCTTGCCCGCCAGGGCCCAGTCTCCTCTGAGCGCTAAGGCCGCCTGGCGCCTGGGGAGTGAACTGTGTGGCTGGGGTCTTTCTCTCCCAGCCTGGGACACCCTCTTTGGCCTGAGGGGTGAAGAGTCCCTGTGGAGGAAGCCACCCCCGGAGACTTGGAGCAAGGTGGAGAGCTCCAACTGGCAAACACCTGGCTTTTGGCCTCTGGTGCGGCCCTGCAGGCAGGCTTGTGCTGGAAACCTGCGACCCCGAGAGAACACTGTTAGGGGATCTCCAGTCCAAGGGCACCCAGGACCCGGATCCATCCCGCCGGACACACCATTTTCTGGCCTTTGGGCCCAGGGGGCTGCGCTCCTGTGCACGACCCCAACCTGCCCGGGATCGCGGAGGTCCCTGGCACCAGTGGATGCGGGGCCAGTTTCCAAGGCCTGTGGGGATCACCTGGGACGCGCCACCGGGCGCGCTCCCACCGGGCCCGCTCTGGGCCCCAGGGAAGAACCCTGTGGGACCCTTGGATCCGGAGCAACGGCCACCCGGGCAGGAGCCAGGGGGGAGATTTGGCAGAGGACCTCTCCCCACCCTCATGGAGGACCTGCTGAGACCCGTGAAAAGGGCACCACTGTGGCACCCTGGCCCAGGTAAGGGAGACTTGGGGCTGAGGGCATCTCCGCAAAAGGAGCCCAGGACTCTGAGCCCCGTGGGTGAGCGCCCCTCGCCCACAGGCACTCATTCTCCAGGGTTGCTGCTGCGGGTGAGCTCCCTCAGCCCCCCAGCGCTCAGGCTGCTGCTCGGGGTCCTGGGGGTGAGCGCCCCTCACCCAGCAGTGCTCCGGGCGGCCCTGAGTGTGGAGGGGAGCCGCCCTGGCGCTCGGGGTGGGGGCGGGGGATCAGGCTTCCTTAGTTCCTGGGGGTGAGCACCCCTCCCTTCGGCGGTGCTGGGCCCGGCCTGCTGGCCCTGGGCGAGCGCCCCAGGCGGCCTGGCCGGCAGTTTCCTGGGCGCTCTGGGCCCTGCTGGTGAGCGCCCCTTGTCCTCCGGGGCCCGCGGGTGAGCGCCCCTCGCCCGCGGGTCCTCGGTGTGCCCGGGCCTCTGGGGTTAGCCCCCCAGGCGCGCCAGGGAGCAGTGGCCTCTGGGGCCCGCGGGTGAGCGCCCCTCGCCCGCTGGTCCCCAGTGTCCTCTGTGTCCCCAGGCTGAGCGCCCCCGGCTGGGTCCCCTCTGGGTCCTGAGGGGTGAGCGCCCCTCGCCCAGCAGTGCCCAGTGGGTCTCCTCTGGGGCCCGTGGCTGGTGCCCCTCCCTCGCCAGTGCTCAGTCTGCCCTGGGCCCTGTGGGTGAGCGCCCCTCGCCCGCCAGGGCTCAGTGTCCTCTGGGCCTGTGGGGGAGTTCCCCTTGCCCGCCAGGGCCCAGTCTCCTCTGAGCGCTAAGGCCGCCTGGCGCCTGGGGAGTGAACTGTGTGGCTGGGGTCTTTCTCTCCCAGCCTGGGACACCCTCTTTGGCCTGAGGGGTGAAGAGTCCCTGTGGAGGAAGCCACCCCCGGAGACTTGGAGCAAGGTGGAGAGCTCCAACTGGCAAACACCTGGCTTTTGGCCTCTGGTGCGGCCCTGCAGGCAGGCTTGTGCTGGAAACCTGCGACCCCGAGAGAACACTGTTAGGGGATCTCCAGTCCAAGGGCACCCAGGACCCGGATCCATCCCGCCGGACACACCATTTTCTGGCCTTTGGGCCCAGGGGGCTGCGCTCCTGTGCACGACCCCAACCTGCCCGGGATCGCGGAGGTCCCTGGCACCAGTGGATGCGGGGCCAGTTTCCAAGGCCTGTGGGGATCACCTGGGACGCGCCACCGGGCGCGCTCCCACCGGGCCCGCTCTGGGCCCCAGGGAAGAACCCTGTGGGACCCTTGGATCCGGAGCAACGGCCACCCGGGCAGGAGCCAGGGGGGAGATTTGGCAGAGGACCTCTCCCCACCCTCATGGAGGACCTGCTGAGACCCGTGAAAAGGGCACCACTGTGGCACCCTGGCCCAGGTAAGGGAGACTTGGGGCTGAGGGCATCTCCGCAAAAGGAGCCCAGGACTCTGAGCCCCGTGGGTGAGCGCCCCTCGCCCACAGGCACTCATTCTCCAGGGTTGCTGCTGCGGGTGAGCTCCCTCAGCCCCCCAGCGCTCAGGCTGCTGCTCGGGGTCCTGGGGGTGAGCGCCCCTCACCCAGCAGTGCTCCGGGCGGCCCTGAGTGTGGAGGGGAGCCGCCCTGGCGCTCGGGGTGGGGGCGGGGGATCAGGCTTCCTTAGTTCCTGGGGGTGAGCACCCCTCCCTTCGGCGGTGCTGGGCCCGGCCTGCTGGCCCTGGGCGAGCGCCCCAGGCGGCCTGGCCGGCAGTTTCCTGGGCGCTCTGGGCCCTGCTGGTGAGCGCCCCTTGTCCTCCGGGGCCCGCGGGTGAGCGCCCCTCGCCCGCGGGTCCTCGGTGTGCCCGGGCCTCTGGGGTTAGCCCCCCAGGCGCGCCAGGGAGCAGTGGCCTCTGGGGCCCGCGGGTGAGCGCCCCTCGCCCGCTGGTCCCCAGTGTCCTCTGTGTCCCCAGGCTGAGCGCCCCCGGCTGGGTCCCCTCTGGGTCCTGAGGGTTGAGCGCCCCTCGCCCAGCAGTGCCCAGTGGGTCTCCTCTGGGGCCCGTGGCTGGTGCCCCTCCCTCGCCAGTGCTCAGTCTGCCCTGGGCCCTGTGGGTGAGCGCCCCTTGCCCGCCAGGGCTCAGTGTCCTCTGTTTCTCTTGTCCTAGTGCTCCTGGGTCAGTCCCCTCAGGGTCCTGAGGGGTGAGCGCCCTTCTCTCAGTAGTTTTTAGTGGGTCTTCTCTGAGGCCTGTGGTTGATGTCTGGGCTCTGTTGGTGAGTGTTTTTTGCCTACCAGTGTCCTCCTCTGTCTTCATCCTAGGTCCTCTTCTTTACTGGGCTCTCATTCACTCTGGTCTGCCTGCTCAGTCACCTGGACTCTTTGAGTATTTCCTTTTTTGCTTGTTTTTTTAGAGCTTATTATGTCATTTCTTTTGGGTTCTTGAGATACTGGGTGTTTGAATTTCTTGGCTGCCCATGGTGCGGTGCATGGCTGCTCTAAATGTGTAGCTGACCTTCATGGCCCAGCTTGTGATGCTTGCTGGAGACATTTGGCTGTCCTGGCTGTTCCTTCCTGGAGGAAGTGTTGGGGTTTGAGAGTGGGTTCTCCTTTCCCATCTTGAGTGCAGCATTTTGGGGACATACTCGCCAAGTTCTGCTCTGTACCCAGTCGAGGAGCAGCACTGAGGGGAGGAACAAGAGCTCCAGGCCTAGCAGGTGAGTGGGGAAAGGATCTGAGTGGGGTGGGCCTGGGCCCTGCTTTGTCCGGGGCCTCACCCAGTGTGTGCCATGCCCCTTAGCTCTGGTGGGACTTCAGAGGTCACCAGTGGGCCCCTCCCTGCACCCGACCTGTGGTTCCATTGGATGTGGATCAGCAGGCTTTCTGAAGAGCACTTGTGTGCTCATTATTAACTTCACTGGTACATGCACTTCACAAGTCATCTTAAAATAAACGTCTCTTGATTGTAAATTCCACAGATCAAGGGCTTTTCACCAAATGCTTCAGTTCTGGCTGGACTTTTGTATCTGTAGCCAGCTGATGGTTGCCACAGAACTACCATAGATGAGATCAATCTCATAGCAAATGCTTCACTGCTATCTGATTCAAGAGAGAATTTGCTTGTGGTGTTCACTGGCTGATATTGAGTGTAGTTCTGACAAGAATGTTGACTGATAATTTCATTTATACATAAGACAAAAACAAAATAAGCGGAACATTCATGTGTATTGCACTACTTTTTGTAGGGCAAAGGGGTGTTCTGCGTTGAATGGATGCCAGTGTTGAGTACTGGACGTGTAGTTCCACACACTTTTGTAGCTATTCACAATGGAATAGCTACAGACATAAACATTCCTGCATTATTAACCTTTTCTCCATCTCATCATTAAATTGAGACAATTATCAAAACAGCAAACCAGCCTGCAACAGGTGGTGATTGCCGATTTTCCTTTTGTAGATGCCTCATGTGACCTGTACTCTGCATGGCTAGGAAGGGACCTGGAGTAGAGCACGCCATGTTTGCAACTGAAAAAGACTCAGGTGATAGCAAGACTCGGTGGAGAGATCCCCAGGTCATAAGCCATGAGAATAGCAGGGAACAGGAGGCCCGGAGTCTGGTCCTAGCAGCCTAGGCTGGGCTGAAATGTCCAAGCATGAGCCCTGCCATGGCCAAGCATGGCTTCTCCACACATGTTCCCAGGCACAAGGAAATATGCACATGGCATTGAGGCAGGATGCAGCAGAGCTGGCAGGGTTTGGGGCCACAGGGCCAGCTCTGTCCTACAGCCCAGCTGTGAAGGCTAATACCCGTTTGCTGTCTCCCCTGCTTCCATCCAGCTTCCAGGGCTGCTCTCCTTCCCCAGGCTTCTCCTGGCTCTCTGGTCCCTCCAAATGACTCTTCTCCTGGAGCCTCCACCACTGCTTCCCTCTAGAAGAACCCAAACCAAAGATCACAGCTTGGCTTGGGCTCTGCAGGGCTCCTCTGAACCTGAAGTTAGAATTTAAGAAAACCATATATACCTTCATTCAGAGCAACCAACAGGGACTTTCAGGAGAAAAAGAAACTGCTGAAAACTGAGAGATGGGCAAACACATCCACCTTAGTAGGGCTTTAGGATCTGGCACTCAGAAACACAAATAAAAGCAAAGCCACCCTCTAATCATCAAAGTCATTTCTTAAAATGAAAATATCAAGTGTCACTGAGGATGAGTTGAAATGGATATTTCCAAATAAACTACAGGCCAAGAAGCTAGTAGAAACTATATGGAAAGTAAGTTCATAACTGGACCAGCACACAACACAGCCTCAGCACACATGCCTTGGGCTCAATAATGCAGATGGAACAATCAGAAGGAACTCTGGCTCACTTGTCCACTTCTAGAAATTGTAAAGCACTTGAAAGGGGCAGGAGGAAGTGTTTATCCAGTAAGGCAGGATGAGCCCATGAATTGGGCAGTGCAGTATGATAAGAAAATTCTGTTTCAGACCCAGGGAGGAAACTCCATGTGATGAAGAGTGAAGGTGAAGGAGCTGAGAAGCTGGACAGAGTGGGCAGAACATGGTGCAGCTGCACAGAAGGCCACAGGGAGCAGGAACAGACCCAGCTGTCAGACGGTCTCAGGACAAGGCACCCCCTCTCTGCACAGTTCTGGTTCTGAAGTTTTGCCCTTGGAGTTGTGTCCCTTGGTCCACAGGTACGTGTCTGTGGAATATGATGCGTGCATTCATTAGCTGGTCTTGGGGAAAGTCTATTTGTCTACTAGATGGTATATAGCAGCCTTTCCCACACAGGCCTCTGCCCTGGCTGCTTGCCCTGTGCCTCCAGAGCCCTGCACTGCTGCCTGCCACTCTCTGAAGCTCTCTCCCAGTAGCCCTGGAGCATTCTTTTTGTTTTGTTTTGTTTTTTAGACAGAGAGAGAGAGAGAGAGAGAGAGAGAGAGAGAGAGAGAGAGAGAGAGAATTTTTTAATATTTATTTTTTAGTTTTTGGTGGACACAACATCTTTATTATATTTTTATGTGGTGCTGAGGATCGAACCCAGTGGCCTGCACATGCCATCGCGCTATGGCTTGAGCCACATCCCCAGCCCACCCCCCTGGAGCATTCTTGTGCAAGCTCCATCCCTCAGCCAGACCTGCAGGCCACCCTCAAGAAGGGCACAGCCACAGAGCTGGCACCATCACCCTCCAGAACAAGCAGGGCTCTCTCTTGAGCTGCAGGACTGGCCTCTGCCCCAGCACCCAGCTCAAGGCATGTGACTGAGCCTCCTTTTGCAGGAGGAGAGAGGCAGTAGGATTGGAGGGACACAGGGAGAGGATGTGAGCACAGAGCAAGTCGGCTGTGTGGGAGCAGGAACTGAGGGGCACTGGGAAGGGACTTCATAGGTCTGGTCTGACTTGAAAAGGCACAGGGGTAGGAAGAGCTTCTGGCTCCATCCTGGGGTAAAACTGGGGAGTAAAGAGCTTTCCTAAGTTGAGAGCTTTTTTCCTGCCCTGAGTCAGCAGGATGTTCGACACACCTGATGTCATGGACCACCTGCCTCAAGTCTGTAAGGGAGCAGGGATCCCCTCAGTTTCCAAATGGCAAAGGTGCTCAGGGGATTGGTGTGACTTTGTCAGTGGAACTCAAGCAACGAGGGGCAGACCAGGTACCAGAATCCAGGCCCATCTGCCCCCCGGGCCCATGCTCTGTGTGGTACTAGCAGCACCCTCCAGGGAAGGATGCAGACAGGGGCCGGTTAAGGAGAGTCTGAGTCCTGTCCTGTGGCCTAGGAGGCTGTTCTGCCTGACTGTTCCAGTGAGATGACAGGCGCTTTACCAAGCAGCTAACCCCAAGGGAGCTCCATGGGTTGGGGGGCTCATTCAGAGACTTGGACATACCTAGACTGAAGTTAAATCTAGGAGCACACAGAAGCCTGTGTAAACAGAGTAGGATAAGTCACAAGGCCAAGGGTCCATACAAGACTAAAAGCCCAGACCAAGTCCAGGCTGAGCTGAGCCAGGTCAAGACAAAACAAATGCCAAGATAAAGACCAGGGCAACCCCATCCTAGACACACCTGAGCCAAGCTCAGCTGATAGCGGACAGGCAGCAGGACCAGGCGTGCTGAGGAAGAGACACGCGTGGTGTGCTGGGTACTTGCTTCCTCCACAGGCAGGTCTGGGATCATCCTGGATCCTAATGCTGGGTCTTGGCACATGAGTGTGTGGCTGCAGATTGTGCTCCTGACCAGGCCTGAGATGATGGGTCTAGTCCATAGATGACAGGGATAGACTGATGGGGGGACTATAACTAGAGAAAAGATCTGATCCCCATGGCTTGAGGGATGACACTGACCTGAGAGGTTCTTATTTCTGCCCTTCCAGGAAAAAAGTGGCTGTAGACAAGCCATCTTCACATGGAAAGGCAGCCTTGGCTCTTTTGGAAAATCCGACTGCAGATGTCCCCTGCCCTAAGACAATGGCCTTGCTCAGCCCTGCCATGTGGAAAGGAGGCGAAGGCCAATGTGACCCTGGTCAGAGGTGGAGTGGAGGTGTCTACCAAGTGCCTCCTGATCAGCTTCAGCAGTGGAGTGCTCAAGGTTTGGCTGCTCTGATGGGCTCCATCTCCCTGCTCACAGACTGCAGAGATGCCCACCTGGCTCCGGGGCTGAGGTCTCCTGTGCGTCTCCATGCAGCCCACCGCTTCCTCCTGCTCTCACCTTCTCCACCTTCCCCAATGACGTGTGCTGTTTTGTAACACAATAAAGATAGAATTTAATCGCAGATAAAATGTTTTCCCAAAGACCCTGAGTGTGAGTTTGTAGCCACCGTCACTGGGTCACTCTGCTGATGCCTCATTGACCCCACATCTGGGGCCTCTGGGAGCCTGTTCCTGATCACAGATGGACTCCCAGCTAGAGCCGCTGGATCCACACTTTTAAGGGGGAGGATGAGGCCCAGGAGGTGCAGGAGCTCTGAGCTCTAGCATTAGAGAAAGTGTCTGGGTTTTGGCATCGAAATCAGGTGTAGGTAGCCCAAGGGTGAATGAGGAGAGAGTGAGGGCTCAGATGGCAAAGTTCTCCATGCACCCAGGGTTGGGAGGATGGGGAATGAGATGGCAGGTGGGTCTGAGCACCTGCTATGAGCCCCATGGCCTCACAAACGTCCTCAGTGACCTTCATGGTGGATACCCACAGAGCCCTAGAGAAAAGTAGGGTCCTGGGAACTTGCACAGGACAGTGACTGCAGCCAGGGTGCCTGGAGCCTGGGGCTGGGCAGGAGGGCACCTGCTTACCAGGCTGGCTCCACACTGCAAGCCCTCCCGGTGCTACACCTGGCAGACCCCAGGCAGGTGCTTCAGGACTCAGGTAAATGCTTATCCTGGGAACTGCTCTTTCTAAGCGTGTTTTGTTGCTCAAATTTGGCAAAAATTTGGTCTTTTGACACTGACTCTTAACAGTCTGCGTCCCTTTCCCTTTGACAAGATCATTTAGATCAGTCTAAATGATGGGACAAGTCCATCCTGGTGACATGTGCTCAGACCACTTGGTGGACAATCAGTAATGTCTTCAGAAAAAATTATTCAGAGACGCGGGAATTGTCAGAATGAAGATGGCCCAAACCAGGTGTTGTCAAGGCTTGGAGCAGGGTTCCCATGTCCTCCACTAGGTGCAGCCAGTGGACGTCTTTGCAGGTTGGCTTTTTCACTCTCCAGTTTTGGGTGCCCTTGAGGGGATCTTGGCATCACCCCCTCAATAAAGGGCCAGATGACATGGAGCCCGGCATCCCTCAGGACTTTGGGATGGACAAGGCGGAGGACAGTGACACCGCCCAATTAAAATCAGAAATTTTCGAAGAAAAGCTCCTAGTTACTTTTTTCTCAGTCCCTGCCACTTCCTGCCATGTAGCAGCTCCCTGCAGGCTAGCCTTCCTTGTCCAGGATGGAAGCATTTGCCAGGCAAAGCCCAGGCTCAGGAAGAAAAGTAGGGCTGGAGGGGACTGACCATGCTCCTTAGCAGAGTCCCCAGGGCCCGCCCATCTGTGTCCCCAGGCTTCCTTCCTGTAGGTGGCAGTGTTTGTGGGACAGGCAGATGCAGGTCAGCTTCTTCCACTGTTTTGGCCAAATTGTGATTAAATTCATTTTTCCTTTTTACGTTGTCTTCTCCTAGTTCTGATGTTGGCCAATACCCAGTCAATCAGCAGGGACTGCAGATTCTTGGGCCCCAGGAAGACAAAAGTTCTTCTCCTGTGCCTATGACCCTGCTGGGACTCCCAAGTGTCCCCAGGCTACTGACCTTGGGCCCCTCACTGAGGTGCTGTCCATGTTCCCTGCACATCCAGTGGCCATGAGCAGCCTGGACCTGCAGTGTCTGAGCTTCCAGGGTCTCTTCAGTGCTCTCCTGGACTCCCACATTTCTTCCCTTCTCCTCCTCTGCCAGACTCCCACAGCAAGTCCTCCTGAGGGCAGAGCCCCACCTTCCCAGGCCCCCCCAAGCTGCTCCTGGGCTTTGGGGCAGGTCACTGGGGCACAGTCACTGGGGGCACAGTTGGAGGGAGATTCCAGAGAGGAGGGCCACCCTTCTGCCCCCCATCTGCTCTGAGAGCTCTGTGCTGTTTCCAAGGCCTTGAGTCACCTATGGCCTAGACCAGATGGGTGAAGTGGCTGAGGGAGGCCATGCCATCCAGGAGGCAGGGAAGGCTCTGGCTGAGACAGACACTAGGGTAGCCATGGGGATGGCAAGTGAAATGGGAAATGTCAGTGGCTCTGTCCTGCCCTGAAGTGGCAGCCCTCATGCTTTCCCCACAGGGTGAAGATCGGCAACCCCATAGGCCCTGGGCCTGCCTCAGCAGAAAGGGCACTGGTGGGATCTGGGTTTCACAGAAACAAGAATAATTGTTTAGTGTAGGTGTGTCTCATGCAGCAAGAGGAATGGATCCCAGCAGGACTGCCTGGAGGACGGAGTGCCCCACAGGCCCACGTGTTAAAGGCCAGTCCCCAGATGGTGCTTCTGCCACGTGGTGGAACTTAGGAGGTCAGGCCTAGTGGGAGGATTCATTCAAGTCACCCTGTTTCTTCCTTTTTCTCTCTTGCATCCCAGACGTGAGTTGTGAAGTTGGCTCTGCCATGGTCTCCTCCATGATATGTTGGCTCACCACAGGCCCCAAAGCAGCCCTGATTGGAAACCTTTAAAACTGTGAGACAAAATAAACCCTTTCTCAAGCATTGTGTTACAGCAATGGAAAGCTGACTCTTGCACTCCACATCAGCCTCCCTGTGCCCCATCACTTTCTTTCCCAGCCACACAGTCAGAAGGCATGAAAGTCAGCATCCCCAGGGACTTATGACTGTTCATTCCCAGTCTGTCCATCAACAAAAGAAAGATGGACCCAGTGTGACACACTCGTCAACAGCACATCACTCAGCAGCACAGAGCAGAGGGGACAGGACCATGGTGCACAGACACAGCATGGAGCAGCCTCACCTCCACATTCTACTTGAGGATGTTTCCAACAATGAAAAGACTGTGAGCTGGCGACAGAAATCAGAACAGTGGTTATGGGGCAGGGGTAGCACAGGGACTTCAGGAGAGTGGTTGCAGGGGTGTATCCCATGTAAAAGTTCATGTAAGAGCTTTTGTGTGTTTTTCTGTTCGTGTTTACTCTTTGTTTTCAGTGGTGAGAAACACAACAACATCGACGGCAAAGCATTCCGAAAAAGGTCCAAAGATAGAGAGTGAAATGGGTCAGCGGTCTCAGAGGGCCTCTTAGCTTCAGCGGGGACCCAGGAGTTTGGTCTCATTCTGGTGGGAGAGAGGAGCACTCCTTGGGTAAAAAGTCCCTGTAGGAGAGCAGGGCAGTGACCAGGTCAGAGGTGTGCTGCAGCCAGGACGGGTGGACGGAGGGCAGGACAGAGGGGAAATGGCAGGGCCTTGTCCAGGCAGCTGGGATGGAGGGCTGGACAGGTGGGAGGCAGTAGGGTGGTGTTGGACCAGCCCACCAGTGGCTGCTGCATAGTTAAGTGACTGGGAGGATGAGAAGGAGCAGTCTTGGAACAGGAGAAAATCACAATTGTTTGGTAGAAGGTGATTGGGCAACATCCAGGAGGGGATGATCCCAGGACACAGCTTGGGAGGGACAGTGGAGGACAAGAGGGCACAGGAAGGGGCAAGATGGGGTGGGGAGAGAGGAGGGACTCTGTAGGGCCAAGTTGAGTAGGGACAGCGGGAAGAGAGAGAGTGAGGTAGTGAGGAGGGAAGAGCCAGAGCAGGAGGTGGGAGAAGTAAACATGGGGAGAGCCCACGTGGGCAGCTCTTGGCATCTGGGAAATAACCACAGCAAGGACAGCACACATGTGGCTTAAGCCAGCCACACTCCACGTGTTACTCCATGCTCCTCAAGGCTCCCTGGCCTCATAGGGGTAGCTGTTCCCTCCAATTTGCAGATGAGAAGACAGGCATCGAGCACACAGGAGGCAGGTATGTGGCCAGGATGGGGACATGGGTTGGCTCCACAGTGAGCACTGCAGGACCAGCTGGGAGAGACACATCTGGCCCAGAACTTGGAAGGGCTGGGACTGGAGAAACTGAAGATTGAACCAGAGACTAGGAAATGTGGGGTCTGCAGGGACACCAGTCTTTCCTTGGGTGAAAACATGGACACTGCTGCCTGGCAGGAAGTGGTGTTGATGGGGTTCCAGGAGCGCAGGATTCATGCTGCTGCCCAGCTTGCAGCAACCCTCCCACTCCCACCCAATGAAGAGAGTTGATTCCAGTGGCTTCACTGGAGAGATAGGATTCAATTAAAATCTGGTCAGGAGAAGCCGGAAAGGGCACAAGGGAAGGGGGCTGGGATTTGTGTTTGGGGAAGAAGAAGAAACTGCCTTGGTTCTTCTCTGTTCCACCTCACTCCTGTCCATGGAGACCTTTGACTAAGTTCATGTTCTTTGAGAAGACTCTCCTGGCCTCACTGCTCTCCTGATCTGCCCATGCTGCCCATCTGGCCTATCCAAAGGCCAGGTTCTGATGGAGTTGATGTCTACTGCAAACCTTTAATTCAACAAGTTAGCTTTAAAAACCAGAAGCATAAATTCTAATCACCAAAGTATCCCCTTTACCAACAATATTACAGTATAAAATTCTGATGCCTTTTTCAGATTTAAAAAATATAATCACATTATTAAATATTGTCACAGCATAATATTAGAAACAACACAAAATGCAACCATGGCATTTAGATTTCTCACAAAACATGTTTATTCAGATGTATCATTTCTATATCCTTATGTGTTATGTCATAGCAATTCTATATATGTATACAAGTTTTATCATGCAACACTGAATTCACTTCCAGGAGGTCACCGTAGTGTAATCTCCCCTTAGTTTTTTGTGATTAATGATGACTTTGCATAGAATTCATACTGTGGCAGAGTCAGACTGTCTGTGTACCCTTCAAGAATGGGGATATTCTAGCATTTCAAGCAGGTATTGTTGCAGGACAGATGAAGATGGACACCTGAGGAATTTGCAGACTGCTGCAATGTGCCAGGGCCTCACACCACTACCCAGAGGCCCAGACCCCAGATGGCTTTGAGAATATATTTCTGCATGGAAATAATGCTGAATGCCTACCTAGCTTCAAGTTGAGGTAGTACAGAACAACTTAATCCAGAGGGGCTAATGCCAAAAAGTCTCTGGGCCCCAGGTATGGAAATTCTCTGAGATTTCTACTGAGTGAGTGGTTACACAACACAAAGGTTAACATAACAGTTACTTTTTCTTCCATGCTCTTAGATTGAACAGAGTTTTCACAAGTTTTTACTAAGAAAAGAGAAACAGTAACTTTGCACATCAACAGGCTTGATTGCAGATATAATTTTTTTAAAGTTGTAGATGTGCACAATACTTTTTTTTAAGAGAGAGGGAGAGAGAGAGAGAGAGAGAGAGAGAGAGAGAGAGAGAGAGAGAGAGAGAGAGAGAGAGAATTTTTAATATTTATTTTTCAGTTTTCGGTGGACACAACATCTTTGTATGTGGTGCTGAGGATCAAACCCAGGCCGCACGCATGCCAGGTGAGCGCGCTACTGCTTGAGCCACATCTCCAGCCCAATACTTTTATTTTATTTATTTTTATATGCTGTAGAGAATCAAACTCAGTGCCTCACACCTGCTAGGCAAGTATTCTTTCACAGAGCCACATCCCCATCCCTGCAGACCTAACTCCTACAAGAAAGAGAAACCTGATCTTTACAAAAAAGAGGAGCTCAGACCACAATGAGCTCTCTAGAAATCTTGCTGTCTTAAAAAAATATATATCTTGTTGCCTAGTAGAGAGGCTATATATTACAATTAAGGTGGGGGTCTTTTGGGCACTACATCATTTGGAGTCTTTGGGGATTACATCATTACTCGTTTGAAGCTCATTATTTACTCCTTTAAATCAGAAACATCATTATCTTCTTGGCTTAAAGTTTTATATAATGTCATAGTCTTAATATTTCTCTCTCTCTCTCTGTCTCTCTCTCTCTCTCTCTCTCTCTCAACAGCTGCTTCAATAGTTTCAATGTAAAGGGGAGACAAAGATGGAAGCAATAAACAAGTAAATAGCATAATCCATACTATGTCAATTAAATTTTTGAAAACACCAAGAATAGAACACCAGCCTCCAAATAGTGAGCTTGATGCCTTAATGCCCTTTCAGGTTTGAACTGGTACATGTGCTAGGTTAGGGGTTTTTTTAAAAAGCAATTTAATTAATAAGTTTTAATTTTATACAAAAAAAGTGTACATATTTTCATGATGAAAAAAGTTCCCAGACTTCCTTTTAAGCCTTAGTCCTTTATGAATTTGTCTTTTCTTTTTCAATTAGTTATATATGATAGCAGAATGCATTTTTACTATTATACACAAATGGAGCACAACTTTTCATTTCTCTGGTTATATACAGAGTCACACCATTCCTGCAATTATACATGTACATAGGGTAATAAAATTCATCTCATTCCATCATCCTTCCCTCCCCTCACTTCTCTCTGCCCAATCCAAAGTCCCTCCAATCTTCCCTCCCCCCCCATCATGGGTTAGCTATATGATTGATTGATTGTTATCAGTCCTGTAGTAAAGACCAAGGAAAGGACTCTGTATGTGATAGAAGTAAGGGTGGCAATTTGTCACAGTATGAGAGCCCTCTTAGAGGATGAAACAGTCCATTTGTCCTCTTAGTTAGTTAATCTTCCACCTTGTGTTGATCAGCCAGCCCCCAAGTGGCTGAAGCAGGGCTGCTGGTTCCTCAAGCTTTGGTGTGTGCAGGCCAGTCAGCTTCCAGGGTGACCAGAGCAGGGCTGGTGTCCTTCTGATCCTCAAGATCCTCTGGTGTTTCCTTCTTCCTGATGGTCAGCTTAAGGGGTGCAAAAGAATGTATATGAGATTCTATTTTCAGAAGGTCCCAAAACAAACCAAAAGGAACAAAATATTACATAATCTGTATCTATGTATGTGTATATACATGTAATGATATAATTGGTGACACTGTACAGAGGAGTACAAAATTGTGGACAGTGCTCCTTGTGTGTGTGGCATAGGACGGGGATATCCAGGGGGGCTTGAACTACACAGATTTATCTAAATGTAACTTTAAACAAATTTGAAAACAGCTTATAATTTCATGAGCCTGACCCAACATTTCATGCTTTGGTTTATGATCCTCCATATAGTATTATTTCATCTAAAAAACATGAAGTAAATTTCAACTCCCTAACTCAGAGGTCAGTTGTCTTCCAAAGGTGCATTTCTAAGTGTGTTATCTTTAGTCTGAGAATATATTTCTGCATGGAAATAATGCTGATTGTCTACCTAGCTCCGAAGTTGAGGTAGTGCAGAACAACTTAATTTAACCCATGGCTTATCATCCTTACTGGTTTTTTTTTTTTTTGTTTGTATGTTTTGTTTTGTTTTGTTTTTACCAGATGCAAAACCAAGGTTGTACCTAGTTTCTGTTCCCTGGTCAAGGTCACCCAGTTAAGAGGGATTTGAATCCAGCTGTACCAACTCTGATGTCTCTGCCTCTCCCCACACTACCCTTTGCACAAGGCAAAACTTGGTAACATATTTTTCCTTTCTAGATAATCTCTTGGGAGAAGCCAATGGCAGGCTAAGTTTGGTGGATCTAGGAGAGTATTTTCCCAAGAGGCTGCTTTTCCCCACATCCAGGTGGCTGGAATCTGACCAGTCTGGCTGTCACCAGACTGCTGCAATGTACCAGGGCCTCACACCACTACCCAGAGGCTTAGAGCCCAGATGGCTCTGTCTCTGGAATCCAGAGTCCCCTTCAGAGAGGAGTGTGAAGGTGGGGGAAGGAGATGGGGTGGGAAGCTGCTTCCAGGCTGGGCTCCCAGAGCAGCCAGAGATCCCTCTCCAGCTTGCCCCACAGGGTCAAGGTCCAGACAGGCCAGCAGCCCCCAGGTTCTACCCCGGCCCCCTAACCAGCAGGCTGGACCCTAGCCCCACCCACTGCCTGCTGTGAAGACTGCAGCCTTTATTTAAAGTACTCACTTGTTTTTCTTGGATGAGTTCCCTGAGTTAGCACAACTCCTCCTCAGGCACCCAGAAGGAGTGGTGGCTGTTCCTGGGGGAGGAAAGGCAGGTGGCAAGCTGTGGACGCTGGTGAGGTGACTGTGATGGAGGATGTCCAACTTCCCAACTTCTGTGGTCTTGGGCAGCACAGCAGAAGCCATGGGACAGAGTTGCTGAAGGGGCATTGTGGAGTGGCAGCATCTGGTGGCAGCAGCAGCAACATGTAACTGCTTCAGGCATAGGGCATCAAGCCTCAGAGGTCCGGACTTGAGCATTGGCATGTGGGGTGGCATCTGTGGAGGTGTTCGCATCCAGCTGCAGTCTGGGAGATCCGTTGCTGCGTACTCACAGTGGTGGTGGCAGCAGAAGAGTCCAGAAGCAGCAGTGGTGACAACAGAGGGATGTTGCCATGATCAGTTTCATCCTAAAGTGCTGACAGGAGTCTGACTGCAGAGGGTGAAGTCAGCATCCAGTGCTGAGTATCGCTGTCTTGCATCCATGATGGAGTCTGGTGGCAGCATCGAGGAGCTCCAGAGTCCAGTGGTGGGATCAAAATCCCAATGGCATTCCTCATAGAAATAAAAAAAGCAATCATGAAATTCATCTGGAAAAATAAGAGACCCAGAATACCTAAAGCAATTCTAAGCAGGAAGAATGAAACAGATGGTATCGCGATACCAGACCTTAAAGTATACTGAAGAGCAATAGTAACAAAAACACCATGGTACTGGCACCAAAACAGGCTGGTAGACCAATGGTACAGAATAGAGGACACAGAGACCAACCCACAAAATTACAACTACCTTATATTAGACAAAGGTGCTACAAGCATGCAATGGAGAAAGGATAGCATCTTCAACAAATGGTGCTAGGAGAACTGGAAATCCATTTGCAACAAAATGAAATTGAATCCCTATCTCTCACCATGCATAAAAGTTAACTCAAAATTGATCAAGGATCTAGGAATCAAACAAGAGACTCTGCGTCTAATAGAAGAAAAAGTTGGCCCTAATTTCCGTCACGTGGGGCTAGGCACCAATTTCCTTAATAATTCACCTAGAGCACAAGAATTAAAACCAAGAATCAACAAATGGGACGAAATGAAACTAAAAAGTTTTTTCTCAGCAAGAGAAATAATATGTGAGGTGAATAGGGAGCCTACATCCTGGGAACAAATTTTTACCCCTCATACATCAGATAAAGCTCTAATTCCTAGGGTATACAAAGAACTCAAAAAGTTAAACAACAAAAAAACAAATAACCCAATCAACAAATGGGCCAAGGACCTGAACAGACACTTCTCAGAAGAGGATATACAATCAGTCAACAAATACACAAAAAAATGCTTACTATCTCTAGCAATCAGAGAAATGCAAATTAAAACTACTCTAAGATACCATCTCACTCCAGTAAGAATGGCAGCCATTATGAAGTCAAACAACAAGTGCTGGCGAGGATGGGGTTGGGGGAGGTACACTCTTACATTGCTGGTGGGACTGCAAAATTGGTGCAGCCAATTTGGAAAGCAGTATGAAGATTCCTTGGAAAGCTGGGAATGGAACCACCATTTGACCCAGCTATTTCTCTTCTTGGACTATACCCAAAAGACCTAAAACCAGCATACTACAGGGACACAGCCACATCAATAGCAGCACAATTCACAATAGCTAGACTGTGGAGCCAACCTAGATGCCCATCAATAGATGAATGGATACAAAAAATGTGGCATTTATACACAATGCACTAAAAAATAACAAGATCATGGCATTTGCAGGGAAATGGATGGCATTAGAGCAGATTATGCTAAGTGAAGTTAGCCAATCCCCCCTCCAAAAAAATGCCGAATGTCTTCTCTTATATAAGGCGGGTGACTCAAAATGGGGTAGGGAGGAAGAGCATGAGAAGAAGACTACCTCTAGATAGGGAAGAGAGGTGGGAGGGAAAGGGAGGGAGAAGGGGAATTGCATGGCAGATGGAAGGAAACCCTCATCGTTATACAGAATATATACATGACGATGTGATAAAAAAAAAGAGAGAAGTGTGTCACATTAGATTGGGTAGAGAGAAGTGATAGGAAGGGGGGAGGGAAAGGGGGGAAAGGAAGGACAGCAGAATAAAATAGACATTATTATTGCTGTATGTATCTACATGACCAATGTGTTCTGCAACCTGTACACTCAGAAAAAGCAGAAATTATATCCCATCTGATTCAAATGTATGATATGTCAAGGTCATTGTACTGTCATGTGTAACTAATTAAAACAAATAAAAAAATTTCAAAAAAGATCAGAGCCAAAATAGTGAACTTGAGCCTAAGAAAATAATAGTATAAAGGATCAATAAAACGGAATTTTTTCTTGGAAGATAAACAAGATCGATAAGACCCTATGCAAACATAACAAAGAGAAAAACATAGAAAAGCTATGTTCTGGGGCTGGGGATGTGGCTCAAGCAATAGTGCGCTCACCTGGCATGCGTGTGGCCCGGGTTCGATCCTCAGCACCACATACAAAACAAAGATGTTGTGTCCACTGATAACTATAAAATAAATATCAAAATTCTCTCTCTCTCTCTCTCTCTCTCTCTCTCTCTCTCTCTCTCTCTCTCTCTTCCTCTCTCACTCTTTCTAAAAAAAAAGCTATGTTCATAAAATTAGGGATGAAAGAGGAGAAATCACCACAGATCTCACAGAAATCCAGCAAATCATTAAGGACTATTTTGAAAACTTTTACTCCAATACACTGAAAAAACCTAGAAGAAGTGGATACATTTCTAAATAAGTTGTTCTGAGGATTCGGAATGTGTGGATGCAGAAGAAAGATCTGCCAAAACTGAATCAAGAGGAAAAAGAAAACCGAAGCAGACAAATAACTTGCAGTGAGATAGAGGAGATAGAGAGGTAGATTAAAAGACTTTCACGGGCTAGGGTTGTGGCTCAGTAGTGAGCGCTTGCCTAGCATGCATGAGGCACTGAGTTTAATTATTAGCACCACATATTAATAAATGTGGGTTAAGGTGTGCCAGGGTGTACTGTGAAGCCATTCAACTCTTAAAGGCACCTGGAAGAAAGAAAGAAAGAAAGAAAGAAAGAAAGAAAGAAAGAAAGAAAGAAAGAAGGAAGGAAGGAAGGAAGGAAGGAAGGAAGGAAGGAAGGAAGGAAGTGAAAGACCCCAGCCTCAAAGCCTTAAGCTTAATGTTAAGAAATATAACGTTTTGCTCTGCAGTCACAAGATGCTTCCTCCTAACCGCAACCCATGCCCCACACCCCCCATGTTGTAACCCATACGTTAATACCCTCATGTCAAAACCGCAAGATGTCCCAGACAGTTAAGAAACCACGAGATGTTCCAGAGGGGCAGACTTGAGCAAAAGAGGACAAAAATAGGAGCACATGGGTGGGGTCTCCAAACCCACTCTGCCCCCTGTGACCACTTTTAGGGGAGCTTGAGAGGGGGCCAATGAAATAGCTGATACTGTGCCAAGCTGTCATGGGGGGGCCAATGAAATAACTGTTACTGTGCTAAGTTGGAATCTTATCCCTTGCAACCTATAAAAATCCTGTAACCCCGAGCCCATGCATGCAAGCTGCCTAAGCCACGGCTGAGGTTCTGCTTTGCATCCATAGGCGCCTATGTGAATAAATTCCTCCTGCTGATTGCATCCAGTGACTCGCGTGTTCCATTCTGGGTTGGGGTCTCGGGGGTCTTTCATTTGGGGGCTCGTCCGGGATCACCGGAACGACCCAGACCCAAATCCGGAGGACACTCGACTTCACTGGGAGGTAAGCCGGCAAATACGAGCTCTCTGTCTCTATGTTTGTCTCTATGTTTAATGTCTTGCGCAGCGTCTGTATTCTGAAGTCTACGCGTAGCTCAGTATCTGAAGGCAGCTTGAGAAGGAGCTAATTTGAGGTTTAGCTCGGACTTCTCCCCTGCCACCCTGGGAGACGTCCCAGGGATCCGAAGGGTCCATTTTTTCGGGGCCCCCAGTGTTTCTGAAGGATACACTGTCTTTGTAGGCGAAAGAGAAGTACTAACTTCTCCCAAGCCATCTGAATTCGGTTTCTGCCGGCACCGCGCAGCGCTCGTCCCGTTCGGTCTCGTCTTTGTACTACTGTGTCTGTCTGTCTACTTTCTGTCTGAAAGAAATATGGGGAACACCCTAACTACCCCTTTGAGCCTTACTCTAGATCATTGGCAGGACGTCCAAAAGCGCGCAAACAACTTGTCCGTGACGGTCAAAAAGAAGAAATGGAAAACTCTCTGTGCCTCAGAATGGCCTACATTCAATACCAGCTGGCCTCCTGAAGGAACCTTTAACATTGATTCTATCTTACAGGTGAAGTCTCGAATCTTCATCCAAGGTCCTCAGGGACACCCTGATCAAATACCCTATATTATTACTTGGGAAGATTTAGCTTCCACGCCACCCTCCTGGGTAGCTCCTTTCTCTCCTCCTAAGTCTCCTTCTTCTTCTTCTCCCCTCGAGCCCTCTGCCCCTCTCCTTCCAGTTCCTCCTCTTCTACCCCCTCAAACCTCCCAACTTTACCCTGTTCTCGACAAATCTGAAACTTCAACTAAGCCAGGGGCAACACCAAAGAAGGTTTTGCCACCAGAAGACTCAGCCCTAATTGACCTGCTAGCTGATGAGCCTCCTCCTTATCAGCCCCAGCCCTTGCCAGCCCTTGGGTCCAATCCACCTTCCTCGGAGGAAGAAGAAGATGACCAAGAGGGTCCAACAGCCAGTGCTCCCCCAGATCCATCCCCCATGGTGGGACAGCTCCGAGGACGACGGGATCACACTGCACCAGGGGACACTTCTAGAGTTCTCCCCCTGCGGCAAATGGGGGGTCCCAATGGCCAATATCAGTATTGGCCATTCTCAGCCTCTGACCTTTATAACTGGAAAACTCATAATCCTTCCTTTGCTAAAGACCCTGTAGCTTTAACCTCTCTGATTGAATCTATTCTAGTGACTCACCAGCCAAGGAGAAACAAAAAGTTCTTTTGGAAGCTCGCAAAAATGTACCAGGGGATGATGGGCGACCTACCCAACTCCCAAATTTGATTAACGAGGCTTTTCCTTTAACCCGGCCAAACTGGGACTATACCACTGAAGCAGGTAGGAACCACCTACGTCTCTATCGCCAGTTACTCATAGCGGGTCTCCAAGGAGCAGGGCGTCGGCCCATTAATTTGGCCCAGGTAAGACAAACTATTCAGGGAGCAGAGGAGAGCCCAACAGCATTTTTAGAAAGACTAAAGGAGGCATATCGGAGGTTCACACCCTTCGATCCTGATAGTGAGGATCAGAAAGAAAATGTCTCTATGACATTTATTTGGCAATCTGCCCCAGACATCAGAACTAAGTTGCAAAGACTGGATAATTTGCAGGATTTCTCTCTAACAGATTTGCTGAAGGAAGCAGAAAAGATATTTAACAAGAGAGAAACTCCAGAGGAACAAAAGAATAGAATCAGGAAGATGCAAGAAGAACGAGACCTTAAGCTTAGAGAAGAGTCAGACAAAAGGGAAAGAGAAAGTGATCGAAAGCGTAACAGGGAACTAAGCAAAATATTGGCCACTGTAGTTCAGGCAGGACGTCAGGGAGACAAAGTAAGTCAGGACAGGGAACGGAGCAGACCCCATGTAGACCGAGACCAATGTGCCTACTGTAAGGAAAAAGGACACTGGGTAAAAGACTGCCCAAAGAGACCCCCCAACCCTAGAAGAGGTGCAAATCGGGCCTCGCAGTTACTAGCATTAGATGAAGACTGAAGGAGTCAGGGCCAGGAGCTCCCCCCTGAGCCCCGGGTAACCCTACAAGTAGGGGAGCAACCTGTAACCTTCCTAGTGGATACGGGAGCCCAACACTCAGTGCTGACGCAAGCACCAGGACCCATAAGCCACAGAACAACATGGGTCCAAGGTGCCACCGGGAACAAACCATACCGATGGACTACCGAAAGAGAAGTACACCTTGCCACAGGTAAGGTTTCTCATTCGTTTCTACATGTGCCTGATTGTCCGTATCCACTACTAGGAAGAGACCTGTTAACCAAATTGAGGGCCCAAATTTATTTCAAGGACGGGGGTGTCTCTATTACCGGGCCAAACCAGACCCCCTTGCATGTATTGACTTTCAAACTAGAAGATGAATACAAACTTTTTGATAAGTCCTCACTACCTATTAAAAACATGGACTATTGGCTTAGTTCCTACCCGGAGGCCTGGGCAGAAACTGGAGGAATGGGAATAGCTAAACAACAACCTCCCATAGTCATACAGCTAAAAGCCACTGCAACTCCTATTAATATTAAACAATATCCTATGTCAAGGGAGGCCTACCAAGGCATCAAGCCGCATATCAAACGCCTCCTAGATCAAGGCATTCTAACATCTTGCCGGTCGCCCTGGAACACCCCGCTGCTACCGGTCAAAAAGCCAGGGACTAATGATTATCGACCGGTTCAGGACTTAAGGGAAGTTAACAAAAGGGTAGAAGACATTCACCCCACAGTGCCAAATCCCTACAATCTCCTCAGCACCTTGCCTCCGACCCATACCTGGTATACTGTTTTGGACCTAAAAGATGCCTTTTTCTGCCTAAGACTGTCTCCCCAAAGTCAGGCCCTTTTTGCATTCGAATGGAAAGATCCCGAGGAAAGGGTTTCTGGACAGCTGACTTGGACGAGACTACCACAAGGATTTAAAAACAGCCCAACGCTCTTTGATGAGGCTCTGCACCAGGACTTGGCTGAATTTCGGGTAAGACACCCTTCCTTAATTATGCTTCAATATGTGGATGATATCTTGTTGGCTGCAACCTCCAAAGAAGACTGCCTAACAGGTACGAAAGAATTGTTGCAAACCTTGGGACTACTGGGGTACAGGGCATCAGCAAAGAAGGCCCAAATCTGTCAGACAAAGGTTACCTATCTTGGCTATGAACTTTACGATGGTCGGCGCTGGCTGACAGCTGCCAGGAAAGAGACTATCTCAAATATACCAACTCCCCAGAGTCCCAAGCAGCTGCGGGAGTTTCTAGGAACCGCAGGTTTCTGCAGACTCTGGATTCCTGGGTTTGCTGAGATAGCAGCCCCCTTGTATCCACTGACTAAACCAGGTATTTCCTTTACCTGGACTGAGGAACATCAATTGGCATTTGAACAAATTAAATTGGCTCTTTTATCGGCCCCCGCCTTAGGTCTGCCAGACATTACCAAGCCTTTTGATCTGTTTATAGATGAAAAACAGGGTTATGCAAAAGGGGTTCTAACCCAAAAACTGGGACCCTGGAGGCGCCCTATAGCCTACCTGTCAAAGAAATTGGATCCAGTGGCAGCCGGATGGCCACCTTGCCTCCGGATGATAGCAGCTGTGGCTCTTCTGATTAAGGATGCCACCAAACTGACTTTGGGACAGCCATTAACCCTATTAACCCCTCATGCCATTGAAACCATAATTCGCCAGCCACCCGACCGCTGGATGTCAAATGCCCGGCTCACCCATTACCAGTCTTTGTTATTGGATACTGACCGGATCCAGTTCGGCCCCTTGGTGACATTAAATCCAGCAACCCTCCTGCCGCTCCCGGAAAAAGCAGATCCTCACAACTGCCAGCAGATTCTTGCAGAAACACAGGGGACCCGGCCAGACCTCACAGACCAACCAATGAAGGATGCAGAGCTAGTCTGGTATACAGATGGAAGCAGTTATCTGCTCAATGGAGAACGACGAGCAGGAGCGGCCATCACCACTGAATCTGAGGTAATATGGGCGAGTGCGCTTCCGGGCGGGACGTCAGCTCAGCGGGCAGAACTGATAGCTCTGACTCAAGCCTTAAAGCTGGCAGAGGGGAAAAAGCTAAATGTATACACAGACAGCAGATATGCTTTTGCCACTGCTCATATACATGGGGAAATTTACAAGCGCCAAGGATTACTAACCTCAGAAGGAAAAGAAATCAAAAATAAGACTGAAATATTAGCTTTACTTAAAGCTTTATTTTTGCCTAAGAAATTAAGTATCATGCATTGTCCCGGCCATCAGAAAAAAGACACTCCAGAGGCCAAAGGGAACAGATTAGCAGATGAGACAGCCAAGAAAGCAGCTCTAGGGCCACAGCTCTTAATAATGACTCTATTGCCCCAACAAGTAGACCCACCGCATGCTAACCACGAAGAACAATGGGTCTATGAAGACAAGGACTTAAATGTCATACAGAGACTGGGGGCTACCTACAGCCCAGAGGACAATACCTGGAAATATCAAGGAAAGACTATCATGCCCCTTAAAGATGCAAAACAACTAGTGAAGTCCCTACACAGACTCACACACCTTGGAGCTAAAAAGATAAAAGAACTTTTAGACCGCGGGGAAGGTACTTTATATCTCCCAAACAGGGATCAACTTCTTCGCCAGACAGCAGAAAATTGTCAAGCATGTGCCCAGGTAAATGCTGGTAAAAACAAGATTGGAATCGGAATTCGAATAAAAGGGCATAAACCTGGAACCCATTGGGAAATAGACTTTACTGAAATCAAACCAGGTATGTATGGCTATAAGTATCTTCTAGTTTTTGTTGATACCTTCTCCGGATGGGCAGAAGCATTCCCGACTCGACATGAAACTGCTAAGGTGGTTGCAAAGAAATTATTAGAAGAGATTTTTCCCAGGTATGGGGTACCTGGGACAATTGGATCGGATAACGGGCCTGCCTTCGTTTCCCAGGTAAGTCAGATGGTGGCCAATATATTGGGGATCAATTGGAAATTACATTGTGCTTACAGACCCCAAAGTTCAGGACAGGTAGAAAGAATGAATAGAACTATTAAGGAGACCTTGACCAAATTAACGCTTGAAACTGGCACTAGAGACTGGGTACAGCTCCTGCCTTTAGCCTTATATCGGGCCCGAAATACCCCAGGCCCACAGGGACTAACCCCATTTGAGATTCTGTACGGTGCCCCACCACCTGCTGTTAACTTTTATGAAACTGAAACCTGTGCCTCCCTCGCCCCATCTATGCAGACTCATTTGCGTGCCTTGCAGCTGGTTCAGAACGAGGTCTGGAAGCCTTTAGCCGCAGCATACAAAGAGGAACTTAAAACCCCATCGCTGCCACATCCCTTCAAAGTCGGAGACACCGTCTGGGTACGCAGACACCAGAGCAAGAACCTTGAACCACGGTGGAAAGGACCCTACACTGTCCTGCTGACGACTCCTACTGCAGTCAAAGTGGACGGCATCTCTGCTTGGATCCACGCCTCTCATGTAAAGACTGCTCATCCACTGGAATCCACCAGCACCTCTTCAGGATGGAAATTGCAGCGCACTCAAAACCCGCTAAAGATAAGACTCACTCGCTGCTGACTTTATTCACTGTATGTCTAGCTCTCCCCATGTCAGCTGCCAGGCACCACTTGTATAACCCCCCGCACCCCCGAAAGTCCCAGACAGTTGGGGATCCTAGAAGCCGCAGTACAGCAAGATCTGAGGGCAATAGAAACCTCTGTAACTGCTTTAGAAAAATCTTTAACCTCCTTATCAGAGGTAATATTGCAAAATAGACGGGGTCTAGACTTATTGTTCTTAAAGGAAGGAGGGCTTTGTGCTGCCCTAAAAAAAAAAAAATTGTTACTTTTACACAGATCATACAGGGGTAATAAGGGAATCCATGACAAAACTCAGAGAAAAGACTAGATGCACGGGAAAGATCCCTGCGGAGCTCTCAAAGTTGATTTGAAGGCTGGTTCAATAAGTCCCCATGGCTGACTACTCTATTATCTACTATAGCTGGACCCTTGATTATCTTGCTGTTGATTTTAATGTTTGGACCCTGTATTTTTAACAAATTGATGCAGTTTATAAAAGACAGGCTTTCTGTAGTACAAACCATGGTCCTTACCCAGCAATATCACTTGCTTCAACAACAGGCTGAATCTGAACCCGAACAGGCAGATCTATGGATATAAGATTATATCCCTGATAAAAGAAAAGGGGGGAATGAAAGACCCCAGCCTCAAAGCCTTAAGCTTAATGTTAAGAAATATAACGTTTTGCTCTGCAGTCACAAGATGCTTCCTCCTAACCGCAACCCATGCCCCACACCCCCCATGTTGTAACCCATACGTTAATACCCTCATGTCAAAACCGCAAGATGTCCCAGACAGTTAAGAAACCACGAGATGTTCCAGAGGGGCAGACTTGAGCAAAAGAGGACAAAAATAGGAGCACATGGGTGGGGTCTCCAAACCCACTCTGCCCCCTGTGACCACTTTTAGGGGAGCTTGAGAGGGGGCCAATGAAATAGCTGATACTGTGCCAAGCTGTCATGGGGGGGCCAATGAAATAACTGTTACTGTGCTAAGTTGGAATCTTATCCCTTGCAACCTATAAAAATCCTGTAACCCCGAGCCCATGCATGCAAGCTGCCTAAGCCACGGCTGAGGTTCTGCTTTGCATCCATAGGCGCCTATGTGAATAAATTCCTCCTGCTGATTGCATCCAGTGACTCGCGTGTTCCATTCTGGGTTGGGGTCTCGGGGGTCTTTCAGAAGGAAGGAAGGAAGGAAGGAAGGAAGGAGAAAGAGAAAAATGCAGTATTATTGACATTCCTTTCCTTCCTCAAGGCTGAGTGAACTGTATCCTCTGCTCTGGGTGGAGGCCAGGGGGATGGGCTGTCATCCAGGCCACCAGGCCTGTAAGTCATACTTGATGTCTGTATCAATTGTTTTTTTTCCTGTGATCTTGGTTCCAAACAGAAAATTGTCACCCCATTCTCATCAGTGGTGCTGACCCTTGTAAGTTGTAATTTATAGTTATATTCTTAATGTTTTTTTTAAATGTGTGTGTGAAGCTATGTTCAAGAAAGGGATCATAGAAAGAGTGAAATATCTTAATCTCATTGAAGAAATGCCTTTTTGATTTCTAACAAATATTTATTTTGCCTTGTTATGGCCACGTTTTATTCTTGGTATGTGAATGTGAAGACTGACTAGAAATCCTGGAGTATTGCTTAACAGGAATGGATGTGAGGAAGGCCAGTTTTTGGGCCAAAAACATTATTGGTCCCAGTTCAGGGCCAGCATGCTGTAAGACATGTGACCGTCACATACTGTATACACTTCAATGTGCATGCCTGTCAAGGATTCTATCTGAACCACTTAGCAACGGTGGAAGCAGCTCGAGTAAAGGATTCACAGTCAGATGGTGTTAGTGGTTCAGGCCACAAGATGCCCATGCAGTGCTCTACCCATCTGGACCTGCTGGCTCTCAGCTTATTTTGCATGGCTATAACCCCATGGTTCCATGAGGAGACCAAAGGTCCAAATCTTCCTATCTGACTTATAGAATTTTCATGAGGAGGCAATGGAAGAATGAGCATGAAAGAGCTGCTACTGTTACTATCTTTATTGCCCATCAGCCCAACTCATATGTGTGAGCATTTTTATTCTTTAAAAAATCTGTTATAATTAGTTATGCATTAAAAATAGAATGCATTTTGACATTGTACACAAAGAGTACAACTTCTCATTAGCTATTTCATAAAGATGATTATTTTCAACTTGATTCTTCCCATACTGCTTTATCTTGTGGAAAGTGTGACCAATTTATTAAGTGAAATACTGCATTTAGTGTACTGGATTTAAATGATTCCCAGAATATCTTCCTTCACTGGGGCAAGTCTTATTGAGGGGCCAAGAAAAGGCTATTTTTCCAGGCACAGTGATGCACACCTGAAATCCCAGTGGCTTAGGAGGCTGAGGTGGGAGCATTGGGAGTTCAAAGCCAGCCTCAGCAATTTAGCAAGGCCCTAAGCAACTCAGTGAGACCGTGTCTCTAAATAAAATATAAAAAAGGCATAGGGATGTGGCTCAGTGGTAAAGTACCCATGGTTTCAATTCCTGGTATAAAAAAAAATGCTCTTGTACACAATCACATCTTAGTGTAAATAGGTTTTAGTTCAGGATCTAGGAATGGGCCATTCATGGGAACATTCTGGGTAGGCTGATAGAAAAAGGGTGGAAACCCTTCTTGGAGGATATATTTCTGGGAATGGGACACCTAGGTCAATGGTCATGAACATTTTTATGGCACATGATACTGTGAAAAATGAACTGCCAAAATGGTCACAGCAGTTTTTTCAGCCTTTGAAACAATAGGCTATCCTCTATAGCTCTTTCATTTGTGTGTTATCTTAATAAGATAGTTTTATAGGTTCAATATTATATCCCAGTTTAATAGGTGGGGAAATTGAGACCTGGAATAAATGGCATGAGATGCAAAGCTCATGATTTTTCCTGGCCTGAAGATCCAAATTCTATGAAGTTTAGTCAGGCTGGTATCAAGAGAGACCGCTTTTTTTTGTTTGTTTGTTTTGTTTTGTTTTAACTGTACCAGGCCATTTATCTGACAATGCAGCAACATTTCGCAGAAAGGAAGGGATACAATGCAATTCTATAAAAATATATCTCACCTGCTGTGTGTGAGGACTTAGAACTAATTCAATAAAAATTAGACATCCAATATGCCCAATGATAGAGGAGACAAATATGAGTGAGAAATTTCTTTCCTTAAAAATGGTGGAAGGAGGGGTAAGGACGTGAACATTGAGTGCCTACAACATGCCATGCATTTTACCTACAGAGTCTTATTTAATCCTTACAATACCCCAGTGGTTGGTTACTCTAGTTCCTTCATCAGTTCTGTTATATTTTCTAGTAGTTATTTCAAAGCTGTCATTCTTGACCCCATTTCTCTTTAAAAACCTATAGGTAGTTTAATCTCCTACTTAGTGGGGAAAATAGAAGCCATCAGATGGAAACACCTTCAACTTTTGACCACCAAACCTACAAAGTTATGTGTTTTCATACCCACAACATTGAAATATCCTGTCAGGGGACGCACTCTACTTCCTTGAGATTTCCTATGCTATTTCATGATAGTGAAATTTATTTCTCCACTTAACAGATCTCTTTTCTAAAATTAACTTTAGGGCCTAACTGAAAGGGCCTAAAATGATATTTAGGGCCTAACCTAACCTGTGTCACACTAAATATCATAAAATGTTTTATGATATTTAGCTAATTTGGCTCTAATATTTTTCTAAATTTTCACTTCATATTAATTATATGTTTACCATAGCAATCTTCTATAGACCCCAGTTTTTTTGAGGGCGGTTGAAATAACTTGATCAAGTCCCTGTTCTTTTTCTCAGCCAAGAAAGGAAATACCAATTCTGTTTTTCAGTTTGATAGGATGTAAAACCCTGGGCTGACCATTCACTTTATGTCTTATGTGAGTACAGCCCTGCTTCCCTGGAGTTGTGTACTGTGTGACCCAGGAAGCCTTATGTGGCAGCCCTGGGTGAAATACTCCATAGAGAGCCTCCAAGTCATTGATTTGATGTGTTAAGGAACTACTATCTGCCCAGCACTGGACTTCGTGTGTCTGTGTTGGGGTGGGGGGTATAAAGAAAGTCTCTATGGGTAAGTTATATGTCTTTTGATGGCAATATATGTGGAAATACAGGGGTGTTAAAAATTTTGGGGAGTCCCTAAGCAGTCACTTCCCTTCAGACTGTACCTGCATGGGGTATGCAAATGCAGGCCTTGCAGATGTGCCCTGGTCCAGTTGCATTGGTGTACCCAGGACTTGTAGGCTTCTCTCCCAATACCATGGCCTTGGTCACCTCGGTCTTCAGAGTTTCTCCACTGCCCCTTCCCACTTGCTCTTCCTGTTGGAAAAATAACTGTATGTGGTTCACCATTCCTGCCCCAGTGGCATCTCTGTGGTCTTCAGGCACATCTTCTGTGGTCTCCGAGTCAATTTATTCTTCACACTCATCAGATCAATCTCATGTATCCAACAAGACTGATTGACTTCTAGGTGGTAAGCAATGTATTCAGTTACGGATTCTTCAAAGAACAAGACACTCTCCCTGCTCCCTTAGAGCTTTTGCAGTTTAAGTAAACAAATATTTAACTGCCCTCTACCCCAGTTTCATAAATTAGGACTTTTACAGTTGTGGTATGTTCTAGTCTGATATAAAAGTTATTGTATTTTTATAACAGAGAGGCCTCACCTAAGCTGGATCACACTGAGGACAAGTGTCATCTGGGTCAAGGGATGAGAGGGTGGGACAGACTTTCAAGAAATGAAAACACATGGGCAAAGACCTCCAGGTAGTAGGAAGCTTGATACATCTGAGGTCTGGAGAATCAAGCCTGTGTGGCCCAACTGCTGGAGCAAGGAGCTAAGTAACATGAGATGATGCTGGAGGGGTGGCCATGCCCAGAGCATGTAGGGTTTGTCTCATCAAAGTGAGGCTTTGACACTTCATTTCAAGGGTAAGGAGAAGCCACCAAAATGTCTCACATGGGGGAACTAATGAGTGGGAACATTTCCCTGTTTAATCTGATGGGATTGTAGGCTTAAAAGTGTGTTTTATTACTACTGTTTTTCTCCTGCTGTCCTTTGAGATATAGTAACAGTCTGAAGAGTGTAGAATGGAGTGAGTTTCCCTCAAGAGAGGTAGTGAGAAGACCCAAGAGGTGACTGAGAAAGAAGGAAAAAAGAAGGCAGGGAGATTGGTGGAATGTGGAGATGTTTAGGTAGAGAAGGGCATTTGGGCTCACTCATTTATTCAACTAACCTTTATTAGGCATTTAATAGATTGCAGACCCTGAAAAAGACACTGTTAATGTCCTTGACATGGCATAGATGGAAGGAAGGGCAAAGGGACAATTAAGTCAGATAGAGACTAAGGCTTCATACATAATATAAGAGTTGAGTTGCATTTGGAAGGAAATACAGGAATTAGCTAGAGCAAGGCCTGGGGTAGGTATATATGTGTGTGGGAGGGATATGCATGAAGTTGGCAGAAAATTTTAGGGGGAAGAATCAGTTTGGATGGAGGTGTTCAGGAATAAAACAACACAGAGGCTTTGGAACAGAGAGAATGGGAATGGATTCTAGAGAGGTTGTGGAGGAGGGAGCAGCTCACAAAGGGTCTTTTGTGCTATGTTTGAACTAAGTGCTGGGCACTGAGCTAAGTGCTGGCATGTGTTAACTTGCTTAATTCTCATAGTAACACCTGGCAGAAGCATTATTATTATGAGCACTCCTACTTTATACATGAGAAAACAGAGTTGGCAGATTGTCAGAAATAATAAAAATAAAACTGAAAATGACTAACACTACATAGCCATGTGTTGTAGATTAAGAAAAAAAATCACATCTAATTAGAAACACTGAAGATGATAACAATTGAGTCAAAATATTAGGCTCAATAGAAATAATGAATCTCCAAAACTGAAACCACAATGATCTAAATGGCACATTAAAAATTTTATAAATAACTAAAACTCGATGAAAGGATAAAGTTTTCTTGCCAAAATTTACGACTGAAAAAAATGACCCTGAGGATTTCGACTCAAATGAAACATAACAGAACATTTACAGTGGGAGAAGGATACTTGGTAAAACTTTACATGCTAAAGTAGATTGAGCTGGGTGCAGTGGCACATGCCTGTGATCCCAGCAGCTGAGGATGGTGAGGCAGAAGGATCATAGGTTCAAAGCCAACCTCAGCAACAGTGAGGCGCTAAGCAATTCAGCAAGAGCCTGTCTCTAAATAAAATACAAAATAGGGCTGAGGATGTGGCTCAGTGGTTGAGTGCCCCTGATCAGTCCCCAGTTACCCTCCCCCATCGCAAATACATAAAGTCAACTGACACATTTTTACTACAACATTCAGAAGGAAGTTTATTCCAATAGAAAATGATTTTTCTAGTGCAAAATTTAGAAATCATTTAGTTGTGTTCTATAAAACAATAAATATGGAATGAAATTAGCTTAGTGGAGTTAGCTCTGGAAGAATGAAAATGTTTATGTATCTATATAAATTCCAGATAATGTTAGTTGTTAGGTCGGTGGCAGCGACTTGGTGGCAACTTCGTGGCAATTTAGAACAAAGCAGCCCTTGCTGCTTTGAACATCAATCAGATGCTGGAGGAAACACCTGTCAATCAGCCAGATCTCCTGACTAACGCCTGTCAATCAGCAGGACCCCCTGGCCAATCCTGGAGTTCAGCCAACTCCCCTGACAAACTCCAAGGGGGCAAGGGACCCTAGAGACACCTTTTCCTGTCCCAAGCCCTTCCCTTCCTGCTGTAAGCCCCATGAAAGTCCAGTCCGGTGGAGCTTCCACTGACTCTCTCCTCAGACCCTTCCCCTGTGCCTTCTGTGGGTCTGATCCAGTTCGGCCGGAAGTGATATCTCAATAAAGCCTGTTCAGCGGCCCTTTTAAATCTGCCAACTTTGGTTGCTGCCTGCCAAGCCTGATCTGACAAGTATCTCCGTGGCCATGGGCTCTTTTGCTCTAGCAGCACTGGCTCTGCCTTACTGACTGCTCTCTGCCTCGCATGATTGTCACCCACAGGCAGGCCTCAGTTCACCCACCAACATCCTGGGAACTCTCATCCCAACAGATAGATCTGACTCAGAAATGCAGCCAGACCAAGCAAGATAGTGACGCTTTGGTTTTATGTTCCTGGGAGTCATCCTCTTTTAGACACAGTCCAGGTTGCCACCAGCATCTTGAAAATTGAAGTCTAGAAGTTAAGAGATGACCAGGGGTGCAGGAAAGAGGGACTCACAACTTTCCCATGCAGCTGGGACAGAGGATGACTGGATGGAACATCTGTCTCTGCCTCTCCAGTGACCAGAACAAGCGCCTTCACTGTCTGGGCAAAGGGCTGAAGAGGTAGGGCCATCTCCTTACAGTGTGACAAAGCAGGAGAAGTGCTTTAAAGTTGTCCTTCCCGCGGTTCTCAGGGGCAAGAACTCCAAATGCGCCCGCACCAACGCACAGGTGGCATGTGCGCCTGCGCAGTCAGCTGCGAGGCCAAGTGCGCCTGCGCGGGTTTCTTTTGAAGAAGGCGAAGGCTGGCAATCTTTGACTGGGGTGTCTTGTGGAAGGTTGACCACGGTGGAGGAATTTGAAGGTTCTGGTTGTGTGTCATGTAATGGTCGAGTTCAAGAAGGCAAAGCCCCTGCATTTACCCTAGTTACAAAATGCCGCAGGGCCCTGGGTGGGTCAGGGAGGTTTGGGGAACCTAAAGACCATAGACCCTAATGGGCACAGCGCCTCCTCCCCCCGCAAGGGGAGACCCAAACATGCCCATCTGGCAACAGTCTTTGGGGACGAGAAGTGTTGGCAAGTTGAACAAACTTTTTGCACACCTGTGCCACACAACCGCATCACTAAGGCACTGGGGTCCAACTGGAAGTAGGAGTTCTGCGAGGTAGGGGATCCAGGGGAGGATTCTTTCACTTTAAAAATTTGTTACTTTTGACCATAGGATAGTGAAAGATGTAATGGCCCTTTTAAGCACCCTTATGATTAGGATATAAGTTGCACTGCTGTTTCTGTTTTGAGAAAAAGTGGCACAACCTCTGTTTTGGTTCCTAGAATAGAACCAGAAATATTTCCAAAAGGGCCTACTATATCTAGTTTCAAGTCAAGGTAGAGAAACAAAGCAGGGGCAGTCCCTCACCTCATGTTTTCCAAATTTGATTTTTATAGTGATATTTGGAAGTTAATATTTACCTAAATCTGATTTGCATCATTCCTTATTTCTGTTTATGTCCATATGTATTTTGGGGTATGGAATTTGGAAATGATCTTAATTAAGTTTGTGTCTTTCCTTTTCACCCATGCAATAAGCAAGTATTTGTTGGATTTGATTGAAATATATTAGGAAGCTATAGGTGGAAAAATCACCACAGCAAATATGTTGTAAAAGAAAAAAAAAAACGGAAAAAAAACCTTTTATTTCATTTGATGAAATTGTGAAAACTGAGTGGAAATTTATCATTGTATTTGTTTTCATATGAAGTGAGTATTTAGTCTTTGGTAGTCTCAAACTAATGTCCAACGCAAGTGATTATATTTTATAGTGTCATGAAGTAGGACACAGACCATGTTCTCATATGGCTAGTTCAGTACTGTATATTTCTTACTTGTGAGTTTTCCAAAGCTGTAGTCCATTTCCCTCTTTATAGATCTGACTCAGAATTATGGTGTTTCCTTGATTCTGAAATACATTTTATAGACAATGTAAAAATATGCACATATTAAAAAGCAAGGTTATATTCACCCCAATCAGCTTATTTTGAACAATGCTGGAAAAATAAGATTTGTTGTAAAAACTCAGAAGCAAAGGAATATCTAAAATGTTTACAGTATCAGGTTTCAGTGTAGTTTTCAAACATAATTTCCATAATTATATGCTGGGAATTTATTTTGTTGTTGATACAATATGAGTTATAAAGTTCTTTCTTGGAAGGTTTGGTTACACAACTTCACTTTGTGAATTTAGAATGCAAAAGGAATCTTAATAGACTAATATAAAAGAAAATGAAGAGAAACTTAAATGAAAATTAAACTTGAAGTACAGCAGGTATTGAACAAGTTTATTTTTGAAGCCTCTTTATTTTGTATATGCCATATAAAGCTTGTGTAGTTTGTAGGTGAAACTTTTTGGAAGGAACTTTAAGAAAGATGAAACATTGAGTCTTACTTCTTTTCTTTTTAGGTCAAGGGGGTAAAATAAAACTTACTCAACCAAAAGTATTTAGTGGCAGAGGTGGGAGTAAAATAAAAATTTACATTCATTCTGGTGTTATTCCACAGATCTTAGGAGCTTGAGTTATTCTATGCTTTTTAAGATGAAAACAATGGATCTATTTTTAATTATATTCATGATTGATTTAGTAAAAATATTTCCAGAAGTACATATGTTTCCTAACAGCTATCATTTCTGTTTTCCTAACTTATTAGGTAATATAAGTATAGGGCAAGAATGGTGAGAACCAGGGAATGAGTATGATCCACAATGAAGATAATGATAACTATTATTTATGGTGAACATTTCTAGACATTAACATAATTCATTTAATTCTTCCACCAACTCTCTAAGATAGTTGTTATTATTGTCCCTGTTTTTCCTATAAGAAACTAAGACACAAAGTGGTTAAACAAGAAATCTATTAAATGGTAGAACCAGGATGTAAACCTAGGAATCTGGCTTTAAAACTCATGTCTTAATAATTATGTTATTTTGCCTCTCAGTTTGTGTCATGTTGGCACAAAGAGTTTAAAGAAAATGCCCATGTTTATATTTTGAAGTTGTGATTCAAATATATAATTATTATGCAGGTAGTCTGACTCAAGAGTGCACATAATTTAATATTTCATCAGAGAGTTTTTAGACTCAGAATTTTCCTGTAGTGCAGCGAGACAATAGTGGCTAGAGATCTGAACTGAGATTTAAGAAGCTTGGGTCCTATCTGAGATCTTCCAGTGACTCTCTTTGAAGAAATAGACAAACTTTTTGGACCTCTATTCCTCTGAGTTTCTTTATAGGTTTTAAAGTCTATACATTGTGAATTCTGGCCTGACTTGAGATCCTAGTTCTGCTGTCTAGAGGAAGTAGAGATTTTTTTTTCTTTCTCATTTGGATTAGATATTGTTTCTCTCTAAGGCATTCTTAAAATTACCATAAGAAATATCATTACAAACACTGAGATGAAATTTTGTTGAAATCTTAGAGTTTGGGCTCCAAACTATACCTGTTGAATTAAAATTTTATATGAGTGGGTTTATGTTCCTAGAACTTGCATGTTAAGCAAAATTCTAGATTAAATTTAAGTCAAACTAAACATGGAGAACTATGACCCTAAAAGATGTGCTGTTACTATCCAGATAATGGTTGGGGTTTTGAAAAGCATGGTTGAAATTTTGATTTTTCCTCATCTCTGTTGTACATCATGGATTCTCTACAGTTGAAATGGTAGAAGGTAGTCACATGAGAGAAATAAGGAAAACAAAAAGTGGAATGAGAGAAAAATGGGAATTAATTCCAAACAGGAGGAAAGCAATATTAAGGTAGAACAAAAAGTACTTTTTAGAGAGACAAAGGAGGATATTTAGGATTTTAAAAAGAATACAAAAACCAATTCAAGGGCTTAGAAACATATCTATAATAAATATGCTAAAATATAGAAGTAGAAATTAAGTTGGTGCATTATATATTAGTAATCATTCTATAAGTAGATCTGATTGCTTTTCTGTTATGGACTAATTTACTGGAATATTCAGTGTAGGCTGTTTGCCTGTACCTTTGTTCAATCAGAAGAAGAGGAATAGTTAGCCCTTAACATCTAATCCACTTAAAAATGATCCAGGTATCAGTATTGCTTCAGATAGTTATGATTTCCCTCTGATACCAACAGGTAAGAAAATGAGTAAGGTGAAATATTTCAGTAAACAAGAACTGGGATTGTGGAAGATTGGAAATTTTCTTTATAATGAGAGTAGAATTTTTTTTATCTTCTTTTACTATACAAATGCAGAGATTTCTTGGCTTTTCCTGAATATTCTGGAACAAGAATATGAATTTCTGTCTACAAGGATTGCTTAGTATTAAAATGGAATATCTTAGATTTGTTCTAATGAAGTAGTAACCTACATTGCAAAGATTTTTTTTTCTTTTTCAACAGATATACATTTTGTGATCTGTAGTAAAGAATGAGGAACTCAAGTTGCCTCAGGAACAGGGATAAGTATGCATGGAACACAGGAAAAATGTGGAAAAAAATTAGACTTTAGGTAGGGGAGGAGCCCAGGAATTTCTGGTGCTTTGTTCTAATTTCTTCTTTCTTTTTTTATGGAAATTTTTTTGCCTTTCTTCATTTGCTGATTCTTTACTTTCTTCTATGGACTGAAAATTCATATGTTGAAACTTAATCAACAATGTGATAGTAGTTTAAAAGATGGGACCTGTAGGAGGTGATTAAGTCATGAAAGTTCTGCCCTCAAGGAGGGATTTGTGACACACACACTGTGCATGTATCTGAGGGAGTTTTTTGCTTCTTCTGTCATGTAAGATGTGCCATCTGTGAAGTAGAGAGTGAGCTTTTGTTAGATACCTAAACTGTTAGTGATTTAATAAGGCATCCCAACCTCCACAAGTATTAAAAAGTAAACTTCTATTATTTCTAACATATCCAGTAAAGGTATTTTGTTATAGCAACCTAATTGGACTAAAGCACTCCCATCCAGTTTGCTTCCTTTATAGATTCAACTATCACATGAGCTAAGTTGCCATTGCTAAGAGTTTACATAATCATTTTTGGAGGGTTGGGGGTACTGGGGAGTGAATTCAGGGACATTCATCCATTGAGCCACATCCCCAGCCCTATTTTGTATTTCATTTATAGACAGGGTCTCACTGAGTTGCTTAGTGCCTCACTTTTGCTGAGGCTGGCTTTGAACTCTCGATCCTTCTGCCTCAGCCTCCCAAGCTTCTGGGATTACAGGCATGCACCCAGCTACATAATCTTATAGTTCTAGCTGTCAAAGGTCATTAGTTGACTGCCTTCTGTATCTCTTTATTGAATTCTAGGGAAAGGGAGGCTTTGGTTCTTTTTGTTATTTAAGTGAGACCACTAAAATCCTGACTTAGCTTTATGTGTAGGCTTCTCACTTCTGAACCAATTAGCTATCGTTGTGAGTACTGGGAGATGTGTTTGTACTTCCCTCTGGATGAAGGCATGGGCAGGCAGATATTTGGAAGTGTATTTGGTGCATGATGACTGTATACATTTAAGTTTGGGAGATACTTAAAATTATTAATATCATATTATGCAACTACAATTTAAAAAGATCTTTATATATAGCAATACTCATATTGTTAATTTCTTTTAGTTTTTTCCCAGAGACATTAATGTAGTTCTAATATTATTTTTTCTTCCATGTTAGAGGAATTTGTGGTATAAAGTTCCTATTATTCCCATTTTTATGGATAGAAAATTAGAAATTCAAATGGGTAGGCACAGTCAGCATTTATCTGGTCATCACCTACCATTTAAAAAAATTCTCCACCATTCCTACTGGGAATGGAACCATCATATAACTGAGCTAAACCATTTCTTAGTATTCATCCTGAAGAAATACAGTTACCATACTGTAGTGAAACATGTATAACCATTTTTATAGAAGCACAGTTCCAATAGCCAAACTATGGAACCCACCTAGGTGTCCATTACTGGATGAATGGATACAGAAAATGTGATGTATATACATAATGGAGTTTTATTCAGCCATAAATAAAAATGAAATCATGCCATTTGTAGGAAAATGAATGGAACTTCAAAGCAATATGTTAAGCCAAATAAGCCAAACTCAAAATGTCAAGGGTCATATGTCTTCTCTCATGTGGAAGCTAAAGAGGAAAAAAGGAAAATAAAGTGTGTGTGTGGTGTGGGATAGAATCTTATAAAAATCAAAGGGAGATCAGTAGAGAAGAAGAAAGGGACCATGGAGGAGAAGGAGGGCAGGGAAAGGGGAAGGACTGGAGAATGATATTGGCCAAATTATATGTTATATTGTATATACTATAAATATGTAACAACATTTCCCACCATTGTGTACAACTATAATGCACCAATATAAATATGGAAAAAATATAAAAGTTCACCACCACTTAAAATATTTTTTATAAGTAGCATGAATGTTGACTTGAAAAATAGCAAGTATGAACTACTTCATAAGGAAATGTGCATTTTCCTCAGTTACTAAACCGATCAAGCTCTGACTAGGATTACTATTTGTCACAGATATAATAAGATTCTTACACTGGATAAAAGAAAGGACTACATCAGTGTGTTCCAAATTTTTGTCTTGACTCAGTAGTTGGGCTGGGATATAACCAGTCTAAAGAAGGAAGGAAGGAAGGAAGGAAGGAAGGGAGGGAGGGAGGGAGGGAGGGAAGGTGGAAAGAAGGAAGGAATAGAAGAGACCAGAGTATAATAGAAAATACCAGTATGTGTCCTACATAATAAGGATAAGATATGATGGTGAAATTTTGTTATGTTCTCTTACCCACTATTGGTCTGCCTCTATTCATCTCTCTCATAACACATTATGTATGTATCTGTTATGGGTTATGATGTATTTCCTGCTGCAGTATAGAATAAAAAAAAATTGGGGTAGACTGCATTTATGTTACAAAGTACAAGATACAATATTAGAATTTTTATGTTACAAAGTATAAGATTCTATATTAGAATTTATTATATTTGCTTAAATACAAAGAGGAAAAAATACATCCATAAAAATCAATAGGGCAGGCTATGGCAAATTCAACAGTAAAGTGCTATTGAAGAGGCCTTTATTTTCAAGTTTTTACATTTTCTAAGTTAAATAAATATGAAATGGTTATTTTGAAAAATGCTACCAATTTTACTTTTGTCTATGTTCTTATTCTTTTGAGATTGGGCCTGGGAAGCTATAAATCCAGAGTTGACTCCTTTAACAACAACAAAAAAATGAATATAGGGTATGGAGAAAAAAATATAAGCCAATAAATGTGTGTCTCATGCCATTTTTCTGTGTATATTTTACATTTATTGATTTGAAACAAATTATTTATATTTAACAAGAGCTATTTCCTTGAAAGTCAGATACCACCTTCAGTTTCTCATCTCCTAAGAAGCCAAGATTCTGTCTCTGAATCAATTCAATCAAATACTGCAAGAAGCCAAAGTGGTTGGAAGTGAGTCTACTTAAAATTTGTCTTCTATTTTTGTCTTTTCCCCGTCCTCCTCATTGCCCTTCTCCCCTCCTTTATCTTTTCCTCCTGTTTTAGACAGAATGGCATTTAAGAAATTTCTATATGGTATTTACATATAACCTATGGACATTCTCATTTTACTTTTAAATCATCTCTAGATTATAAACAATAGCTAATATAACAAATTCTGTGTAAATAGTTGTCATTACTATATCGTTTAAGAAACAATGACAAGGAAAAAGTCTGTATTTGTTCAGGACAAACACTATTTTTTTCCAAATATTTTTGAGCTCTGGTTGGTTGAATCTGTAAATGTGGAAACCTATGAGTACTAATTTTATCTACATACGTACCTTTGCCAATGAGTTTCATAAATTTAATCTCATGTTGCTCTTTAACATCTTTCTCTTGCAACCTGAAGAACTCTAGAATTTCTTGTAATATAAAACCTATTGAGACCTTTAAGTTTCTTGGCAACTGCCGGTAATTTAACCTTAGCTTAAATACTTGTGAACCAGATGTTTCCATGTCCTTACAGGCATTTGGTGAAGGGAGAAGAAAATTTTAGTTTTTTTCTCTTAAAATTAGCATGTTGTCTTTTCTTTTGTATTAGTTGTGCTTCCCCACTCCAATAGCTTCTCTTCTCTTCGATGATTTTTGACTTTGAACCTAAGTTCTAACTTCCCTCTGAGATGTTTCTAGCCTCACTTCTCCAATAATTAGGTCCAATAATTTGTAGGGTCTTCATAGTTTTTTAAATTTGTTACACATATTCTCTTAAAGTATGTTAGAACAATATGCATTATAGAATTTATAGCAAAAATTTTAGAAAATGTTAAAATACATATATATGAATTTTTGATTGATTTTTCATGATGTTTTATGGCAGTCCAAGGAGATTTTGTTTTCCTATTGATGTGAACTGTTAGTGATTGAGTATAGTTCAGCAGGGTATTCAAAGTGTAGGAGGTTTATTTAGAATAATCAAAAACACAAATAATAATAAATGCTGGCAATCATCCAAACCACAAATAATAATAAATGCTGGCAAGGATATGGGTGGGAAGGAATTCTTATACACTGTTGGTAGGATTAGAACAATCACTATGGAAATCAGCATGGAGTTTCCTCAAAAGACTGGGAATGTAACTACCATATTATCCAACTCTACCACTTCTCAATATTTATCCAAAAGGACTAGAATCAGCATACTGTAGTGTTACATGCATGTTACAACATACCCATGTTGATAGCAGCATGATTTACAATAGCCTAGTTATGGAACTAGCCTAGGTGTCTGTCAGCAGACAAATGAATAAAGAAAATGTGGGATACATACAGAGTGGAATTTTACTCAGTCATAAAGAAGAATAAAATTATATCATTTACATGAATATAAATGGAACTTGGGAGGATTATGTTAAGCAAAATAAGCCAGGCTCAAAAAATCAAAGGGCCATATGTTTCCTCTCACATGTGGAACCTAGAGAGAAAAGAAAAACAAAAGGCAGAAGAAGCTCATGAAATTATAAAGGAGACCAGTAGAGAAAGGGGATCAGGGGGAGGGAGGAAGAAAATAGAGATACTGAGGAATGAAATAATGTTATGTGCTTGTATAATGTGCCACAAAGTATATTCCACTATTATGTGTAATTATAATATGCCAATTAAAGAATTAAATGACAAAAAAAGCATGGAAGTTTTCATTAGCAGAGGAGAATTTCCCATGAAATTAATGATGCTTACTCATCAAGGCCTCATTTATATTGTCCCCTTCAAAGTCATGTCCCCATCCATGGGCCAGAGAAGAAGGCAGCAACTTTTACCTTATAGTGTCATCTTAACCTAGAGTCATCTGCTACATTCATATCCATCTGGACTCAGCAACAGCTTGCTTTGGGGGCTTTGTTGACTATTGGACCTATAGTTTCTCCAAAAAGAATGATTCAAGGAAGACACTGCTGCTTGCATGCTTAGAAGGCCCTGCAACTTGGGCTTTGTTGTTTGGTTGGGTGTTGAGGACATGGCTGAGTTAGATTGGCTTCTGAGACAGCATCTCTGTATGGGCCACACTACAGAGGTGGAAGGACTGTAGTTCTCCCAGGGATAGTCCCCAGGCCAGGAATACCTTCTGAGTAAAAATGTTGCTGATGTTAGATGAACTATTATGTAATTGTGAAGCTGAAAGAAACCTTCCTAGACTATAATTAATAAAAATAATTTGAATAGCCATGAGAGAGGAAAGACAAAATTGTACTTCTGTACTCTCTACTGAAATAAAGAAACAAAATTGTTGTCATAGGAAAAGGAGGTGATCAATGTTGGAAAAAAGTCTGTGTATCAGACAGTTAATAAATAATAAACCTTGCTATATTTTTCCTGGATATTGTAAGGTTTATAGTATAACTTAATTTTTTAAATTGTGATTTTTTAAAATTCTATCTTGTTCACATTTAATTTTGCACTTAATTTATTCACCTGTACTTTCCAAATTATACAAGCTTCAGGTCACATAAAACCTAGATTTATTCCTGTCACAAGCAAATGTAGACCTTTTCTTGGATTACTTTCTTAAACAAGAGATGGATTGTATTGATTGCCCTCTTGTAATAATACTGGTGATATTTCCAAGAAAATTATTCAGGAAGAATTTGTGACTTGTACTAGTTTTTTTCCTTTAGAAAACTACTAGCCTACTTAGAAAACACCCTTCTGATTTTACCCTCATTAACAACATGTTCTGCTCGGTTGATACAACTCCATTTAGGTTAATTGTAGTTAGTAAATACTACAACAGATTGACTAGTAGGCTTTTTTAGCTACACAGGAAAAGCACAACATATCTATCAAAATGGTATATACCCTGTGTATATTCATTTTTCCTTGTGATTTATAAACCATAGTTTAACTTAAAAAACTTTGTAGTGATGTATAAATGTATAAAGAATTAAGCAAACTCTTTCCACTTGAAGACAATCACTATCATGTGTAGACTGGCATAGTTTAAAAATATATGGTATAGTGTTCTCTTAGTTCTAAACTTGTAAGTAACTTGATAAAAGACTTTGAGTACATTATTTGCACACTAAGGTTCTTTATCCTCATCTGGAAAGAGACCTAATTTATTGAAGGGTTGTTGTGATGATGTGTTTGTAATTTCAAGCTAGTTAGTTACAAAGTAGTTTGTAAACCAGGAATTGCCATATAAATAAACATTTTTATGATTGTCCTTTAATTTAAAAAAGTATACAGAAATAAGCGTTTTACCTTTTCCCCCTTCTTTCTTCCTAATACATTTACAGAGATGACAACAAAAATAGTAGCTTGAAAACTTGGGATAAAATGACTTAATCCCTCAATGTAAAAGAATAAACCTAGTGACAAATGATGGAATACATTATTTTCCAGTGAATTTGAGATGCAACCACAGAATCCATTAAGGTATTTATCACAGAAAAATTGAGGTACTCAAGACAAATGCGTTCCTCAAAAGTTTCTGGCTCTACAAAAAAATGCCCAGACAAAACAGTGAATTACAGGCATTAAGCTCAATTTTCAACAAAATTAATTTAAGAACAAAATGTTGGATGATATTCCAGAAGAAAACACTCTGAAGGTAAACATTTAAACATTAATGAATGAGTGACTTATGTATATTTTGAAAATGTGAAGTAAATAGATATTTAGAAAGTTATAGAGGATAAGAATATTTGAATACAGTCCCCTGGTATGTTGCTTGATTAGCATAAATATCCAGTTCCACTGGAGGGGATGAATATTAGTTTCTAAAATATTTTCTTAGCATGTAGCTGCTTTTTTTCATAACTGTTTTAGAGTTTCCTAGTGAATACTAGGTTTCATTGATCATTGATTTAGGATAACAATTTATTCTTTACTTTCAGAAATCATCCAACTTTTTGTATGTCATTCTTACATATTTTCCCCCAACAGAGAACATAAAAATTTTCTGTAAAGGGCCAAATAATAAGTATTTGTACCTTTATGGGCCATACTATCTCTGTTGCAATTATACAACTATGCTACTCAACTCTGGCCACTCTAACTTGGAGCAGCCATAGACAATGTGTAAATGAATGGGCATGGCAGTGTTCCAGTATAAATAAGTGTAAAGAAACATACAGCAGGTTAGATTTGGAGTACAGGCCATTTTTTACTGATTTCTGCTTCATCATCTGGTCCTATTCTACCTTTCCAGCCTCATATTCCACATTCCACTAATTCTTCAATGTGCTGGTCATTCCAAACTCTGCACAGTTCTCCAAACATGGCATGCACTCTAATTAATTCCTGCTTTGGTTTATATCTTCTCTATACCTGTACCTCAGCTTCACATTCTCTTTATGCACAGTATTCTACTTGTTTTAATAAATGTCTTCTATATAGTCTGTGTGCTGGTTATTTGTCCCTGTCTCACCCCTGGCCCAATGGATTCTCCATATTTTCTTCTCATACCCTAAAAGGCTGAATCATCTACATAGTGCCTCATCCTGGGATCCCTTATTTGCTGGCTTCTGCTAAAGATCACCCAATGGGAATCATTGGGAGGACATCAAAGGGTGAGTGGAGAGGTTGTGTTTTCCCATTTTTCTCTCTACTTAAATGTTGTACTGATAGAAGGATCTACATGACATAGTCAGTCCAGTAGTCTGGCTTTCAAAGATTTGATAATTTTATTTCTTTCCCTTGTTCTTTCAGCCTGGGAATGGTAATAGTTTCATACTAATGTTAGCCTTTGGGTACTTAAGTACCCCATGTTTGTTTTGTCCATATGTCTGAAAAAGCAGTCTTTTAAGTAAGTCATCAGGGTAAATTCCACTTTTCTTTTTTCTCTGGAGACCAATATAGCATGTGACCAATATACCATGTCTTATAGTGATTTTCAACTTTATGTTTCCTTGAACAAAAGAATGATATGACATAATCACCTTAGTAACGGTGGCTCCCTATAACATAATCTTCAACAGGAGTCATATTAGAGTTGTAGTTAGGAGGTGGAGAAGGGGTTAAGTGTACCTTTTTTCAAAAAAGGTTCCTATCATGTGACCTTCACAACACTCATCCTGACAAATAAAATTATCTCTCACCCTTGAAAATTGGTATCTTACATTGTATTCTTAGTTTGATCTGCAAAAACACCAAAAAGATTTCTATCTAAGGGCCTTTATACTTGCTATTCTCTCTGTTCCCACTTAACCACCCACCTAAAATAATAATCTCTGTTCTTTTTGTCCTCCTATCTGTTTTTTTAAATATGTCAATTCCTAATGTTCTATTATATTTTATTTACTATGTAAATCCCTTTTTAGATTATAAAATAAGTGGAGGCTGATATCTTTTTGGTTTTGTTCACTTTACTTCCTTAGAAGCTATATTTAGCACACAATAGGTACCCGAAAAATACTTTTGGAATGAATGAATGTGTCCGGTTCACCACCTCACACGTGAGCACATGAGAGAAAGGAATTGTTTTACTCACACATCTATCACAGGATCTGGCACATGATGCTTATTGAAAGAATGAACAAATGAATGAGTGGATAAATGCCATATAAATAATTCTCTTCTTGATTGTCTCTGTGTGCATCCTGATTTATCCTATTATAGTATACTATTGATGGTTTTAATTTGGGGAAGTAATTATACTGAAACTTTCAGTAGTTCTTTTTATATGTCTTACACATTTACTTATAAAGACCTAGAATCGTAACATAGAAGGTAAAAAGTATGATGAGGAAATAGAAAGATTTTGTCTAATGTTATGTTTTTATTTTTCAAAAGGAAGCCTCATGTCAGTTATAGTTTAAGGAAAAAATGATTCTCTAAGAATAATTTCTGCAGTTACTGAAAGCATGAAATATTGCTGTGAACATGCATAGAAAACTACTTCTTTGAAGTTCTGGATAGGTGTAATACTTCAAAAATATGTGGGGGTCATAGTATTTGGACAAGTTTTTAATATTGATAAGAATACCTAGGGAATCTTGAAGAAGAAAAATTTGCGAAGGCAAAATATGGTTTATTAGAATTTTCTTAAGTTCTTAATTAGGTTTGGCATTGATTTGTGTGAGTTAAGTATTTGATTATTTGTGGTAGTATCCTTCTGATTCATAGTGTTAAAACTGGAAAGAAATTTGCAGGTAATCTATCCTCTTTGAGTTGTGTGAGGAAATGGGACAAATACTTAAAATAGACTTAATTAAAATTATGAAACTAGTTAGCAGAAATGAATGTAGAATCATGAATCTCCTTATTGTAAATCTAGTGTTTAAATGGGACAATGCTCATACCAATATAAATTAAATCATATAAAATACTCTGAAAGAACAATAAGAATACTTTACTGATAAGAATAACCACACTGTAATTAATCTGTTTTCTAAATTAGCATTTAAAAGTGGGAGAGTTTTGTGGAATGTTTCTGGAGCTTGATCTTACTTAGAATGAAGAGATAAACAAGTAGAGATCCAAAACATATTTTTTCCATTATTTTAATTAAATAAATACTACTTAACTTAAATTATGAAATAACCTAACATATGGAAAAGTACAGAGAATTTAATACATATCCATATGCCCATGTCAGAGGTAAATTTGAAGCCTCCATACATTTGCTTCTCTAGAGATAACTAGTGTAGTATCTTTTGTCTATGATTTTTATAGTTTTATAATGTACATTTGATTCTAATAATTTATTTTTTGATTTATGTTTTATAGAACTACACAGCTTGCATTTTCACCCAGTATTGTTTTTGAGATTAGCCATGGTGTTTCTTCATTGCTTTAACTTCCATCTCTTGTTAGTCCTTTTCCTCTGAAATGAAAGTCTTATTTTTGCTGTTTTCTGAAGTATTTCAAAGAATTGCAGTTTTAATGATACTGCCTAAGGTAGTTAGAGTGTTGGTCCCTAAGATGCCTGTCCTAATTTCCAAAGCCTATGAATATTAGCTTAAGTGGTGAAAGGGACTTGGATCATATGGTTAAATGAAGGATCTCAGAGGAAAGATGATCTTGGATTTTCTGGGTGGGCCTGACATAATTACAAGGGAAGCAGGAAGGTCAAAGTCAGAAGGTCAGAGAGGGAGAGATTGCAAGATACTATCTGCCAGCTTTGAGATGGAGGAAGGAGTCTGAAGTCAAAGAATGCAGTGTCCAGAAGCTTCCAAAAGAAACACAGACTTGCCTGACCCATTTTGACTTACACCACACTGTCACATTCTTAGATGAATTTCTTTTGGTTGCTCTTTCCCAGAAATTAACAAATGAACTTTTGTGTATTGTTATTTCTGACTGGAAACATCCCTGTCACTGAAACCCTGACCTGTATATCTGGGGAATGGAATATGCTGAGTGGCTTAAGTGACTTATAGGTCACTCCTGGATCTAGGCGTGGGGAGAAAGCTCATCCAAATCTAAGAATGGAATAGATCTGGTTTCCAATAGAGATTTCCTACAGGAAAATCTGGATCTTATTAAGATAAATGTAAGTAGACCTCAAAATATCAAATGCCTACTATCAGTACTCAGTAGATAGTTATTGAAAGAATAAGTAATGTAATTTGATAAAAATTTCTGAAGATAAGCATGGATTAGGATTTGCATTTTATAGATAAACAGTTTGGTAAAGAGGTTGAATAATTTGCTCAAGGGGAAGGAAATGGGGAGACTTTCAGTGTTGTAGGATGAATAAGCCTAGAGATCTAATTAATTTATTGCTGGAGGACTGTAGTTAATATTAATGTATTACATGTTGAAAAACTGCAGAGAGCATATCTTAGGTGCTCTTACCATATACAAAAAGGTAACTATGGAAGGTGATGGATATGTTAATTTGCTTATCTGTACTAAGTATTTCACAGTTTTTCAATACCATATATGTACATATCTTACTGTACACCCTAAATACATATGAGAAAAACAAATTTCAAAACCAATTTTCTTTTTTTTTTTAACAGAGAGAGAGAGAGAGAGAGAGCGAGAGAGAGAGAGAGAGAGAGAGAGAGAGAGAGAGAGAGAGAGAATTTTTTAATATTTATTTTTCAGTTCTGGGCGGACACAACATCTTTGTTGGTATGTGGTGCTGAGGATCGAACCCGGGCCGCATGCATGCCAGGCCAGCGCGCTACCGCTTGAGCCACATCCCCAGCCCCACCAATTTTCTTGAAGTTACAAAATATTAGTTAGTTGAAGAACTGGGACTAGAATGCATGACTTTTGATTATAATTCGATGTTTTTCCGTTAAGCTGTCATGCTTGTTATTATTAATAATGTACTTACTATTATAATGCAGTACACTTGTCTGGGGATTTAACCAATATAGAGAATATACTCTATGGAAAAAATCTTCAGATGGCCCCCATTGTCATTTGTATGAACTTGTAATCTCTTTCTAAATAAGAAAGGGCTTGGATTTTTCTTTGACATTGTTTCAGAAATATCATTCCTTTTTAAAAACTGTCTTCTTCATCACTGTTAATAGAACTATAAGAGGTTGATGTGGTAAGTTATTTAAATAACAGCTTATTTGTTACATTTTATTTGCATTTTCAACATTTATTTTTTCCCCTTATTTCAATGTGGTTTAGCTGTTCTTGATTCAGCTTTTACACCTGGACCATATTATTCAAAAAGTTTTCTTATGAGAGATGGGAAAAATATACTGTCTTGTGTGTTTAATGAAATTCTGAAAGGATTCTTTGCAAAGCCTGTGCCAACAAAACAAAAATGCAGACCATAATTTCATGGCAATAGAAATTCCATTTTGAAACATTTTGTTTGCTTTTATTTCAGATATTAAAGTTGTTTATTTGTTTAGCTAATCTGGAGAGCCTCCTGTGAGCCAAGCACTGCACTGGGTGCAAGGGATACACCCTTGAATTCTTAATAAAATGAAATTCACTTTATTAAGAATTTCATTCAATAAAATGAAATTCCTCATTTTATTGTAGTCCGTTTTAAAAATCATAAGTCCTTCCCTCTATTTTAAGTGTTTTTAATGACCTTTTAGTGAAAGGTAAATATAAGTGGTAAATGGCTCCTTCTCTCCAAGAGTTTCTAATCTCATATAGAAAGACAGATACATAAATGTTCCACTGTGGTATGACAGAGGTACAAGTAGGGTGCTACACGTGTAGATAAGAAGGGTGGGCCAGATCAGAGAAAGACTTTCAAAGGAGATCATCACTTATATTACCTTAGATATTTAAGAACCCATAAGAGCCAGCTCAGCCCAAGTGTTGGTAGGGCAAGAGTTGGGGAAGATGCATTTTAAGGTGAGGGGGCAGCATATGCAAAGACACGAATCTATGAGAAAGTCTGACTTTTTCGGGGAGCTGCAAGTAGTATATAATTACCAGAGAGTGGAGTTAGTAAGTGAAGGGGTTGAAGATAGGGATTCTGAAGTTATGGCAGGAGTGGCCTGAAATATAAGAAGCTTGGTGAAAAATAAGGTTATAGATCCCAAAGGAGGCTAGAGACCTTATAAGTCCTACATGTTTTGTAAAAGAACTTGACTTTATTTTCTGAAATTGGCCTTAATTCTGAAATCACACTTGGTTTCCAGTGTTTAGTGTGCTTCATCACTTACCAGCCTTATGACATAAGTAAGCTGCTCAAACTATTTGAGCTTCTGGTTTTTAAAAATCTGCAATGGGGAGATGAATTCCTGCTTTGAAAGGCTGTTGTGGAAATGAAACGATAAAACAAATGCACAGTGCCTGACACACAGTAGGTGATCAAGAAATAGTAATTGTCATATTAATTATTTTAATATCTTGAATGTTTATTTTTTCCAGTTTAAGCATTTAAAAAAACCTTGTTACTGAAGTATAACATATACAGAAAAGTTCACGAACCCAAATTGTATACCTCAATAAAGTATCAAAGTGAACACTTCCCATGTTAAGAAGCAAAATGTTGTCATCACCTCTGAAGCCCCATTGAACCTCTTCCCATTAACTGCCTCTTACCTAAAAGCAATTACTACTCTGACTTTTAATGTCATAAATTAATTATGCCTGCTTTTGAATTTTATATAAATAGTATCTTATGGTATATCCTTTTTTAAATGTATGGTTATCACTCAACAATATTTGTAGGATTCATCTATGTTATTGCATGTAGCTATTGTTCATTCATTCATGCTGCTATGTAGATATTTGGTTGTGCAAATATTCCACAATTTAGAATTTCATTTTATTGTTGATGGGTATTTGGGATAGTTGAAGAGTTTTTTGCCGTTATGAATAATAAACATAATGAATATGAACTTTCTTGTATATATTTCTTGTGCATCTGCATGCATTTCTGTTTGGTCTATCTGTAGAAGTAAAACTGTCACATTACAGAGCTAATACAGTGGTTATTGTCAAAGGATTTTCCAAGGATTGTATCAGTTCACACTCCAACAAGGAGTGTAGGATAGTCATGGTTTCTCTGCATTCTTATCAACACTTAGTATTTTCTTTTTATTATAGCTTCCTTCAGTAAGTTTAGTGTTATCTCACTTCTCTGCCTGGTGACAAGTGTTGTTGAGCACCATTTCATATACCTACTGGCCATTTAGATTTCTTCTTTTTCAAAGTCTGTTTCAGTGTCTTGCTTTTTTTCCTATTGCATTATTTGTCTTTTTCTTATTGATTTTTGGGAATTTTTTGAAGAAAATTGTTCTAGGTACAAGTTCTCTGTTAACATTTATTGCAGATATTTTTCCTCATACTCCATGATCTGCTTTTTCACTGGTGGCTTTTGATGAAGGGAAATTCTTCATTTTATTGTAGTCCTTTTTAAAAATCATAAGTCCTTCCCTCTATTTTAAGTGCTTTTAGTGACCTTTTAATGAAACCAACTTCAGAATTCTTCAGTTTTATTCATGATTGAGGGGATTTGGAGATTTCTGGTCTTTTATTCTAATTAACTAGTCCCCTTAAATGCGTAGCTTTGTTTTGGTTCTAACCCTAAACCTGGGGTGGGGCGGGAGTGCTTGCTAGATTCTCTTTCTTTAAGGTCATCAGACTCCATTTTTTGTTTTCCCAGCTCTAAGACTGTTAAAATCTCTGTTCACTCCTTGTAAATGACCTTTCTGTAGTTGGCAGATATCTTAAGGGAGAATGCACCCCCAAATCAGGCTTCATCTTGAACTTCCATGCTCCCCCAGATGAGGCTTATATAACTTCTCACTGCTTTGATATGTCTGATGCCTATGCAGGGGATTTTAAACAGTTTTTTTATCCAGCTATTCTACTTCTTAGCTGGGAGTTAGTTGATGTGAACCACCTGTTCTGCCATGTACTGAAAGTGGAACTCTGATAGTCTGATAGAAGAGTGGATAATTTTTGTGCCATTACATTAGGAATTATTAAGTCATTTAAGAAGTAGCATCCTGTTGTCTTGTAAGAAGCCCTATCCAAGTTCATGTCTTTACTCTGTGACAGGGCATCCTTATATGACTGTCATAGTCTTTGTCAGCAGTGGGGCACTGACTAAAGTGAGGAAACTTTAGCATTGGAGTGATTCTGGTGTCTATTTGTTAAAATATAAAATTTAGGTGAAGTAATACTTTTTAAAAAAATATTTATGTTTTGAAAAACAGGAGAACTTCTGAGACTGATTAGAGGCATTGTTCATAGGTATAGTGGAAACTATGACCAGAATAAGAATGTTTTCAAATGTGTTTCTATCAGGCCAACATCTGTTTCTGAACAATTACTAAACAAACTTCCCAGATGGTTGTTAAAATTGTAGATGTTGAGATGAGTTATTATCCTAAAGTAATGAATGAAATTTAAATAGTATAAATTAAAACATTTTCTTATCTTGTTTAATTTACCATTTGTATAGTTATGGAGCAACTGTCTTTCTGTATTTTACTTCTTGAATTAAAACATTTAAGTCCTTTTGAAAATGTGGAAATAATTTTTCAAAGATAGGATGCATTTGCTAAAATTCAGTGACTGTGTCAGATAAAAATGCTCACTATAATAGAAATAGATGGGTGCTTTTTCAACATGGGATAATAATATATCTGAAGCAGCCCAAAAGCCAATGTCTCACTTAAGTGGGTATCACTAAAGGCATTCTCACTATCAGTACCATTCCTCTTCAGTATTATTATTAAGTGCTGTTCTGGAACTGCTCGTCTATGTGGTTCATTTAATTAGGTCATCTTTTTTTTTAAATTTAAAGAACAACATTTTATTCTGTTCCTCTTGTGTATAAAATACTAGGAAACAGTTAAATCAAGGATTTGAAAGATGGTTGCTTAATATAGTTTTAAGCTATAAAAGTCAATTATTTTTATGGAGGCATGTTACTAACCTTACGTAGCTTCAATCGCAGTTCAACAGACATAGCAAGTAACACATCCTGTGTTCCTTTTACTTGGTATCAGTTTATTTCATTCAATTCTGTTCCTTCTAATTTATTTTATGTTACTTTCCTTCCTTCTTTCCCATCCTCTTTCTGCTTTTCGGACAGGCAACTACAGTCATATCCCAATTGGTCTTTCTCCTTGGTCTATGGGATAATAGACAGATGAAGCGATATAGATTAATGATAGCTTCTAAAATGTTTTAAGAACTGGTTACAAGGTATGAACTCTAGTGCAAGGTATTTAGGTTCTTTCACTAGTCACAATCCTTAGCTATACTAACCTGCCTGCCATTTTTCATTCCAAAATGCTTCTCTATTTTATTACTTAAAACCCAAACCTATTTTTTATATTTTAATGACATGTTTGTCTCTTCAGAAAAATATGAATCACTTCATGCATTTGTATGTCATTTGGTGCAGAGCCTATGCTTATCTGCTGAGGGCCATTACCAAGTAGGAATGACGCATAGAAATTTCCTTGCCAAGCGTACCTCATACTGCTTAGAGGACATTCGATGGGACATTGCATGCATGCTTTAATAAGGTGACCTTGCTCAAGGACCAAGGCGGATCCGGGTTTAGAGCTGATCAGGTTTGAGGAAGTAACCGGCTCCTTGAGTTTAAGGCATTGCCAGTTTAAGATAATGGGTTTTAGGGAAGTTAGAGGTTGAAGATTATTGCTGGGATTAGGGTGTTTCTGTTGCTTGTTCCCGTTGAGTTTTCATGAGTTTAAAATGGGATTTGGAGAGAGCTTCGTGGAGTAGGTGAATTGTGCGGGAGACAGCAGAACGTGATTGCCCCTGGACCTGTGTGGAGGCGGTGTAAGAGCGGGAATAAAGAATTGCTGTTTGAACCTACAAGGTGTGTGGTGGCTCTTCTGGTGCCAAGCCGAGACCTTGGCACTTATCTTCTTTATATTATTTGGTGTCACGAGCCATCCATGGGCTGTGTGTGTGAGCTAAGCACATTTGAACATATGAGAGGACTGGTCTGGCATTGTGCAACAAAAAATGTGCCTTTCCTTTCTCTCAGCCCGTGATCCCACCATAGCAACTGAGATGGGTGTGACTTGCCAAGATGTCAATTAATCTGCTGACCACAAGACATCACCAAGCAAGACTCCACCTTTTGAAACCCTACCCCTTGCCTTATTTGGGTGGAATATTCTATCGAATGTCTTCTCCTCAATAAATAGTGGAGTTTAGGCTGTGCTTGCTCTCTTGCTCTTTCCAGCACTGCCCAGCATGGAGCTGACCTTTGGGGTTACTGAGCCATCCTGTCTTTGATCTTAGAAACTCATGTTCATGTGCTACAGGTTTCTTCACCATTTTCTTAGTTATTGATACAGCCAGCTCCTTTGAACACAGCTCATCTTGCCAGCCTGGCCAGCTGGTGACAATTTGCGTTTAGATGTGTGCCATAAAGAAAGCACTGCTTCAAATATTTATTGAGAATCTACTCTATGTCAAGCATTTTTTTCAAATGCTGGAAACAAAGTACTAAACAGAATAACAAAAAAAGTCATTGTAGTCTCTTATAGAATATGATATATATTTGAACCAGAAATCCATTTTGGTGCTGTTTTTACCATAGACATGATTCACAGATCTGGGAATCAAAGGGATGGTAGCAGGACATCTCTCATTATTAAGCCAAATAACACAGAATTTTTGCTTCTCACAACCACAGTGTTGGGCTTTGTTGATTTGAAGATTAGAGATCTTATTTTCTGTCATATCCTGTGATGTAAATAATTTTTTTAAAAAGCAGAGGCTGAGATAAAATCTTATTTGCAAGTAATTTGAGAATTGTATATGATTTTTCGAAGTAAGGAATAGAGGGATATTAGGGAACACGATATACTACTCTACTTAATAACTTGGCTCTGTGATGACTGAGGCATGAATTCATAATCATTCAGCACTTGTAAGAACTGACTCATTGGCATTAACTCCATGTACTTACCAGTTCTGCATGTGTGAGAGTTGAGCTGGTTTTCCATGATATTCCCTCCATGGAATCAGAGAGACCCAATGGCAGGACACAAGAAGCACGTGGAACATGTCTGAGGTGATGCTGTCAGACTAACTACATGCACAAGGCTGGTGGTTGAAATCTGTGCAGAACTGCTTACTTCAGCCCTGTTTGATGTAAAAGATAATGGCCGAGAGAATTTCCAGTGGCACACAAGAAGTATCTGATACAATTCCCAAGGAAGGAATGATTCTACCAAATCTACCAGTTGGCAGTTCTTTATGTCACTGAACAATAAACAAGGGGGTTACTATATTGCCAGAGACAATTCAACTCCAACTAATAATGGAAATTTGCCTTTTTCTACATCATGAGAAAGAAGAGACCATTATGATATCCAGGAGATTGGTGGGGGGTGTCATAAGTAAATGTTAATGGAAAACCATTACAGTAACCCAATAAAGGGAAATATAATGAGGATTCAGATTCCCTAGGAATGAAGGATGAATCTAGCTAAAGTGATAATAAAGGAAACATGGAATAGGTGTAGAAGAAGGAATTATAAATATCAATTTTGTGTTTTCATGATCAATTTTAGGGTAAGGAAAAGCTGGCTACGAGGTAATCTGACATAAAGACTAGTTGGGAGCATGGTGGTGATGGGTGCTATTAAATTTTTCCTAAAGAGGTAAGGAGCTAGAATTAACTCAGTGCGATACAAATCCCTGGGTTATGCAGATATCTATGCAAGTGTTATAAAATTGCCTTCATAAAATGCCAAGTCAAACAATTAAAATTTTTTTAAAAAATATACCACATATGTTTAAAGGCAAGGGAAGGTGTCCCAAAATCAAAAGAAAGTCATAAGTATCTTAAAAGCTTGATGCTCACCAATTGTATTTTAATCTGAAGCAGCTTATGAATAGATATAATAAATAAAGGAAGTTAAAGCAAATGAGATGGCCTTGCTTTACATACAAAGCCATATGTATGGTTTTGTGGTTAGGATACTAGGGAAGGAAGTGGTTTACTTGGGATGCTCTTTTAGTAGAAACCCTTTTTGACTAGCATTGACTGGCAATTGGAAACCCTATTGATAGTTCCTTTCTACCTATTTGTAGGAAGACACTGGTGCCTGGAAGTTGCTGTTGGGCTTTAAAAATAATTAGACATGGGCTATAGACAGTGGACAGTAGGCAGGGTAAGCTTAACTTAATTTTGCCAGTTTTTCCCTTAGCTCTGACTTAAACTGTTAACCCAAGGCCTGAAATTACAAGGGGATTATATATCTCTTTATGCAATATATAATTTGTAACTTCCTTGGTCACCAAAAGGTTAGGAACAAATACCATTATGGGTTTGCCATTGGGAAGTTTGGTGTATAGCTATTACATTTTACTATAGCTTCCAAATCACCAATAAAATATGTTTTCATGGGGCTGGGGCAGGGGCTCAGTGGTAGAGCGCTTGCCTAGCAGGTGTGAGGCACTGGGTTTGATCCTCAGCACCACATAAAAATAAATAAATAAAATAAAGATATTGTGTCCATCTACAACTGAAGATATTTTTTTAAAATATATTTCCTTATGGGTCACTGCCTCAAGCTTCACAGTTTTCTTTATTCTAAATGCCCACTTCAGTCATCTGATAAAACTGAATATGGAATTCTTCAAGAAGAATTACACACACATGCCCTCAAAAGATATCACCAAAAAAAATATTTTTTTTCATTAAATTGGCCAGAAACACACACACACACACACACACACACACACACACACACCCCTACACACACAGTTTTTCATTAAATTGGCCTGCATTTTCATCCAGGAGAACGCCATTTCACAGTTTAATATTTATTTTTCATATCATTGTCTATTTAAATTTAGACCAACACTTTATATTCCAGAGCAAGTTCCTTACTGAATCCTTTATCAACTCTTGCTAATTGCATTTCAAGAAAACATTAAAAAAATTAAAAAAAACATTCCTCTAGAATAACCATTTTATACCACATTTTGAAAGTTGCCCGAAAAATCAAATATTTGGAAGTTATGAGTAGAAAGAGGGAAAAAAAGAAAGCACACTTACCTTATTTGTAGCAGTGGCACTGGATCCAGGGACCGCAGGCACATTTGTCACTTGAACTGAAAGCTAATTATTATCTATGAGTGTCCAGTTCCCTTCCATTTTGTAAGTTTGGAAGTGATCCTTCAAAGTTCTAAGGTAAAGATCCCCGAACAAGCCACACACACACAAAAAAAATAACTGGGGGAGGGTTATGGTCCCCTCCCCTATGTTCTCTGGGTTCTGTGTGGCTGTGATAATTACAAGGATCATGGGTCACTTCAAGGTTGGTAGAGGATGTGGGTCCACCCTTGGAACAGTTCCTCCAGCCCAGGAGGTCACTGAGCCCTAACACAGCAGAATGATACACCAGGTTGCCAAGGCAGGCTTTCGAAGGGATACAAAGTCCGTGGTACATTTCTGGATTCGACATTAGGATGGCTGTTGGCAGTCACCTGCGTGCAGAAGTCCAAGGCTGAGCAGCAGCAGTAGCAGCAAGGCCAGCGGCTTACCAACGCAGCTCATGGGAGCACAGCCTGCGGAGCAAAAGCATCACCGTGGCCTCAGACTGCGGGCGAGGAGAGAGGAGCGGGAGCTTAAGATATGGAGATGGTGAGGTGAGCTAGCGCCAGCCTTGAGAGTGCCAGCGCCTGACCCCGGCCAGCGTGGCCTCAACGGGCGTGGAGTCCTGGCGTGGACCTACAGGAGGGGCACAAGCTCTCCAAACCCAGGGTCTTATGCATGCTAGTCAGGTATTCTAAATTTTAGAATATTAAATTGATTGTTTTTATTATATCAAAATTCGTCTTCAAAAGCTCTTAAACTGAGACACACTTAACTAGGCATATGGCATATGCAGTAATCCCCGTGGCTGGGGAGGCTAAGGCAGAAATATAAGAAGTTCAAAGCCAGCCTCAGCAACTTAATGAAGTCCTAAGCAACTTAGCGACACCCTGTCTCTAGATAAAATTTTTAAAAGGTGGGGATGTGGCTCAGTGATTGAGTGCCCCTGTGTTCAAACCCTAGTACCAGAAAAGAAAAAAGAAAACAGGCATACTTCTGATGAACAACAACAACAACAACAAAAAAGGGCAAATACACCTTACTATTATTGAATCATGAAGAAATAAAAAACCTGAGGAGACCAATAACAAGCAGCAAATTTGAATTTGTAATAAAAATCCTTCCACCAAAAAAAAAAGCTCAGGCCTCATGACTTTACTGTCAGGTTTCATAAACATTTAACAATCCCTTATGTTATTCCCAAAAATTAAGAGGAAAGAATTCTTCCAAACATATTTTATGAGGCCAGTATTACCTTGACCCCCAAACTGGAAAAAATACCAAAAAAAAAAAAAAAAAGAGAGAAGAAAAAGAAAGAAAATCTCAGGTCAATATTCTAGATAAACATAGAGGCAAAACTCCTCAACTAAATACTAGAAGATCAAATCCAACAGCAGACTATGAAAATTATCACAATGGGTCAAGTGGGATATATCCCATAGGTTCAAGGATGATTCAACATACACAAATAAATAAACATGATACACTATGTTATGATTTAGATATAATGGTGTCCCTCAAAAACTCGTATGTGAGACAATGCAAGAAAGTTTAGAGCTAAAGTGACCTCGCTTCTGGCGGCAACTGCTGAGGCTCCTCCAACCTCACTGCCTCCATTGCTCCCCTCCAGCATCCAGGGCTGCTCTACATCCCAAGGCTCCTCCTGTCCCTCAGGCCCCTCCATATCTCACTTCTCCTGGAGCCTCCTGCACTGTATCTCTGTTGAGGAACCTAAATGGTGGTCAGAGCTGGGCTTGGGGTCTGCACTGCCTCTCTGAATCTGAAGTCAGAGTTTAAGGAAATCGTATCTATATTCATTCAAAACAATCAACAGGGACTTTCAGGAGAAAAAGAATCTACCAAGAGTTAAGAGGCTGGGCAAATTCATGCACCCTTGAGAGGCATTAGGACCAAGCACTCAGAAACATAAGCCTGGAAGTCAGAATTCACCCTCCTAATCAGTGATCTTTCTTAAAATAAAAATATCAAGTGTCAATGAGATGACTTGAAACGGAAGTTTCCAAATACAGTACAAACCCAACAAGCCAGTAGGAAGCATTTGGGAAGCAAGTTGGTAACTGAACCAGCACACAACCCAGCCTCAAGCTCACATGCCTTGGGCTCAATAATGCAGATGAAGCAATCAAAAGAATCTCTGTTCACTTGGCTACTTCTAGAAATTGTAAAGCACTTGAAAGGGGGAGGAGGAGAGTGTTTACCCAGTAAGGTAGGATGAGCCCATGAAATGTCCAGTGCAATGTGATATGAAAAATTTTTTCAGACCAAGGGAGGAAACACTTGGGTGATAAAGAATGAAGGTGAAGAAGCAGTGAAGCTGGACAAGTGGGCAGGGCCATGGTGCAGCTGCAGAGAAGGCCAAGGGAGCAGGAACGGACCTGCCTGTTAGATGGATTTAGGCCAAGGTACCCCGGGCTCTGCACATTTCTGCTTCTGAAGTTTTGAACATGGGGTTGTGTGCACTTGTCCATAGGTACATGTTCATGGAATACTGTGTGCATTCATTACCTGGATCTTTGGTGAACATCTCTTTGTCTGCTAGAAGCTGGAGAGTATTCCTTCCCACTTAGGGCTCAGCTCTGACACTTGCCCTGTGCCTCCAGAGCCCTGCACTACTGCCTGCCACTCCCTGAGGCTCTCTCCCAGCAGCCCTGGAGCATTCTTTGGCAAAGCTCCATCCCTAGCAGTGCCCTGGCCAGGCTTGTGTGCCAACCTCAAGCAGGGATGGCCACAGAACTGGCACCATCACCCTCCTGGCCAGACTGGGCCCTCCTTGAGCTGGGAGATGGACTGGCCTCTGCACAATCACCCAGCCTAAGCAATGGGACTGAGCCTCCTTATGGGTGTTCTGGAGGCTACAGGGGAAGCTGGGTAGTGGAGGTTGGAAGGAAGAGGGAGAGAATGTGAGCACAGAGTAAGTAGGGGGTGTGGGGACAGGAACTGCAGGCTACTGGGGAGGAGGTTCCCAGTGAGGGTGCTGACTTGAGGGTGTGAAGGCAGGAGGAGCTCCCGGCTCCACCCTGCTGCTAAGACTGGGGAGGGCACAGCTTTTATGTAGTGACAGCATCTTTTATTCCTTGAGTCTAGCAGGATGCTCAACACACTTGATGTCTTGACCATCTGCCTCCAGTCTAAGGGAACAGTGATTGCCTCAGTTTCCAAATGGCAAAAGAATCTCAGGGACTTGATGTGACTTTTCCAAGCAGCAAGAAGCAGAGCAGGTTCCAGAACCCAGGCCCAGCTACCTCCAAGCCATCCTCTGTGTGGTACTAACATCACCCTCCAGGGAAAGTTGCAGACAAGAGCTGGTCAAGGAGGGGCTGGCTCCTGTCATGTTGCCTTTAAGGCTGTTCTGTCTGGGTGTTCCAGTGAGATGACAGGTGTGATCTACCAAACAATTGTCCCCAAAGGACACCCATGGGTTGGTGGGCTCTTTCAGAAACTTGGACATATCTAGATTTAAGTTAAATCTAGAAGCACACAGGAGCCTGTGTATTGAACAGAGTAAGGTGCAGGGCCAAAGGTCAGTTCAAGACTAAAACCAAGCCCAGACTAAGCCCAGGGCTGAGCTGAGGCAGGTGAAGACAAGGCCAAATTCCAAGATAATGATCAGGGCAACCCCTTCTTATACACACTCAAGCCAAGCTCAGCTGGTAACTGTGACAGGCAGCAGGGCTAGGTGTGGTGGTGCTGGGTACTTGCTTCCTCCACAGGCAGGTGTGGAATCATCCTGGGCCCTGATACTGGCTCTTGTTACATCAGTGTGTGAATGTTTAAAGAACATATATGTATTTGTTGATTTGTGGTACTAGGTGTGGTTCCCAGGGGCACTCTGCCAGAATTTTTTTTTTTCAAACACAGGATCTTAGGAAGTCATCCAGACTGGCGTCAAATGTGTGTTCCTCTTGCCTCAGCCTCCTGGTAGCTGGCATTGCAGGTTTGGCCATGCACCAGGCTATATGGATGTTTAAACCCAGTGACCACACTCAGGGTGGTACACACTGCAGGGTGAGTTCTGAGGTCTCATCTGGAGTGAACTTCTGACAGGTTCTAGGAGCCTCCTGAGTCTTTAGCCCATGGGGGCTGGGGTAGTTTTTGTCTTTGGCTGGGAATGTGACTGCAGATTGTGCTCCTGACCAGGCCTGAGATGATGGGTCCAGTTTATAGATGAAAGGGACAGACCAAAAGATGGGACAAGTCCATCCCAGAACTAGAAAAAAGGACCTGGCCCATGTGGCTGGAGGAATGACCCTGACCTGAGAGGCACTTGTGCCCCTGCATGGAAGAAGTGGTTGTAGTGAAAGGTAAATAAAAATATATGCTATCTCCCAGATGCAAAGGGAGCATTGGCTCTTTTGGAAAACCCAGACCACAGATGTCCCCAACTCTCCGTGATGATGGCCTTGCTCATACGTGCCAAGTGGAGAGAAGGCAATGGCCACATCCAGCCCTGGTCAGGTGGAGTGGAGGCACCTACCAAGTGCCTTCCAGGTCAGCTATGGAAGCCAAATGTGCAACACTTCCCTGATTCTGATGGCTTCCATTTCCCTGCTCACAGAACTCAGACACCGCCGAGGTTCAGAGGTAAAAGTCTGGAGTGCTCCTCCATGTGGGCCATTGCTTCCTCCTGCTCTGATCTTCTCCACCTTCCCCAAGGTTTCCACAGCACTCTGTGCTGTTTTGTAACAAAATGAAGAAAGGATTTAATTGCAGATAGAATGTTTTCTCAACCACCCTGAGTGTGAGTTAACATCCAGGATCACCTGGTCACTGTGATGATGCCACATTGACTTCACTACTGGGTCCTCTGGGAACGGTCCCCTATCAGAGATGGACTCCCAGATAGATGTGCAGGATCCACACTTTTGAAGGTGGAATATGAGGCAGAGGAGATGTGGGAGCTCCTATCTGTACCACTGAAGAAAGGGTTTGGGTTTGGGGACTACACTCAGGTGCATGTACCCCAAGGGTGAATGAGGGGAGTGTAGGGGGCTCAAATAGCAAAGTTCTCCATGCACACAATTTCTCAATAAAGAACCCCACATCTCTCAAGACTACAGGATGGACAATACAGGGAAATATGATGGGGCACAAATAAATTCAGAATATTTCAAAGAAGCTCCAAATTTCTTTTTTTCTCAGTCCCTGTCATTTCCTGCCAACTTCCCAGTTCCCTGAAAATGAACTGTCCCATGCCCAGGATGGGAGCTTTGGCCGGGCTAGGAGAATTCAGGGCTGGATGGATCTCCCCACAATGACTAGCAGGGTCCCCCAGATCTACACATTTGAATCTCCCAGCTTCGTTCCCGTAGATGGCAGTGCTTCTGTGGGACAGCAGAGGCAGATCAGCTTCTCCCTGGTGTCTCCTGGCTTCATTCCTGAAGACCGCAGTGCTTCTATGGTCGGGTGGAGGCAGATCAGCTTCTTCTTCCATTTTAGCCAAATTGAGATTAAATCCATTTTTCCTTTTTATATTGTCTCCTCTTATTTCTGACGCTGGTGAATGCCCCAATACAGTCAGCAGAGACTCCAGATTGTTGGGCCCCAAGAATAGAAAAGGTTTCCCCCAATGCCTGCTCCCCTTCTGGGACTCCCAAGGGTCCACATCCTGAGGCGCTGTCCATGTTCCCTACGCAGCTGGTGGCCATGACCAGCCTGGGCCTGTGGTGTTCTAGCTTCCAGGGTCCCTTCAGTTCCCTCCTGGACTCCCCACCTTTCTTCCCTTTTCCCCCTGTGCCAGGCCCCCAGAGCAAGTTCTCCTAAGGGCATGGAGCCCCCACCTGCCCAGACCACCCCAAGCTACTCCTGGGCTTCAGGGTATGTCACTACACACAGTTAGGACTAGAGGGAAAGTTCAGAGAGGAGGGTCTCTGAGCCCCACCCTGGAGCCCCACCCCCTGATTCATAGCCCCCTTTCCATTCTGCATTCCAGGAAGCAGCAGCTGGAGTCCATCCCACTAGAGAAAATGGAGGATACCATGCAGCTTGCATGAGCTGAAGCCCTTGGCATCTGGGCCAGCAGAAGGAAAGGCTATGAGGGTGAGGGGTGGAGGGAGCCCACAGCTCTAGAGCATGAGGATGCTGGGTTGTGTGGTATGGCTGCTAACCCGTGGGCTCCCAGGCATGGCCTGAGTTGATGGTCAGTGAGAGGGCTGGGCCCTGATCCCTCAATATCACCAGAGGTAGCTGGGGTGCAGGGTGGGTGGTCAACAGGGCCCAGGAGGATGAGCCTCAAGGGAGCGTGAGGCCCTCCTCCAGACCCCAGTTTCCCCATGGCCACCCCACATGACACAGGGACCATGATCTGAAGCCTCAGGACATAGGGACACATGTCTACACACTGACCATATAATGAGCCACAAAAACACTTCAATAGCATTCAAAGAATGGCGTGAGTGTGTAGTGTAATGTGTACATATGTGGTGTGTGTGAAGTGTGTGTGAAATGTTTATGTGATATGTACCTGCCCTGTGTGTGCTATGTTTGTGTTGGATAGTAGGGTGTTGTGCATGTCATGTGTTGATTGTACAGGATGGTGTGTTTTGTGGCTTGTGAGTTGTAGTACTGTGTGTTGAGTGAGTGTGTGTGACATGTGTGTTGGGTTGTGTGTGTGTGTTGTGTGATATGTAAGGAGGTGTGTGTGGGAAGCATTCCACAATGCCCCTCACCCTGACAACCCTTACTATAATTAACCTGAAACTCACATCCTATTTGTAACATAATTTCCTGTTTTTTTCAGAAAGCTTTTTACACAGGATATCAGACAAACATCTGCAGGGGGCATTGTGGTTGGTACTTTTCTCTTACTTAAATACCAGCTTTGCAGAAGAAGAAGAAAAAGCTTGTAAAACCTCTGTCTGGTCTTTTAAAAATGGGAATTTCCAGACTCAGGGTCCAGAGAATCTTTTAGGTGATAGCCCTCTGGACCCCACCATCAGTAAACCTGCTTCTTGAAAAGTCTTCAGGTATCTAGCCTCTTCTGTCCTGGATAATGTGCACCTGGCATGTGTGTGTATGCTTCCTCCCTCAATTCCAGGGTGACAGTGCCTTTGCAGGGCCAGGCCCTCAGGATCATGGAGATCAGAGCTGTTGCCACCCTGCCCTCTGGTGGCGAATGGCAATTACTGTGATGACAAAGTTCCCTGTGTCCACAGCTTGTGGCAGACAAGGAACCTCTCTTGAGAATTACATATAAGTCAAGGTCTTTGAGATTGAGAAGTGTCAAGATAGCCGTCAGCTGGTGGTTCCAGTGCCCAGGAGGAGCGTGGCTTCCTGTAGCCTCATGGAGGACTTCGCCAATTTCCTCTGGGTTCTTGTCTCCCAAATTTTGAAGAATAAAATCCACAGACAATCATGGAAGAGAAGGGTACAAGCAGCAAGATTTACTTAAGGGAGAAGGGATAAATCTTGCCATGTGGGAGGGGCCCTGACAGCAGAGAAACCCACTTTGGTGTGCCAGCTTAGGAATTTATACATGGTTCTGGGTAGAGCATGGAGCAAAAGGTATGTTAAACCGTCATCTTATCAAGGCCATAGTCTTACTTTCCCCCTGGGTTCACGCCACTTTCTTCCTGTAACTTCCATCTGGGTTCACCTCCATCTTCAGATTTCCACCTCTGGGAGAAAGGAGTTGGTTAGAGATGTTAGTTCCCACAGAGGAGCCTCAAGGTCATTTACATTTGAAATATGCCTTGATGGTGCTCATTAATACATCTACACTTAGCCTCCTCCTGGTGTATTTCCCATGTTTGAAAAAAACTAAGATATTCTTATTCCATGTTATCACTGTTCATGTTCTTGCTCAGAACTCTTTAAAGGCAAAAAAAAAAAAAGATTTTGTACATATGGGTTCTTTCCATTGTTCTTACCCGTATTTAGCTCTACAATTTTTATTCCTTGTTTTTGTTAGATTCCTGTAATTGAATTTCCCCCTGTGAAGGATATGGAAAATAGAAAAGGGGAATGACAGTCCCCAGGAAGAAAAGGAGGACAGTGTGACCCTGGGGGGGGAAGGAGGAAAGGCAAACTATGGGCCCCTGGGCTCGTCCTTTCTTATTGAGTGACATTGGGTCTTTTGTGGAGGAGGCAAACAACAGCCTCTGGACTCTGGACTTTCATCCCAGTCAAAATGAGTTTCAAGCTTTTACAACTGTTTTCCTGAGTTAGATTTTAAACCTATACAACTAGTTTCCTGATTGCTCAATGGCACCTAACTATTAAGTCACATTAAACTTTCTGCTATGATTAACTCTCATTAAACCCTATAAAAAAAGACCCCTCATGTGACCAGTTGCCATATTCTCCACTGAAAATGAGATATTCTGCTGTTGCTGAACAAAGACTGCTTGCTAATCTGTTAAGATCTGTTCCCGTTTAGTTTATTTTGGCTTACCTCCTGTGCATTTAATTTCTCCTTCCCTCTCCCCATTCAATCCCCCTTACTGGGGATTTCTTACACACCCTGTGACCTCATCATGTATTCAAACCCCTATTCTGGGGATTTCTTGCATATTTTAGGTCCCTGTATGCTCCATCTCATTTAGGGATTTCTTGAATACTCTCCCATACTGATTTTCTGTGTGTGATCTTCTAACAGTGATCCACTTCACCTTCATATAGCACTGGCTGCTTATTTTAAGAAGGATGTGTTTTTCTTTTCCTCTTCTCCTTTCTCTCCCTCCCTAACCTGGGGGTGGAGAAAAAGACTCATCGTGTCCTCCATAGGAAGGAGATGTCACTTGAAGAACTGGGAAGTGACTGTCTCTCCAATTGACAAGTAAATTTCAACTTACCATCAGGGTGCACCTGGACCCACTGAACAGCTTCTTTAAAAGCCCTCTGTTTTCCTTGTTGGGCAGAATCACAGCCTCTGGGACAGGAGTCCCCTGTGTTTGTCCTTTGTTACCAAAAAAATAAAATTTCTTTGCCTTTTTCTCAAACTACATCCTCCGTATTGGGTTGACATTGGGGACAAGGACTGAGTTCTTGGTAACAATCTTGAGTTTGTGAGTCACACACACTCACAAACTTCTGAGGATGGGCCAACCACCAAGGAGCACTTCTCCCTAAAACCTGAGAATAGATTTTCCTACCTTAGTCTATGCATAGAATTACTTGGCCACCTGGGCACTTGCCTGGGCCCTTCCCTGTGTCTCTGATGTACTTTCAATTTTTGTTGGGTTTGGGTTCCTTTGTCAGCCTCAGGGAGGGTAGTTTCCTCTCTCCTGCTCTGAGACCACCCCAACAATGCAGCGGACATATCTTTTCCTAAGAGGAGGGTCCCCATGAACCCCAACTGGTGTGTGAAGCCCCACATTGGCTGCCAAAATCGTTAGAAACACCAAGGTGCTGCAAGAAGTGAAATGCATGCTCAAAAAGTAGGTAGGCAAGGCAAACTTTGCTTCTCGTGGAGAGCTGCTATGGAACCTGGTCAGCAAGTGTGCCTTGGTGGGCAATCAGCTGGTCTCCAACCTAAGGCAGCAACACCCTTCACTCCCATCAGAAGAGTTCGGGTTAAAATCTACATGGTTGGCTAATTTTAAAATTAGGGCCACCAAAAGGGAAGGGCTGCCTAGGATCCAATAAAGGCTGAATATCAGACTGTGAAAAAGAGGCATCAGACTTTCTATTTCTCACACTCAGGGCATCTTCCTGTGGATCATCCTGCCTCATCCTCCTGGGGCTGAGGCCAGAGGCTGCCCAGAGCCCTGTTACAGAAGGTTTAAAGGGTCTTTCAATGTGGACTCCCAGAGTGACCCTGGGGAGATGGAAGGCAGAGCTCTAACCAAAAGGAAGCTGCCAGGTAGGGCCACAGGGGGTGTCCCTGGGGCTGGGTGACGACCCTCAGGAACTATAGGGAGCTGACAATGGCTCACAGGGAAGGGGTAACTAGGTTTTTCCTGATCTCTGTTGATTGGTTAATTTGAACAATTTGGGTGGACAAAGGGGCATAGGACTGCCCCTAGTTGTCCTGTACTGGGCCCTGAGGCTATTGGGGCAGAGCTTCGTGTTAGCAGGAGGAGGAAAGTGGTTGGGGACTGAACTTAACTGCTGCTCAAGGACTATACTGGCCAGCTCCAGCTGGAGTCTCAAGATTAGACCGAGACAACGTATAAACAGTAATAAAAACCCAGCTCTGTCGCCCTACTCAGGCCAGGGTGCTGAGTGCATGGTGAGGGTCGGGCAGCTGACATTCAGATGCACCTGCAGCCAGTGGGGCAAGAGTCTGAGCTGGAAAGGTTCCAGGTTCCCTCAGTCACAGTGTCTCCACCCCATGTTCCAGTCTCCCTCCAGTGCCTGCGTTGCAGCTGCATTGAGCCTTCAGGCTGGTGAGCCCCTTGTTGGAAATACCCTGTGCTGCAAGAAATCAGGCACTGCTCAAGTTACTCAGCAAGGCAGACTTTACTTCTGCAGGAGGATGTGCTCTGGAACAGTTCAGTGAGAAAGCACCTGGGGTGGGCAGGCTGCCTCTTTTTACCCCTAAGGCAGCACTGCCCCTTGCTCTGATAAGAAGTGCTCAGGGCCTAGCATCTATGTGATTGACTTTGAAACTGGAGCAGAAAAAGGGAAGGGCTGCAGTTAAAATGGGTGCAATTGGCTCTTACACCAGGCTAGCTAGCTAAATACTAAATTCTGGAAAATGGACCACAGGACTTTGTGTTTCCCCCACCTCCACACCCATCCTCCCTGCCTGTCAACCCCTGCACAGTGTCACTGTCCCTTTGAAGGGTAGGGCATCTTAGCAAGCACTGCTGGCCCTCTGGCCGGCTGGCTGTCCTCATAGGCATTACCTCTCTCAATTTCCAAGTTTCTGAATCTCTGTATGGGCAAAAGTAACCCTGCTTTGGGACACTTGCTGGAGTCACTGCCCTAGCAACCACTAGTGCCTCCTAGCGGGACAGTCCCTGTTCCCTTTCCTCCCGAGTGCAGTCTCCCTGGCCAGGCAGTGCGAGCTGGCAATCTCAAATCCCATTCACAGTTGGCCATGGGTAAGGTCGGTTCCTGGATGGAAAAGAGTTGGCCAGGTGTGCCACGAGGCTTGGAGAGGGTCCCCCCTACAGGGGTGCCCTACCACTGAGCCACTTTTTATTTTGAAAGAGAGTCTCAATTAGTTGCACAGGCTGGCCAGAACTTGAGATCCTCCTGCTTCACCCTCCCCAGTGGCTGGGATCAGAAGCATGGCCAGGAGGATCATGCTCAAGAGCAGAGGCATTCCATCAAGCTAGCGCCCTGCTGGGACTGAATCCTGGGGGAGGGAGCAGGAAACCATCTCTTGCTGGTGGCACAAGACCTTTTGCTCCCCAGCCTCATTGTGAAGCCTGAGAGGGCGCCCGCAGAAAGCCCTCCGCGGCGTCCAGAGGGGAGCAGGGAGGTGGGTGGCCGCGTGCCCGCTGCCTAGCGCCCGCTAAAGGTTCCCCAGGAAACCTCGCGCGCGCCCCCAAACGGTCGAGAAGAAACCTCGCAGGCCAGAGGACGGTTCTGGAAGGAAACCTCGTGGGTCAGGTCAGCGATGCCAAGGCAAGTTGTGGGTTTAGCTTTACTACTATTTATTTATTACAATTTGAGATGGAAAATATGAGAATTTTAAGAGAGTGTCCTGGTTTTTATTTTTAAAATTTAATTTTTATTTTTTTTTTACTATTTAGTTATTCATAACAGTATTTGCTACAGCCTGTCTGCTCTCGGTACTAGTTGTCTTCGTTCATTCAGGCTTTGCCAACAAAAAAACCAAACTGGGTAGCTCATAAACAACAGAAATTTATGCTCAGGGTTCTGGAGTCTGGCAGACCAGGATCAAGGCACAGCACATCTGGAGTCTACTCTTCCCACTGTACATCACCTGGGGGACTGGGTAGGGAGCTGACTGTGCCTGGTGTCTAAGGCCCTTCTGAAGGAGTCCATTCTCCTAACCTAGGCAGGTCGGGAGGCCTCCCTCATAACATCACATTAAGGTTGAGGAGTCCATTTGAATTTGGGGTCAGGCAAACATTCAGACTATAAAAGGGCAGGAGAGGGGTTCAGTTGGAGTGACACCACCCCAGGCTGGCATCAGCAGGATTTGTGCTGGGAACTCTCTCTGGCCTTGGGATATTTGATCCCATGATCCAGGCCAGAGACTAGTGCCTGCCCAGCACACCAGTGAACCACAACTGGGCTCCTGCAGTTCCACACTCTGCTTCTGGAGGCTACCTGAACCCTGCTGTGGTCTAGATAAGTGTCCACCAGAGGCCTCTGGGTTGAAGGTTGGTTCCAGTTAGTGGCGCTTTGGGGAGGTGGAGGTGGTGGAATCCTCAGGAGGTGGGGCCTGTTGTGAGGCGGCCAGGTCTTTGGGGACCTGGCCCTTGCTCTGACTGTTTGCCTCCCAGATGCCATGAGGTGGACAGGCCTCCTCTGCCACACACTTCAGCCATGATATGCTGTGCTGCCACAGGCCAGAGCAGCAGGGTCAAATAACCATGGACTAAAACCTTTGAAATCTTTCCTCCTTGCAAGTTGTTTCTCTCAGGTATTTTATCACAGCAATGGAAAGCTGCCTCTCACCCCTTTAACTTTCAGTAGGCTGAAAGTGTATTTTTGAACTTATTTTTTATTACTAAAAGACACTGAAAGGATTATATTTTCCATCATAACTGGTGCATAGGAATCCTGCCTGTATGTGGTACACTCTATATTTCCATCCTGTTCAGTAGTACCTTATTTTGTTCTATTTCTCATTTTTTAAAAAAATCTAATCAAAATCACTGTACTTTCTGAATCCAGTTAGGAAAGTCATGTGAAAGCCCCAGTGTGTAATGTTTATTTATGAGATGACTGACAGGACTTTCCACAGAGAAAGAATCACATCTGTAATAAAAAATAAAGCTGGAGAATCAAATGATCAATTGAAGTGAGCTTGGTGTGAGCCGTAACAAAGGGATCCCTGCCACCCTTGAGATCCTTCGGAGTTCTCCATTGTGCTTTCAGGCTGTACATGTGGGCTCATGTGTCCGTGTATGTGTGTGTGTGTGTGTGTGTGTGTGTGTGTGTGTGAGGAGCATGGCCTCTGGGGGTCCCCTGGGTCATCTGAAGAGATCCTGTGGGGAACACTGAGCTGTATCTTCCCTGTATCAGACCCAGGTAGACTGAGGCCGGGTGCCCCTCGAGGATGGGGCAGGGCTGGGAATGAGGCTGTGCCTGGGGAGTGGGAGCAGCTGCAGAGGCTGCAGTGAGGTGAAGGGCACAGGCAGAGACAGGAGAGGAGTAGATGTGGTCTGCACAGGAAATGTGGGCAGCAGACACCTGCCAGGTGAGTGCACAGCCCAGCAAGCCATATGCATGTGGCTAGATGGACTGGAGAGGTGGCCAGACAGTCTCTGAGGACATGTCCCATGCCGTTGGGTTTGATGAGTCCTAAGTCACTACTTGCTTTTCAGTCATTCATTTCTCAGACTCTCACTGGGTGGATACCAAGGAGAGGGCAGGGTGCCCATCCCCACCTTTATCCCACCCAAAGTGACTGTAGGTGTGTTGTCCTTCCCTGTCCAACCCTGGGCTTCCCCCTGGTCCTAGTCCATATAGTGCTGATGTGACAGAATGCCACAGACTGGCTACTTTTGAAAAGAGATTTACTCTCACGGTTCTATAGTCTAAAGTCCAGGAACAACATGCAGCAAGTCCAACTCAGGATCTGAGGTACCTTCTGGACATTGTGGTGGACGGCAGAGGAGAAGAGGGTGTTCACACCCTGGGACCTTTAATAGCATCTTGGATTCCTCCCAAAGGGCCTCTCCTCCCAACTACACCCTCATCTTCTAGTTCAGCCTTTGATGGAAGGAAAGAGGGACCTGGGGGAATTGAGGCCTGGCTGCCCTGTGGTCAGGATCCCTCAGGCCCTGGCTCCTCCTCGCTCTCAAGACTTTTTCCTGCGTTTGGATGAAGTGACAGGATGAAATCCAACCTCCCCCTAAACTCAGGCCAAGACGTGGAGGCTCTGGGGAGAGCCCAGGAAGCTGTAGCTGATGATTCTCCATGCCTGGGAGGTGAGGAACCATGCCTCCCTCCTCTGTTGGCATCCACACCACCAGGAGCGTTGCATGACTGGAGGCTGCCTTGCCAACTCTCCACCCTTCACCTCTGCCATTAGGGCAACAGAAAGCCTCTGTTCTGCTCCCTGGCTTCTTTGTCTTTCCACAAGGCCCTTTCTGGCAGCCTTCTGGTGAAAAGCCCTGGCCAGGCCTTTTCCTGGTTTCCACTAGAATACGTCCAAGAGCTGCTCTGCGATGGGGAGGCACAGCTCCCAGCACCCTTGCAGTGTCCTGGGATCGCTGGGGGCCCACAGGCTCCTACCTTAAAGGTCCCTCTGAGGCCTCGTGGCCTCTGTCTTAGGCCCAGATGGTCTAATGTGGTGTCCAAGTCCTCTAGTAGCCAAAACCTCTCTCAGGTGTCCATAGCAGATGGGGTCCTCCTCATATTTCCTAAAAGAGTTTGCTTATAACCAAGATCATCATTAAATTTCAGATGGAACCCATCCACAAAGCCACCTGGGCCTGCAGTTTTCTTTGATGGCTATTTCAACTAATATTTTTAGATACAGCCTTACTTAGTTTTTTTTTTTTTTTGGTAGGTGTTTTAAGTTGTGTTTTTCAAGGACATAGTCCATTTCCCCTTAGGTTACTGAAATTGCACGTTGGGTTGTTTGGAATATGTGGAGCTAGTGCTGGAGATCAGTGTAGGCAGGCCCCAAACGAGAGCACTGCTGCGGTCCCAACCAAGAATCAGCCTGAGCAAGGCCTCCTGCAAGTTAATGGGACTGGGACTCCCCAGGAGAAGTCCTGCTACGGTGGGGATCAAGACCCCTCAAGAACAGCGTTTGTTCTACATTTAATTTTGCTCTTCCTTTCATCTTCTGAAGGAGCAGACTCCTATCATGGGTTTTGTATCTTTGTTTCTATCCTTTTTTTTCAACACTTTTTTTTTCCTACTCGGGATTGAACCTAGGGGTGTTCTACCACTGAGCTACATCCCCAGCCTTTTTTATGTTTTATTTTGAAATAGTGTTTTGCTGAGTTGCTTAGGGTCTCACCTAAGTGGCTTAGGCTGGCTTTGAACTTGTTATCCTCTTGCCTCAGCCTCCTGGGGTGCCGAGATTACAGGTGTGCCTGGCTTACGTGCCACTTTTGATGCTTCCTACATTGTTTTGATATGTTGCGCCTTCAGGGTCATTAAGTTCCACACACTGTTTGATTTCCTTCTGGATTCTTCTCTGAACCACAGGAATTTGAGATGTACATTACCTTAGACATTCTGGGTATTCCCAGGTCTCAGTTCTTTAATGTGCCTGGCCACGTGTGGCTGTTGGGCACTTGACATGGACTTAGTACAGATTTAGATACTGTTTTAGTACAAAATACACCTGGGTTTTAAAACAGTTCAGAAGAAAGACCACGAGATATCTCAGAGCTGTGGTGTAGTTCAGTGGTCCAATGCTTGCCTAACAGGTGTGAGGCCCTGGATTTCATCTCCAACACTACAAAAAAAAAAAAAAAAGAAAGAAAGAAAGAAAAAAATGTTCATTACGAGTTGAAATGATAATATTTTAGATATATTTGTTATTTGTTTAAATAAAGTATGGTATTAACACTAATTTCACTTGTTTCTTTTGCTTTTTTTAAAAAATTTGTAGTTGTAGTTGGACAAAATGCCTTTATTTTATTTGTTTATTTTTATGTGGTTCTCAGGGTCGAACCTAGTGCCTCACACATGCTAGGCAAAGGGCTATGCCAATGAGCTACAACCCCAGCCCTCTTTTTGCCTTTTAACTGGTCCACTGGCAGTGCCATTTCAATTAGATAGCGCTTTCTAAATGTCTTACTTTACCTGCTGCAAATCTGCTTCCGTCTTGGTCCTACTCTGAAGCAGTGCTATCCTTTGAGATTTGTTGGTGCTTTATTTGTGGGTGGGGATGGGGCTGTAACATGATGGTTCAGTGAACTTGGGAAGACTGTTCATTTTACAGTCATTTCACTTCGTGATTGTAGATATGGGGCCTGGCAAGTGGCTAATCGTGTCCTTCAGGTCTCTTCTATTCTTAGTGAATCTTTAATCCTCTTGTTCTATTCCTAGGAGAGAAGTTAGAACTTCCAGCCATGATTGGGCTCATACTCTTCCCCTTATTTCAGGCCTTATTCCTTCAGGAACTTTTGTCACAGGAGATAGTGGAGCTGAAGCTCCCAACCTCTGTTCTTATGTTCCAGTAAGAGAAATTCCAAAGTTGGACACAGGAAGTCATGCAGGAGAACTCTGTGATGAGTGAAGGTGGAGTGGGAGGCCCAGTGGGAGCAGGGTGGAAGCAGAGAGCACTGCAGGGTGTGGGGGGAGTGGGTGGGCTCTCATCAGTGGTCCACTGGCAGTGCCATCCAGGTTTGTCCCTGTCAATACTGGTCTCAGGAGCTGAGGTCCTTCAGCAACCTGTACCCCTCAAGCTTGGCTGGGGGGACTTCTGGTCCCAGTGAGTCCTCTGCAGACTGTTGTAGGGTCCTCCCTATTCTGAGGGCTTCATCTTCAAGTCAGTCCTGCATTGATGTGGGCACTGGGGTCAGAAGTTACCTTAGTGCTCCTGCGCTATCAAGAAAGTCTCCCTTCAGAAATGCATGGAGACCCCTCTGGCTGAGCTCCTAGCTTCCCCTGGCCTCAGAGAACCCATCAAGGGTCAGCCTTGTGAATTCTTCTGTGAATCCTTCTTTCTTGCTGCATCTCCCCAATGAGTCCCCAAGGAGTTCCCTAGTCCTGTTTGCTCACTCTCAAGGCCTGTGTCTCTGATGTTTCCTACACTGTCTGCTACAAGTTACTAACTCATCGGCCTTGGCACTGACATAAAGAAAAAGAGTAACCAAGTAAACCAGTGACGTTTTGGAGATGGCCGTCGGAGGCTGGCATCCTAAGGACTGTTGCATCTTATTGCCACGTAACCTCTGGCTGCGCCCTGCCTGTACCCTGCTCTGAAGGCCACTTCCTCTCACATCAACTCCACTCTGTGCTGTCAGCTGCACTGTGCCTACACCTGTCCACTCTCTTGCAGCCCTGTGACAGAATTCTGTCCAGTGTGGGTGCACCTTCAGTTCAGTTCCGACTCCAACCTGCATCAGTGTCAGCCACAGTACAGTTAGGGGCAAACACCTCTGTTTTCAGGGGAAGGGAGGAGCTGCTGCCCCTATAAATGACTTAATGCTCCATCAGAGGTGTTTTGTTTCAGATCAAACTCTCCAGGGCAACTTACAAGGAACCAGCCCAAGCCCCTGATCACTGACTCACTGTTTTTAGGTGACCTAGAATGAACTTTGCTCATTGCAATACTGAATTCTCTGCCCAGAGGCATCCCCAGTTGCCTTTTTTTTTCCTTTTCTATTTTTTTTTTGAGGATGTGCTATATGACCTCCAACTGAGCAAGCCCAGCAGTGTGCCCACCTCTGCATCTGGCCATGAGTCTCCTGGGGGAATATGCTTATGTATCCCCAGTAAAAGCCCCTTGCTTTGTTTTGGGGGACACGTTGCTTTGAGAATTATCTGTGGTGCTTTCCTAACTGACGGTGAGGAATAAGCCTCTCTTCCCTCTTATTTCCTGGTTGTGTTTAGTACACACATCAGCATCAGACCCAAAGAGTAAAGGACAAGGGCCCATACTTCTATCCATCTTAGGCACAGATTTGGCGCTTCTGTGAACCCCCAGGATCAAAAGTTAGCTAGAAAGGTCTAAAGGTGCATCATAAAACGTCAGCAACCAGGCAAGGTGGAGGGAACACAGAGCTTCTCTGTGCTACTGTGGAATGGGGTGCTTGGTCCCCAGAGAATTGCCAAAGCACAGGCTAGAACCTGAGTGTAGGTCCAAACCACCTGTATCCGAATAAGAGAAAATTATAGAGAAAGAGAAAAATGAAACTATTTGCAGCTTGGTCATACTAAGAAGACAGCTATCTTGCCTTTTCCCAACCTATGGAGCTTAGAAACTTGTAGGAAGTATCACTCATGAAGAGGAAAACTCGGAAACACACACATGTAGAATCTGCCAAGCTGGGGGCCTGCACAGAAGACCACAGATGGATGTGTTCTCTCACTTGTGCTGTGTTCTCCTGATTCAGGGGCGGGGGCTTTGGGACAGTTCCAGTTTCCTTTCTCTACCTGGGGTGCTTGCCTATAGGAAGCTGGGTAGGAGATAATAGCTTAATGAACAGATTAGCAGGAAATGGCTGGGGACTGAGGAAAAAAATATCTTTGGGGGCTTCTTAGAATTCTTTAACTTTAAATGGGCCCCCATTACAGTCTACCCCCCAATTTCTGTCTTTTCCTCAGCTTGAGGGCTCTGAGTGCCGTGTCATCTGGCTGGTCAGCATTTGCTGCTGGGCTATGGTGTGAACCCCCTCAAGACACCTGGGACAGAGCAGATGCTTATATATGAACACAGAGCACTGTCACAAACTGCAGAGCAGCAGGCAAAAGGAGCCCAGGTGCAGAGGTGCCCAGGAAGCCCAATACTGCGCCTGGTGGAGGACACCTCATTTACTCTGGGCTGACACCTTTGACTCTGCCAACTTTGTCCTCTGGAGTGGCTTTCTCTGAAGATGTTGCTGATCTTCCACCAGGTGATTTTGTCCCTCATTGCTTGTGGACTTGCCCCATTGGAGAGGAAGACAGTTGGAAAGATACTTTGTGTCAAACTTAAGTGTCAGAGAGGGTTAAAAGCAGCGGTTCTTAGACGGAGCTTACCTGGAACCTATCATCAATTTAGCTCCAGGGTCTTGTAAGGAATGCAGATGCTGTTACTCAGAGTTTTGTCCCTGTGACAAAACACCAGAGAAATTGACTTATAATTATATTGGCTTAGAGTTCCAGAGTTTCAGTCCATGGTCACTGGCTCTATTGACTCTGGGCCTCAGGTAGAGCATCATGAGGGGGAGCTCCTGGCAGAGGAAAGCTGCTGGCTTCTTGGGGGCTGGGAAGGAGAGGGAGAGGGAGGACCTGGGGATGAGATCACCCTTCCTCTCCCTACGCCCCTCGTCCTTCCTCCCCACCTTCCAGTATTCTTCTCCAAGATGACCCAGTAAAGGACTGATCCGTCAGCGAGGTCAGAGTTGTCTTGATCCAATCACTTCCCCCAAGCCCCACACTGAACACTGCTGCCCTGAGGACCAAGACTTCAACACAGGACTTTGAGGGGACAGTTCAGTTGCAAAGACTCTAATGCCTACCATGTGCACACTCCAGATGGACCAGTGCCATGTGAGTTGCAAATGCTGGTCACTCACCATCACCAACAACAACATACAACAGATTTGGGTGTGAAAAGGTCAAGATTTCTGTTTTTTGTTGGGTCCTGGAAATTGAACCCAGGGTCACTGTAGCACTGAGCTGCATCCCCAAACCTTTTCATTTTTATTTTGAGACTGAGTCTCACTAAGTTGCTGAGGCGGTCCTGAAATTCACAATCCTCCTGCCTCAGCCTCCCGAGTCACTGGGATCATAAGCATGTGCCACCTGGTCTAGCTTAAGATTTTTGTTTTTGAATCCTGCAAGATTTTCCTAGAACACCAGAGGGATTTTAAAAGGTTCATTTTAAAGAATCTAATGTAAGCAAGAAGTGATAGAAATAGAGCAGCAGCTGACATTTTGCAGAGAAGTCCCTGCCGTCCCTGTCATGGCTGCTGGCATTGGGCCACATAGGAAAGGGTTCTCAACAGGCAGAAAGGGCCAGAGCTGTTGCCTCTATCAGAATAGCCTTCATTAGCCCACCTACCACAAAACAAAAGATGTTTCCCTCAAACTGACTGCTACCTAAAATAGAAGGTGGCTATTTTAAAGCTTAAGTATTCAATAACTTGTCCTTATACAAATTATTGACTTCCAGGGCTGGGGATGTGGCTCAAGCGGTAGCGTGCTCACTTGGCATGCGTGGGGCCCGGGTTCGATCCTCAGCACCACATACAAACAAAGATGTTGTGTCCGCCGAATACTAAAAAATAAATATTAAAAAATCCTCTCTCTCTCTCTCTCTCTCTCGCTCGCTCGCTCGCTCTCTCTCTCCCCCTCTCTCTTTAAAAAAATTTATTGACTTCCAGATATTTTAAAATGTATGACAAAAATGCTCCTTAACTATCTTAAAATTACATTGCTCAAAGTCCACTGACTATGTCTTTAATATGAGATTGCTTTCTAATTAAAGTCTTTTTTATCCTAGACACTTAAATTACAATAGTCATTCTCAAACTTATTAGAAGATCAGATAATCCTTGATGATGTCAGTGTTTTTCTGTACCAGGAATCTGTGAACCACATGGAACAGACCCAAATGCAGTACCTTTCAACAGACTTCAAGAAGCCAAGTACTTAATTCATACTTAGTAGAGGATGGCTTAGTATTTTAACTAACTTATAAATTATTTGGATGTTTTACTTCTATTGCATATATTTATAAACATTTATCCCATTCTTACCAAATTTATTTATTTATTTATTTACTCATTTACTTTTGGTACTGGAGATTGAACTTAGGGGCATTAACCCCTGAACCACATCCTCAGCCTATTTTGAACTTCATTTAGAGACAAGGTCTCACTGAGTTGCTCAGCACCTCACTGTTGCTGAAACTGGCTTCGAACTTGCAATCCTCTTGCCTCAGCCTCCTGAGCTGCGGAGATTATAGGTGTCTGCCACAACAATGGGCCACCATTCATTTTTGAATTATTTCTTTTTTACCTACTCATGAAATTTGAGATACATAGAAAATACTTTAACCTAAAACCCTAAAATCACAGTAATAATCCTTAAACAGGAAACCCCAGCCCCAAACAAAAACAAAACTAAATAAACATGTTACAGTTTTGAAGAAACCTTTATTTTCTCTAAAAAATCTAAATTAACCCATTTGTCAGAGATTCAGCTATGTTAAGATTTTAGCCATGAGCCAAAGCACCATGTATGTAAGTACCAAGTCTATACACAGGCAGTTAGATCTGAGTCATGCTGTGATCTGCTGAAACAAGCTGAAGCGACGTGGTCATATGACTTCACTTTAGAATCCTATGTGCAAGTCTTTATCAAAGTCTTCCATGCCCAAACAGTTGATTTATTTCCTTCCTTCCTTCCTTCCTTCCTTCCTTCCTTCCTTCCTTCCTTCCTTTCTTTTCAGAGAGGCGATTTATTTAGGAAAGCAGATTCACATTCAAGGGTGCAGGCTAGTTAATTTGAGGACTGGTGGACAGTCCCCTTTGAGCAACGTAACTTTAACATAGTTAAGGAGCATTTTAGAGGAGCTTACCAGCAAAGGAGCAGAGAGGGCCCTAGAGCCAAAATCTTCCTTTGAAACAAATGTATAATTTAAGTGTGCAAAACCAAAGGATGAATTTGTCACTAAAACCCCCAAACCCATAAGCACAAAAGGACAAAAGCGAGGCAGCCATGGACATCCTAGTGAAGTTGCTCTGGGACTACAGAGTTTGTAGGCACTAACTACGTGGCTTTTCAGGACTCCAAGACTTATAGGACTTTTAAAGAATCCAGGCCTGGAGGAAAATAGGCCTGGGGCTGAAGGTGAGGGCAATCTTTTAGGTACAGAGCTGAAGTCCCTCTTTCCTTCCCTGTTTCCCTCCTTTCTCCAGGTCCTTATTTCTTCTTTGCTACCTCACTGTGAGACCGCTGTGTGTCACAGTCCACTGACAGCTGTCAGGACCCTGGCCTGTTAGCACCCTGGAGGGAGCATCTGTCTCTTCTCTTCAGAGTCCCAGGAATATCAAGTTAAGTTTTCAGCAGGACTGTTGTCACCAGGCATCATTTCCTCTAGCCTCTGCCAGTCCAGCACTCAAGATAACAAGGCACGTAACTCTGCGCACCCCCAGCTGGGGCTGCTGTCTTGCAGCCAAACCACTGTCCCTGTCCATCCCCATGGGGCCCAGACACCTCAGGGCTCCTTTAAAACCACAGCCCCCTGGGGAAGTCTGTGGCGGGGGTGAAAGTTGGTAATAAGGACATGCCCCAGCTCTGTAGCCCTGGGGACACTGGGGCTGGCCTGTGGGGAAGAGAGACAGGCTCTGCCCGGTAACAAGTGCCCCTGGCTGAGGAGCTTGAGGACTATGAGAGATCCCGGGCCTGTGGTGGGACTGTCTTCCCACCCTTCAGTGAGCACCTCACAGGAGCCTATGGGACTCCTGTCGGGGTCAGAAGACCCAGTGCAGCATGGCAGTCTGCATGTGCCTGGGGAGGGCTGGAGAAGGGGAGAAGAGAAAGGAAAGACCCAGGCTTCCCGGGGCTGAGCACAGAGGAAACAAGGTTTAGAGACCAGGTGTGGTCTCTAAACAGCAGGCAGAGATGCCCCTGGCACCAGCAGGAACTAGATGGGAAACTGGGGCTCTCAAACTCCAGAGTTACACTGTGACCCCAAACCACTGATGCCCAGGACAGCACCCCCAATGGAATCATCCAATTCAAGGGACAAGAATCAGAAACTGAATTTGACCAAGGATCTTCAGGTCTCAGACTTGAACCAATGGGGGCAGAGGTCATTAGGTCCAATGAAACATTAGACTAGAGGACAGTCAGCCTTGAGGACACTTGACACCTCTCCAATGAGCTGTTCCTGCCCCTCCCCCACCCATTATGACATCAATAACATCCTGGATACAAAGGAGAGAGGGTAGGCAGAGCTCCAACTGACTACCTGGAGACACTTCTCAGACCACCAGGGGAGAGGACACAGTGAGGCACAGGACACGGGGCCCTGTTTCCATGAACAGAGAAGAACCCAAGAAACCTAGAGATCAGGGCCAATGTCACATCACAACAGGAGACATCTGAGAACACTGAGTGCTGAATTCACATGAGGAATAAGACATTAAGTGCTGACAAAGGAATTTCCCCAGCAGTACTTAGACAACTCAGGGTCTTGCAAATAGTGCCCTATGCACAGGAGTAATCAATACCCCCGGGATATTAGTGATAGAGATCTTTGCCAAGCAGTGCTCAGTATCCTTGGGACACATGGAAGGTATATCCCCATCACAAGTGCTATTTCCTCCTCTCGCACCCTGGCCCAGGTAAGACAGACATGGGGCTAAGGGATCCTCTGTGAAACATGCCTGGGACTCTGAGCCCTGTGAGTGAGCACCCCTCTCCCAGAAGCGCTCACTCACCGAGGTTCCTGCTGGTGAGCACCCTGAGGCCCCCAGTGCTCACGCTGGGGTCCTGGTGGTGAGCGCCCCTCACCCAGCAGTGCAATGGGCAGCCCTGAGTGTGGAGGGGAGCTGCCCTGGCCCTTGGGGGGCTCAGGCTTCCTTAGTTCCTGGGGGTGAGCACCCCTCCCTTCAGCAGTGTTGGGCCTGGCCTGCTGGCTGTGGGTAAGCACCCCAGGCAGCCTCCAGTCCCCAAGGCGCTCTGGGCCCTGATGGGGAGCGCCCCTCGCTCGCTGGTCCCAAGTGTCCTCTGTGTCCCGAGGCTGAGCGCCCCTGGCTCAGTCTCCTCTGGGCCCTGATGGTGAACGCCCCTCGCCCGCCGTTCCCCAGTGTCCTCTGTGTCCCCAGGCTGAGCGCCCATGGCTCAGTCCCCTCTGGGTCCTGAGGGGTGAGCGCCCCTCGCCCAGCAGTGCCCAGTGGGTCTCCTCTGGGGCCCCTGGGTGATGGAGGGGATCGGGCTGGGGCCTCTGAGCTTTAAGTTTCCAGACTCCAGAAGGTGGGCCACCTGGGGACTGGCTTTGGGAGGGAAGGAATCAAGCCACAGACATGACCTGCCTCTGCTGAGGGGCCTTTTCCCAACAGCCTCCTTAGGGGGAACTAACATGAAGTTCTCATGGAGGGTCCTGGGTGGGCTCCTGGAGAAGGCCATGGGGAGGGAAGGGCCCCTGCTCAAGGCTCCCAAGGACAACAGGAAATCCATGAAGTTGGCAGAGCTATGCAGAGTCCTTGGGAGTGGGTATGCCAGTCCTGCTGCGAGCCTTCAGTATGTCAGGACAGAAAGAAACGTGATGATCTGTGAACCCAGGCAGAAAAGCACTTATTATCTATCAAAGTTCCCCACCTGCAGATAGGGATCGCTCGTGGGAGACGCTGTGGGGAACCACATCAGGGGAACCTCTCACTGAAACATGGTGGGCCTTCCTCCTTTCTGGGACCCACATACCACTGCAGAGAGTTGTGTGTAACCAGCCTGGAGCTCCCTTAGGTTGGGAGCTGGAAGGTGGAGTGGCAGCCACGTGAACTTCTGGAACCCTACAAGGTGTGGGCAGCCTCTTCAGGGGTCTTTGCTCAGCCCTACTCAAAGTGGGGACCACCAAGCTTCAGCCTCATGCACATGTGAGACAAAGTGTGTGTGTGTGTGTGTGTGTGTGTGTGTGTGTATGTGTGTGTGTGTGCGCGCGTGCACGTGCCCACTGGGAGTCCTAGTTGGCATCAGTGTAGGTCTGACTCTTACAGTTTCCCTTGACACTAGGCCATTTTGAAGAAAAGTCTCTGTTTAACAAGAAAAGAGGGCTGAGGCTGGGCACAATGACCCAGGTACTCAGAAGGCTGAGGCAGGAGGATCAAGTTTGAAGCCACCCTGGGCATCTTAGAGACACCCTGTCTAAAATCAAGAAGAGGGCTGAGGTGCAGATCAGCAGTAGAGCACTCCTGGGTCCAAGCTCCAGTGCCCTCCTCACCCCGACAAAGGAGATGAGCTGAAGGGAAAGGGACTCATGGCCAGGTCCAAAGCAAGGTGGGCCCAGGCTGAGAAGTGCTCCTGAGCCAGGCTCTGAGAAACAACACCAAGAGGACCTCTCTGCCTGTGTCACTGTGATGTGAACACACCATTACTTTGGTCTTTGAGGAGTCTGGGGTTTAGAAATACTGCCCTCGGAATCATCTTCAAAAACTCAGGAAGGAAGAAGAGTGAAGTGGAGGAGGAGAAGGTACCTGGGCCCTCTGTACCTAGGCACGCCCAGCTGGGGCTGCTGTCCTGCAGCCAAACCACTGTCCCTGTCCATCCCCATGGGGCCCAGACACCTCAGGCTCCTTTAAAACCACAGCCCCCTGGGGAAGTCTGTGGCGGGGGTGAAAGTTGGTAATAAGGACATGCCCCAGCTCTGTAGCCCTGGGGACACTGGGGCTGGCCTGTGGGGAAGAGAGACAGGCTCTGCCCGGTAACAAGTGCCCCTGGCTGAGGAGCTTGAGGACTATGAGAGATCCCGGGCCTGTGGTGGGACTGTCTTCCCACCCTTCAGTGAGCACCTCACAGGAGCCTATGGGACTCCTGTCGGGGTCAGAAGACCCAGTGCAGCATGGCAGTCTGCATGTGCCTGGGGAGGGCTGGAGAAGGGGAGAAGAGAAAGGGGACACCCAGGCTTCCCGGGGCTGAGCACAGAGGAAACAAGGTTTAGAGACCAGGTGTGGGGTCCCTATTTAGAAAGCAGCAGGCAGAGATGCCCCTGGCACCAGCAGGAACTAGATGGGAAACTGGGGCTCTCAAACTCCAGAGTTACACTGTGACCCCAAACCCCTGATGCCCAGGACAGCACCCTCAATGGAATCATCCAATTCAAGGGACAAGAATCAGAAACTGAATTTGGCCAGGGCTCTTCAGGTCTCTGACTTGAACCAGTAGGGGCAGAGGTCATTAGGTCCAATGAAACGTTAGACTAGAGGATAGTCAGCCTTGAGGGCACTGACACCTCTCCAATGAGCTGTGCCTGCCCCTCCCCCACCCATTATGACATCAATAACATCCTGGATACAAAGGAGAGAGGGTGGGCAGAGCTCCAACTGACTACCCGGAGACACTTCTCAGACCACCAGGGGAGAGGACACAGTAAGTCACAGGACACGGGGCCCTGTTTCCATGAACAGAGAAGAACCCAAGAAACCTACAAATCAGCACTAATGTCACAAAGAACAAGAGACATCTGAGAACATTGAAGGCAGAATTCACATGAGGAATAAGAAATTAACTGCTGACAAAAGACCTTGCCCAGTGGTACTCAGTCCCCTAAGGGTCCTGTGAATGAGTGACACATGCACAGGAGTACTCAATCCGCTTGGGACATTAGTGATAGAGCCCCTTATCAAGCAGTGTTCACTATCCTTGCGACACATGGGGGGTGCATCTCCATCACAAGTGCAATCTACTCATTTCACAGCCTGAACCAGATAAGAGAGACTTGAGGCCAAGGAAACCCTGGAAAAGGTGACCTGGACTCTGAGCCCTGTGGACAAGCACATCTCTCCAAAAAGGGCTCCTGTCAAGGCCACCTGGGAAACTTGGAGAGCACCACGGATACTTGCTCTTGGCCCACACTCTGTTCGGCCTTTGGCCTTTGCAGTGGCCCTTCAGGCAGGCTGGTCCACAAAACCTGCGAGCCCAAGACCACTCACCCACCATGAGGGCATCTCAACTCCAAGGGCACACCCAAGGACCAGGACCCATCCCGCCTGACACACCACTTTCTGGCCTTTCTGGCCTTGGGGCTGTGCTCCTGTGCAAAACTGGCACTCGCCAAGGATAGCAGAGGTCACTGGGACCAGTGGATGCAGGGTCAATTTCCCAGGGTGTGAGCACATCTCCACTGGGACCCTGAACAGCAGGCACGCGCCACCAGGCACTATCTTGACCACAGGGAAGAACCCTGTGGGACCTCTGGATCAGGAGCAACGCCCTCCTCCTCCTCAGCAGGATGATGGGACATTTGTCAAAGGACATCTCCCCTCCATTTTGGAGGAACTGCTGAGACCAGCGAGAGGGCACCACTGTCCCACCCTGGCCCAGGTAAGGGAGACTTGGGGCTGAGGGCATCTCCGCAAAAGGAGCCCAGGACTCTGAGCCCCGTGGGTGAGCGCCCCTCGCCCCTCGCCCACAGGCACTCATTCTCCAGGGTTGCTGCTGCGGGTGAGCTCCCTCAGCCCCCCAGCACTCAGGCAGCTGCTCGGGGTCCTGGGGGTGAGCGCCCCTCACCCAGCAGTGCTCCGGGCGGCCCTGAGTGTGGAGGGGAGCCGCCCTGGCGCTCTCGGGGTGGGGGCGGGTGGGGTGGGGGCGGGGGATCAGGCTTCCTTAGTTCCTGGGGGTGAGCACCCCTCCCTTCGGCGGTGCTGGGCCAGGGCTGCTGGCCGCGGGTGAGCGCCCCAGGCGGCCTGGCCGGCAGTTTCCTGGGCGCTCTGGGCCCTGCTGGTGAGCGCCCCTTGTCCTCCGGGGCCCGCGGGTGAGCGCCCCTCGCCCGCGGGTCCTCGGTGTGCCCGGGCCTCTGGGGTTAGCCCCCCAGGCGCGCCAGGGAGCAGTGACCTCTGGGGCCCGCGGGTGAGCGCCCCTTGCCCGCTGGTCCCCAGTGTCCTCTGTGTCCCCAGGCTGAGCGCCCCCCGGCTCGGGGTCCCCTCTGGGTCCTGAGGGGTGAGCGCCCCTCGCCCAGCAGTGCCCAGTGGGTCTCCTCTGGGGCCCGAGGCTGGTGCCCCTCCCTCGCCAGTGCTCAGTCTGCCCTGGGCCCTGCGGGTGAGCGCCCCTCGCCCGCCAGGGCTCAGTGTCCTCTGGGCCTGTGGGGGGGAGTTCCCCTCGCCCGCCAGGGCCCAGTCTCCTCTGAGCCCTAAGGCCGCCTGGCGCCTGGGGAGTGAACTGTGTGGCTGGGGTCTTTCTCTGCCAGCCTGGGACACCCTCTTTGGCCTGAGGTTTGAAGAGTCCCTGTGGAGGAAGCCACCCCCCGGAGACTTGGAGCAAGGTGGAGAGCTCCTCCTGGCAAACACCTGGCTTTTGGCCTCTGGTGCGGCCCTGCAGGCAGGCTTGTGCTGGAAACCTGCGACCCTGATAAACAACACTGTCAGGGAATCTCAAGTCCAAGGGCACCCAGGACCCGGATCCATCCCGCGGGACACACCATTTTCTGGCCTTTGGGCCCAAGGGGGCTGCGCTCCTGTGCACGACCCCAACCTGCCCGGGATCGCGGAGGTCCCTGGCACCAGTGGATGCGGGGCCAGTTTCCAAGGCCCCTGGGGATCACCTGGCACGCGCCACCGGGCGCGCTCTGGGCCCCAGGGAAGAACCCTGTGGGACCCTTGGATCCGGAGCAACGCCCACCTGGGCAGGAGCAAGGGGGGAGATTTGGCAGAGGACCTCTCCCCACCCTCATGGAGGACCTGCTGAGACCCGTGAAAAGGGCACCACTGTCCCACCCTGGCCCAGGTAAGGGAGACTTGGGGCTGAGGGCATCTCTGCAAAAGGAGCCCAGGACTCTGAGCCCCCGTGGGTGAGGGCCCCTCGCCCACAGGCACTCATTCTCCAGGGTTGCTGCTGCGGGTGAGCTCCCTCAGCCCCCCAGCGCTCAGGCTGCTCAGGGTCCTGGGGGTGAGCGCCCCTCACCCAGCAGTGCTCCGGGCGGCCCTGAGTGTGGAGGGGAGCCGCCCTGGCGCTCGGGGTGGGGGCGGGGGGGGGGCGGGGGATCAGGCTTCCTTAGTTCCTGGGGGTGAGCACCCCTCCCTTCGGCGGTGCTGGGCCCGGCCTGCTGGCTGTGGGTGAGCGCCCCAGGCGGCCTGGCCGGCAGTTTCCTGGGCGCTCTGGGCCCTGCTGGTGAGCGCCCCTTGTCCTCCGGGGCCCGCGGGTGAGCGCCCCTCGCCCGCGGGTCCTCGGTGTGCCCGGGCCTCTGGGGTTAGCCCCCCAGGCGCGCCAGGGAGCAGTGACCTCTGGGGCCCGCGGGTGAGCGCCCCTCGCCCGCTGGTCCCCAGTGTCCTCTGTGTCCCCAGGCTGAGCGCCCCCCGGCTCGGGGTCCCCTCTGGGTCCTGAGGGGTGAGCGCCCCTCGCCCAGCAGTGCCCAGTGGGTCTCCTCTGGGGCCCGAGGCTGGTGCCCCTCCCTCGCCAGTGCTCAGTCTGCCCTGGGCCCTGCGGGTGAGCGCCCCTCGCCCGCCAGGGCTCAGTGTCCTCTGGGCCTGTGGGGGGGAGTTCCCCTCGCCCGCCAGGGCCCAGTCTCCTCTGAGCCCTAAGGCCGCCTGGCGCCTGGGGAGTGAACTGTGTGGCTGGGGTCTTTCTCTCCCAGCCTGGGACACCCTCTTTGGCCTGAGGGGTGAAGAGTCCCTGTGGAGGAAGCCACCCCCCGGAGACTTGGAGCAAGGTGGAGAGCTCCTCCTGGCAAACACCTGGCTTTTGGCCTCTGGTGCGGCCCTGCAGGCAGGCTTGTGCTGGAAACCTGCGACCCTGAGAAAGAACACTGTCAGGGGATCTCAAGTCCAAGGGCACCCAGGACCCGGATCCATCCCGCCGGACACACCATTTTCTGGCCTTTGGGCCCAAGGGGGCTGCGCTCCTGTGCACGACCCCAACCTGCCCGGGATCGCGGAGGTCCCTGGCACCAGTGGATGCGGGGCCAGTTTCCAAGGCCCGTGGGGATCACCTGGCACGCGCCACCGGGCGCGCTCTGGGCCCCAGGGAAGAACCCTGTGGGACCCTTGGATCCGGAGCAACGGCCACCTGGGCAGGAGCCAGGGGGGAGATTTGGCAGAGGACCTCTCCCCACCCTCATGGAGGACCTGCTGAGACCCGTGAAAAGGGCACCACTGTGGCACCCTGGCCCAGGTAAGGGAGACTTGGGGCTGAGGGCATCTCCGCAAAAGGAGCCCAGGACTCTGAGCCCCGTGGGTGAGCGCCCCTCGCCCACAGGCACTCATTCTCCAGGGTTGCTGCTGCGGGTGAGCTCCCTCAGCCCCCCAGCGCTCAGGCTGCTGCTCGGGGTCCTGGGGGTGAGCGCCCCTCACCCAGCAGTGCTCCGGGCGGCCCTGAGTGTGGAGGGGAGCCGCCCTGGCGCTCGGGGTGGGGGCGGGGGGGGGGCGGGGGATCAGGCTTCCTTAGTTCCTGGGGGTGAGCACCCCTCCCTTCGGCGGTGCTGGGCCCGGCCTGCTGGCTGTGGGTGAGCGCCCCAGGCGGCCTGGCCGGCAGTTTCCTGGGCGCTCTGGGCCCTGCTGGTGAGCGCCCCTTGTCCTCCGGGGCCCGCGGGTGAGCGCCCCTCGCCCGCGGGTCCTCGGTGTGCCCGGGCCTCTGGGGTTAGCCCCCCAGGCGCGCCAGGGAGCAGTGACCTCTGGGGCCCGCGGGTGAGCGCCCCTCGCCCGCTGGTCCCCAGTGTCCTCTGTGTCCCCAGGCTGAGCGCCCCCCGGCTCGGGGTCCCCTCTGGGTCCTGAGGGGTGAGCGCCCCTCGCCCAGCAGTGCCCAGTGGGTCTCCTCTGGGGCCCGAGGCTGGTGCCCCTCCCTCGCCAGTGCTCAGTCTGCCCTGGGCCCTGCGGGTGAGCGCCCCTCGCCCGCCAGGGCTCAGTGTCCTCTGGGCCTGTGGGGGGGAGTTCCCCTCGCCCGCCAGGGCCCAGTCTCCTCTGAGCCCTAAGGCCGCCTGGCGCCTGGGGAGTGAACTGTGTGGCTGGGGTCTTTCTCTCCCAGCCTGGGACACCCTCTTTGGCCTGAGGGGTGAAGAGTCCCTGTGGAGGAAGCCACCCCCCGGAGACTTGGAGCAAGGTGGAGAGCTCCTCCTGGCAAACACCTGGCTTTTGGCCTCTGGTGCGGCCCTGCAGGCAGGCTTGTGCTGGAAACCTGCGACCCTGAGAAAGAACACTGTCAGGGGATCTCAAGTCCAAGGGCACCCAGGACCCGGATCCATCCCGCCGGACACACCATTTTCTGGCCTTTGGGCCCAAGGGGGCTGCGCTCCTGTGCACGACCCCAACCTGCCCGGGATCGCGGAGGTCCCTGGCACCAGTGGATGCGGGGCCAGTTTCCAAGGCCCGTGGGGATCACCTGGCACGCGCCACCGGGCGCGCTCTGGGCCCCAGGGAAGAACCCTGTGGGACCCTTGGATCCGGAGCAACGGCCACCTGGGCAGGAGCCAGGGGGGAGATTTGGCAGAGGACCTCTCCCCACCCTCATGGAGGACCTGCTGAGACCCGTGAAAAGGGCACCACTGTGGCACCCTGGCCCAGGTAAGGGAGACTTGGGGCTGAGGGCATCTCCGCAAAAGGAGCCCAGGACTCTGAGCCCCGTGGGTGAGCGCCCCTCGCCCACAGGCACTCATTCTCCAGGGTTGCTGCTGCGGGTGAGCTCCCTCAGCCCCCCAGCGCTCAGGCTGCTGCTCGGGGTCCTGGGGGTGAGCGCCCCTCACCCAGCAGTGCTCCGGGCGGCCCTGAGTGTGGAGGGGAGCCGCCCTGGCGCTCTCGGGGTGGGGGCGGGTGGGGTGGGGGCGGGGGATCAGGCTTCCTTAGTTCCTGGGGGTGAGCAGCCCTCCCTTCGGCGGTGCTGGGCCCGGCCTGCTGGCCCTGGGCGAGCGCCCCAGGCGGCCTGGCCGGCAGTTTCCTGGGCGCTCTGGGCCCTGCTGGTGAGCGCCCCTTGTCCTCCGGGGCCCGCGGGTGAGCGCCCCTCGCCCGCGGGTCCTCGGTGTGCCCGGGCCTCTGGGGTTAGCCCCCCAGGCGCGCCAGGGAGCAGTGGCCTCTGGGGCCCGCGGGTGAGCGCCCCTCGCCCGCTGGTCCCCAGTGTCCTCTGTGTCCCCAGGCTGAGCGCCCCCGGCTGGGTCCCCTCTGGGTCCTGAGGGGTGAGCGCCCCTCGCCCAGCAGTGCCCAGTGGGTCTCCTCTGGGGCCCCTGGCTGGTGCCCCTCCCTCGCCAGTGCTCAGTCTGCCCTGGGCCCTGTGGGTGAGCGCCCCTCGCCCGCCAGGGCTCAGTGTCCTCTGGGCCTGTGGGGGAGTTCCCCTTGCCTGCCAGGGCCCGGTCTCCTCTGAGCGCTAAGGCCGCCTGGCGCCTGGGGAGTGAACTGTGTGGCTGGGGTCTTTCTCTCCCAGCCTGGGACACCCTCTTTGGCCTGAGGGGTGAAGAGTCCCTGTGGAGGAAGCCACCCCCGGAGACTTGGAGCAAGGATGGAGAGCTCCAACTGGCAAACACCTGGCTTTTGGCCTCTGGTGCGGCCCTGCAGGCAGGCTTGTGCTGGAAACCTGCGACCCCGAGAGAACACTGTTAGGGGATCTCAAGTCCAAGGGCACCCAGGACCCGGATCCATCCCGCCGGACACACCATTTTCTGGCCTTTGGGCCCAGGGGGCTGCGCTCCTGTGCACGACCCCAACCTGCCCGGGATCGCGGAGGTCCCTGGCACCAGTGGATGCGGGGCCAGTTTCCAAGGCCTGTGGGGATCACCTGGGACGCGCCACCGGGGCGCGCTCCCACCGGGCGCGCTCTGGGCCCCAGGGAAGAACCCTGTGGGACCCTTGGATCCGGAGCAACGGCCACCTGGGCAGGAGCCAGGGGGGAGATTTGGCAGAGGACCTCTCCCCACCCTCATGGAGGACCTGCTGAGACCCGTGAAAAGGGCACCACTGTGGCACCCTGGCCCAGGTAAGGGAGACTTGGGGCTGAGGGCATCTCCGCAAAAGGAGCCCAGGACTCTGAGCCCCGTGGGTGAGCGCCCCTCGCCCACAGGCACTCATTCTCCAGGGTTGCTGCTGCGGGTGAGCTCCCTCAGCCCCCCAGCGCTCAGGCTGCTGCTCGGGGTCCTGGGGGTGAGCGCCCCTCACCCAGCAGTGCTCCGGGCGGCCCTGAGTGTGGAGGGGAGCCGCCCTGGCGCTCTCGGGGTGGGGGCGGGTGGGGTGGGGGCGGGGGATCAGGCTTCCTTAGTTCCTGGGGGTGAGCAGCCCTCCCTTCGGCGGTGCTGGGCCCGGCCTGCTGGCCCTGGGCGAGCGCCCCAGGCGGCCTGGCCGGCAGTTTCCTGGGCGCTCTGGGCCCTGCTGGTGAGCGCCCCTTGTCCTCCGGGGCCCGCGGGTGAGCGCCCCTCGCCCGCGGGTCCTCGGTGTGCCCGGGCCTCTGGGGTTAGCCCCCCAGGCGCGCCAGGGAGCAGTGGCCTCTGGGGCCCGCGGGTGAGCGCCCCTCGCCCGCTGGTCCCCAGTGTCCTCTGTGTCCCCAGGCTGAGCGCCCCCGGCTGGGTCCCCTCTGGGTCCTGAGGGGTGAGCGCCCCTCGCCCAGCAGTGCCCAGTGGGTCTCCTCTGGGGCCCCTGGCTGGTGCCCCTCCCTCGCCAGTGCTCAGTCTGCCCTGGGCCCTGTGGGTGAGCGCCCCTTGCCCGCCAGTACTCATTGTCCTCTGTTTCTCTTGTCCTAGTGCTCCTGGGTCAGTCCCCTCAGGGTCCTGAGGGGTGAGCGCCCTTCTCTCAGTAGTTTTTAGTGGGTCTTCTCTGAGGCCTGTGGTTGATGTCTGGTCTCTGTTGGTGAGTGTTTTTTGTCTACCAGTGTCCTCCTCTGTCTTCATCCTAGGTCCTCTTCTTTACTGGGCTCTCATTCACTCTGGTCTGCCTGCTCAGTCACCTGGACTCTTTTGAGTATTTCCTTTTTTGCTTGTTTTTTTAGAGCTTATTGTGTCATTTCTTTTGGGTTCTTGAGATACTGGATGTTTGAATTTCTTGGCTGCCCATGGTGCGGTGCATGGCTGCTCTAAATGTGTATCTGACCTTCATGGCCCCAGCTTGTGATGCTTGCTGGAGACATTTGGCTGTCCTGGCTGTTCCTTCCTGGAGGAAGTGTTGGGGTTTGAGAGTGGGTTCTCCTTTCCCATCTTGAGTGCAGCATTTTGGGGACATACTCGCCAAGTTCTGCTCTGTACCCAGTCGAGGAGCAGCACGGAGGGGAGGAACAAGAGCTCCAGGCCTAGCAGGTGAGTGGGGAAAGGATCTGAGTGGGGTGGGCCTGGGCCCTGCTTTGTCCTGGGCCTCACCCAGTGGTGTGCCATGCCCCTTAGCTCTGGTGGGACTTCAGAGGTCACCAGTGGGCCCCTCCCTGCACCCGACCTGTGGTTCCATTGGATGTGGATCAGCAGGCTTTCTGAAGAGCACTTGTGTGCTCATTATTAACTTCACTGGTACGTGGACTTCACAAGTCATCTTAAAATAAACCTCTCTTGATTGTAAATTCCACAGATCAAGGGCTTTTCACCAAATGCTTCAGTTCTTGCTGGACTTTTGTATCTGTAGCCAGCTGATGGTTGCCACAGAACTACCATAGACGAGATCAATCTCATAGCAAATGCTTCACTGCTATCTGATTCAAGAGAGAATTTGCTTGTGGTGTTCACTGGCTGATATTGAGTGTAGTTCTGACAAGAATGTTGGTTGATAATTTCATTTATACATAAGATAAAAACAAAGCAAGCGGAACATTCATGTGTATTGCACTACTTTTTGTAGGGCAAAGGGGTGTTCTGCGTTGAATGGATGCCAGTGTTGAGTACTGGAAGTGTAGTTCCACACACTTTTGTAGCTATTCACAATGGAATAGCTACAGACATAAACATTCCTGCATTATTAACCTTTTCTCCATCTCATCATTAAATTGAGACAATTATCAAAACAGCAAACCAGCCTGCAACAGGTGGTGATTGCCGATTTTCCTTTTGTAGATGCCTCATGTGACCTGTACTCTGCATGGCTAGGAAGGGACCTGGAGTAGAGCACGCCATGTTTGCAACTGAAAAAGACTCAGGTGATAGCAAGACTCGGTGGAGAGATCCCCAGGTCATAAGCCATGAGAATAGCAGGGAACAGGAGGCCCAGAGTCTCATTCTAGCAGCCTAGGCTGGGCTGAAATGTCCAAGCATGAGCCCTGCCATGGCCAAGCATAGCTTCTACACGCATGTTCCCATGCACAAGGAAATATACACATGGCATTGAGGCAGGATGCAGCAGAGCTGGCAGGGTTTGGGGCCACAGGGCCAGCTCTGTCCTACAGCCCAGCTGTGAAGGCTAATACCCGTTTGCTGTCTCCCCTGCTTCCATCCAGCTTCCAGGGCTGCTCTCCCTCCCCAGGCTTCTTCTGGCCCTCTAGTCCCTCCAAATGACTCTTCTCCTGGAGCCTCCACCACTGCTTCCCTCTAGAAGAACCCAAACCAAAGATCACAACTTGGCTTGGGCTCTGCAGGGCTCCTCTGAACCTGAAGTTAGAATTTAAGAAAACCATATATACCTTCATTCAGAGCAACCAACAGGGACTTTCAGGAGAAAAAGAAACCGCTGAAAACTGAGAGATTGGGCAAACACATCCACCTTAGTAGGGCTTTAGGATCTGGCACTCAGAAACACAAATAAAAGCAAAGCCACCCTCTAATAAGCAAAGTCATTTCTTAAAATGAAAATATCAAGTGTCACTGAGGATGAGTTGAAATGGATATTTCCAAATAAACTACAGGCCAAGAAGCTAGTAGAAACTATATGGAAAGTAAGTTCATAACTGGACCAGCACACAACCCAGCCTCAGCACACATGCCTTGGGCTCAATAATGCAGATGGGACAATCAGAAGGAACTCTGGCTCACTTGTCCACTTCTAGAAATTGTAAAGCACTTGAAAGGGGCAGGAGGAAGTGTTTATCCAGTAAGGCAGGATGAGCCCATGAATTGGGCAGTGCAGTGTGATAAGAAAATTCTGTTTCAGACCCAGGGAGGAAACGCCATGTGATGAAGAGTGAAGGTGAAGGAGTTGAGAAGCTGGACAGATTGGGCAGAACATGGTGCAGCTAGCTGCACAGAAGGCCACAGGGAGAAGGAACAGACCCAGCTGTCAGACGGTCTCAGGACAAGGCACCCCCTCTCTGCACAGTTCTGGTTCTGAAGTTTTGCCCTTGGAGTTGTGTCCCTTGGTCCACAGGTATGTGTCTGTGGAATATGATGCGTGCATTCATTAGCTGGTCTTGGGGAGAGTCTATTTGTCTACTAGATGGTATATAGCAGCCTTTCCCACACAGGCCTCTGCCCTGGCTGCTTGCCCTGTGCCTCCAGAGCCCTGCACTGCTGCCTGCAACTCTCTGAAGCTCTCTCCCAGTAGCCCTGGAGCATTCTTTTTTTGTTTTTGTTTTTTTGACAGAGAGAGAGAGAGAGAGAGAGAGAGAGAGAGAGAGAGAGAGAGAGAATTTTTTAATATTTATTTTTTAGTTTTTGGTGGACACAACATCTTTATTATATTTTTATGTGGTGCTGAGGATCGAACCTAGTGCCCCGCACATGCCAGCGCGCTATGGCTTGAGCCACATCCCCAGCCCACCCCCCTGGAGCATTCTTGTGCAAGCTCCATCCCTCAGCCAGACCTGCAGGCCACCCTCAAGAAGGGCACAGCCACAGAGCTGGCACCATCACCCTCCAAAACAAGCAGGGCCCTCTCTTGAGCTGCAGGACTGCCCTCTGCCCCAGCACCCAGCTCAAGGCATGGGACTGAGCCTCCTTTTGCAGGAGGAGAGAGGCAGTAGGATTGGAGGGACACAGGGAGAGGATGTGAGCACAGAGCAAGTCGGCTGTGTGGGAGCAGGAACTGAGGGGCACTGGGAAGGGACTTCATAGGTCTGGTCTGACTTGAAAAGGCACACGGGTAGGAAGAGCTTCTGGCTCCATCTTGGGGTAAAACTGGGGAGTAAAGAGTTTTCCTAAGTTGAGAGCTTTTTTCCTGCCCTGAGTCAGCAGGATGTTCGACACACCTGATGTCATGGACCACCTGCCTCAAGTCTGTAAGGGAGCAGGGATCCCCTCAGTTTCCAAATGGCAAAGGTGCTCAGGGGATTGGTGTGACTTTGTCAGTGGAACTCAAGCAACGAGGGGCAGACCAGGTACCAGAATCCAGGCCCATCTGCCCCCCGGGCCCATGCTCTGTGTGGTACTAGCAGCACCCTCCAGGGAAGGATGCAGACAGGGGCCGGCTAAGGAGAGTCTGAGTCCTGTCCTGTGGCCTAGGAGGCTGTTCTGCCTGACTGTTCCAGTGAGATGACAGGCGCTTTACCAAGCAGCTGACCCCCAGGGAGCTCCATGGGTTGGGGGGCTCATTCAGAGACTTGCACATACCTAGACTGAAGTTAAATCTAGGAGCACACAGAAGCCTGTGTAAACAGAGTAGGATAAGTCACAAGGCCAAGGGTCCATACAAGACTAAAAGCCCAGACCAAGTCCAGGCTGAGCTGAGCCAGGTCAAGACAAAACAAATGCCAAGATAAAGACCAGGGCAACCCCATCCTAGACACACCTGAGCCAAGCTCAGCTGACAGCGCACAGGCAGCAGGACCAGGCGTGCTGAGGCAGAGACAGGTGTGGTGTGCTGGGTACTCGCTTCCTCCACAGGCAGGTCTGGGATCATCCTGGATCCTAATGCTGGCTCTTGGCACATCAGTGTGTGGATGCAGATTGTGCTCCTGACCAGGCCTGAGATGATGGGTCTAGTCCATAGATGAAAGGGACAGACTGATGGGGGGACTATAACTAGAGAAAAGATCTGATCCCCATGGCTTGAGGGATGACACTGACCTGAGAGGTTCTTATTTCTGCCCTTCCAGGGAAAAAGTGGCTGTAGTGACAGGTAACACAAGCCATCTTCACATGGAAAGGCAGCCTTGGCTCTTTTGGAAAATCCGACTGCAGATGTCCCCTGCCCTCTAAGACAATGGCCTTGCTCAGCCCTGCCATGTGGAAAGGAGGTGAAGGCCAATGTGAACCTGGTCAGAGGTGGAGTGGAGGCGTCTACCAAGTGCCTCCCGATCAGCTTCAGCAGCGGAGTGCTCAAGGTTTGGCTGCTCTGCTGGGCTCCATCTCCCTGCTCACAGACCGCAGAGATGCCCACCTGGCTCCAGGGCTGAGGTCTCCTGTGGGTCTCCATGCAGCCCACCGCTTCCTCCTGCTCTCACCTTCTCCACCTTCCCCAGTGACGTGTGCTGTTTGTAACACAATAAAGATAGAATTTAATTGCCGATAAAATGTTTTCCTAAAGACCCTGAGTGTGAGTTTGTAGCCACCGTCACTGGGTCACTCTGCTGATGCCTCATTGACCCCACATCTGGGGCCTCCGGGAGCCTATTCCTGATCACAGATGGACTCCCGGCTAGAGCCGCTGGATCCACACTTTTAAGGGGGAGGATGAGGCACAGGAGGTGCAGGAGCTCTGAGCTCTAGCATTAGAGAAAGTGTCTGGGTTTTGGCATCACAATCAGGTGTAGGTAGCCCAAGGGTGAATGAGGAGAGAGTGAGGGCTCAGATGGCAAAGTTCTCCATGCACCCAGGGTTGGGAGGATGGGGAATGAGATGGGAGGTGGGTCTGAGCACCTGCTATGAGCCCCATGGCCTCACAGACTTCCTCAGTGACCTTCATGGTGGACACCCACAGAGCCCTGGAGAGAAGTAGGGTCCTGGGAACTTGCACAGGACAGTGACTGCAGCCAGGGAACCTGGAGCCTGGGGCTGGGCAGGAGGGCACATGCTGACCAGGCTCGCTCCACACTGCAAGCCCTCCCGGTGCTGCACCTGGCAGACCCCAGGCAGGTGCTTCAGGACTCAGGTAAATGCTTATCCTGGGAACCGCTCTTTCTAAGCCTGTTTTGTTGCTCAAATTTGGCAAAAATTTGGTCTTTTGACACTGACTCTTAACAGTCTGTCCCTTTGACAAGATCATTTAGATGAGTCTAAATGACGGGACAAGTCCATCCTGGTGACATGGGCTCAGACCACTTGGTGGACAATCAGTAATGTCTTCAGAAAAAATTATTCAGAGACGTGGGAATTGTCAGAATGAAGATGGCCCAAAACAGGTGTTGTCAAGGCTTGGAGCAGGGTTCCCATGTCCTCCACTAGGTGGAGCCAGTGGACGTCTTTGCAGGTTGGCTTTTTCACTCACAAGGTTTGGGTGCCCTTGAGGGGATCTCAGCATCACCCCCTCAATAAAGGGCCAGATGACATGGAGCCCGACATCCCTCAGGACTGTGGGATGGACAAGACGGAGGACAGTGACACCGCCCAATTAAAATCAGAAAATTTCAAAGAAAAGCTCCTAGTTACTTTTTCCTCCGTCCCTGCCATTTCCTGCCGTGTCCCAGCTCCCTGCAGGCTAGCCTTCCTTGACCAGGATGGAAGCATTTGCCAGGCAAAGCCCGGGCTCAGGAAGAAAAGTAGGGCTGGAGGGGACTGACCATGCTCCTTAGCAGAGTCCCCAGGGCCCGCCCATCCGTGTCCCCAGGCTTCCTTCCTGTAGGTGGCAGTGTTTCCGTGGGACAGGCAGATGCAGGTCAGCTTCTTCCACTGTTTTGGCCAAATTGTGATTAAATTCATTTTTCCTTTTTACGTTGTCTTCTCTTGGTTCTGATGTTGGCCAATACCCCAGTCAATCAGCAGGGACTGCAGATTCTTGGGCCCCAGGAAGACAAAAGTTCTTCTCCTGTGCCTATGATCCTGCTGGGACTCCCAAGTGTTCCCAGGCTACTGACCTTGGGCCCGTCACTGAGGTGCTGTCCATGTTCCCTGCACATCCAGTGGCCATGAGCAGCCTGGACCTGCAGTGTCTGAGCTTCCAGGGTCTCTTCAGTGCTCTCCTGGACTCCCACATTTCTTCCCTTCTCCTCCTCTGCCAGACTCCCACAGCAAGTCCTCCTGAAGGCAGAGCCCCACCTTCCCAGGCCACCCCAAGCTGCTCCTGGGCTTTGGGGCAGGTCGTTGGAGCACAGTCACTGGGGGTACAGTTGGAGGGAGATTCCAGAGAGGAGGCCCACCCTTCTGCCCCCCATCTGCTCTGAGAGCTCTGTGCCTTTCCTGCTGTTTCCAAGGCCTGGAGTCACCTATGGCCTAGACCAGATGGGTGAAGAGGCTGAGGGAGGCCATGCCATCCAGGAGGCAGGGAAGGCTCTGGCTGAGACAGACACTGGGGTAGCCATGGGGATGGCAAGTGAAACAGGAAATGTCAGTGGCTCTGTCCTGCCCTTTACATTCAACTCACCCCTGAAGTGGCAGCCCTCATGCTTTCCCCACAGGGTAAAGATCGGCAACCCCATAGGCCCTGGGCCTGCCTCAGCAGAAAGGGCACTGGTGGGATCTGGGTTTCACAGGAACAAGAATAATTGTTTAGTGTAGGTGTGTCTCATGCAGCAAGAGGAATGGATCCCAGCAGGACTGCCTGGAGGACAGAGTGCCCCACAGGCCCAAGTGTTAAAGGCCAGTCCCCAGATGGTGCTTCTGCCACGTGGTGGAACTTAGGAGGTCAGGCCTAGTGGGAGGATTTATTCAAGTCACCCCGTTTCTTCCTTTTTCTCTCTTGCATCCCAGACGTGAGTTGTGAAGTTGGCTCTGCCATGGTCTCCTCCATGATATGTTGGCTCACCACAGGCCCCAAAGCAGCCCTGATTGGAAACCTTTAAAACTGTGAGACAAAATAAACCCTTCCTCAAGCATTGTGTTACAGCAATGGAAAGCTGACTCTTGCACTCCACATCAGCCTCCCTGTGCCCCATCACTTTCTTTCCCAGCCACATAGTCAGAAGGCATGAAAGTCAGCATCCCCAGGGACTTATGACTGTTCATTCCCAGTCTGTCCATCAACAAAAGAAAGATGGACCCAGTGTGACACACTCATCAACAGCACATCACTCAGCAACACAGAGCAGAGGGGACAGGACCATGGTGCACAGACACAGCATGGAGCAGCCTCACCTCCACATTCTACTTGAGGATGTTTCTAAAATAGAAAAGACTGTGAGCTGGCGACAGAAATCAGAACAGTGGTTATGGGGCAGGGGTAGCACAGGGACTTCAGGAGAGTGGTTGCAGGGGTATATCCCTGTGTAAAAGTTCATGTAAGAGCTTTTGTGTGTTTACTGTTTGTGTTTATTCTTTGTTTTCAGTAGTGAGAAACACAACAGCGACAGCAAAGCATTCCGAAAAAGGTCCAAAGATAGAGAGTGAAATGGGTCAGCGGTCTCAGAGGGCCTCTTAGCTTCAGCGGGGACCCAGGAGTTTGGTCTCATTCTGGTGGGAGAGAGGAGCACTCCTTGGTAAAAAGTCCCTGTAGGAGAGCAGGGCAGTGACCAGGTCAGAGGTGTGCTGCAGCCAGGACAGGAGGACGGAGGGCAGGACAGAGGGGAAATGGCAGGGCCTTGTCCAGGCAGCTGGGATGGAGGGCTGGACAGGTGGGAGGCAGTAGGGTGGTGTTGGACCAGCCCACCAGTGGCTGCTGCATAGTTAAGTGACTGGGAGGATGAGAAGGAGCAGGCTTGGAACAGGAGAAAATCACTACTGCTTGGTAGAAGGTGATTGGGCAACATCCAGGAGGGGATGATCCCAGGACACAGCTTGGGAGGGACAGTGGAGGACAAGAGGGCACAGGAAGGGGCAAGATGGGGTGGGGAGAGAGGAGGGACTCTGTAGGGCCAAGTCGAGCAGGGACAGTGGGAAGAGAGAGGGTGAGGTGGTGAGGAGGGAAGAGCCAGAGCAGGAGGTGGGAGAAGTAAACATGGGGAGAGCCCACATGGGCAGCTCTTGGCATCTGGGAAATAACCACAGCAAGGACAGCACACATGTGGCTTAAGCCAGCCACACTCCATGTGTTACTCCATGCTCCTCAAGGCTCCCTGGCCTCACAGGGGTTGCTGTTTCCTCCAATTTGCAGATGAGAAGACAGGCATCGAGCACACAGGAGGCAGGTATGTGGCCAGGATGGGGACATGGGTTGGCTCCACAGTGAGCACTGTAGGACCAGCTGGGAGAGACACATCTGGCCCAGAACTTGGAAGGGCTGGGACTGGAGAAACTGAAGATTGAACCAGAGACTAGGAAATGTGGGGTCTGCAGGGACACCAGTCTTTCCTTGGGTGAAAACATGGACACTGCTGCCTGGCAGGAAGTGGTGTTGATGGGGTTCCAGGAGCGCAGGATTCATGCTGCTGCCCAGCTTGCAGCAACCCTTCCACCCCCACCCAATGAAGAGAGTTGATTCCAGTGGCTTCACTGGAGAGACAGGATTCAATTAAAATCTGATCAGGAGAAGCCGGAAAGGGCACAAGGGAAGGGGGCTGGGATTTGTGTTTGGGGAAGAAGAAGAAACTGCCTTGGTTCTTCTCTGTTCCACCTCACTCCTGTCCATGGAGACCTTTGACTAAGTTCATGTTCTTTGAGAAGACTCTCCTGGCCTCACTGCTCTCCTGATCTGCCCATGCTGCCCATCTGGCCCTATCCAAAGGCCAGGTTCTGATGGAGTTGATGTCTACTGCAAACCTTTAATTCAACAAGTTAGCTTTAAAAACCAGAAGCATAAATTCTAATCACCAAAGTATCCCCTTTACCAACAATATTACAGTATAAAATTCTGATGCCTTTTTCAGATTTAAAAAATATAATCACATTATTAAATATTGTCACAGCATAATATTAGAAACAAAACAAAATGCAACCATGGCATTTAAATTCTCACAAAACATGTTTATTCAGATGTATCATTTCTATATCCTTATGCGTTATGTCATAGCAATTCTATATACAAGTTTATCATGCAACACTGAATTCACTTCCAGGAGGTCACCGTAGTGTAATCTCCCCTTAGTTTTTTGTGATTAATGATGACTTTGCATAGAATTCATACTGTGGCAGAGTCAGACTGTCTGTGTACCCTTCAAGAATGGGGATATTCTAGCATTTCAAGCAGGTATTGTTGCAGGACAGATGAAGATGGACACCTGAGGAATTTGCAGACTGCTGCAATGTGCCAGGGCCTCACACCACTACCCAGAGGCCCAGACCCCAGATGGCTTTGAGAATGTATTTCTGCATGGAAATAATGCTGAATGCCTACCTAGCTCCAAGTTGAGGTAGTACAGAACAACTTAATCCAGAGGGGTTAATGCCAAAAAGTCTCTGGGCCCCAGGTATGGAAATTCTCTGAGTGGGTGGTTACACAACACAAAGGTTAACATAACAGTTACTTTTTCTTCCATGCTCTTAGATTGAACAGAGTTTTCACAAGTTTTTACTAAGAAAAGAGAAACAGTAACTTTTGCACATCAACAGGCTTGATTGCAGATATAATTTTTTAAAAGTTGTAGATGTGCACAATACTTTTTTTTAAGAGAGAGGGAGAGAGAGAGAGCAGAGAGAGAGAGAGAGAGAGAGAGAGAATTTTTAATATTTATTTTTCAGTTTTCAGCAGACACAACATCTTTGTATGTGGTGCTGAGGATCAAACCCAGGCCGCACGCATGCCAGGCGAGCGCGCTACCACTTGAGCCACATCTCCAGCCCAATACTTTTATTTTATTTATTTTTATGTGGTGTAGAGAATCAAACCCAGTGCCTCACACCTGCTAGGCAAGTATTCTTTCACAGACCCACATCCCCATCCCTGCAGACCTAACTCCTACAAGAAAGAGAAACCTGATTTTTACAAAAAAGAGGAGCTCAGACCACAATGAACTCTCTAGAATTCTTGCTGACTTAAAAAATATATATATCTTGTTGACTAGTAGAGAGGCTATATATTACAATTAAGGTGGGGGTCTTTTGGGCACTACATCATTTGGAGTCTTTGGGGATTACATCATTACTCATTTGAAGCTCATTATTTACTCCTTTAAATCAAAAACATCATTATCTTCTTGGCTTAAAGTTTTATATAATGTCATAGTCTTAATGTTTCTCTCTCTCTCTCTCTCTCTCTCTCTCTCTCTCTCTCTCTCTCTCTCTCTCTCTCAACAGCTGCTTCAATAGTTTCAATGTAAAGGGGAGACAAAGATGGAAGCAATAAACAAGTTAATAGCATAATCCATACTATGTCAATTAAACTTTTGAAAACATCAAGACTAGAACACCACACTCCAAATAGTGAGCTTGATGCCTTAATGCTCTTTCAGGTTTGAACTTGTACATGTGCTAGGTTAGGGTTTTTTTAAAAAGCAATTTAATTAATAAGTTTTAATTTTATACAAGAAAAGTGTACATATTTTCATGATGAAAAAAGTTCCCAGACTTCCTTTTAAGCCTTAGTCCTTTATGAATTTGTCTTTTCTTTTCCAATTAGTTATATATGATAGCAGAATGCATTTTTACTATTATACACAAATGGAGCACAACTTTTCATTTGTCTGGTTATATACAGAGTCACACCATTCCTGCAATTATACATGTACATAGGGTAATAAAATTCATCTCATTCCATTATCCTTCCCTCCCCTCACTTCTCTCTGCCCAATCCAAAGTCCCTCCAATCTTCCCTTCCCCCCCCATCATGGGTTAGCTATATGATTGATTGATTGTTATCAGTCCTGTAGTAAAGACCAAGGAAAGGACTCTGTATGTGATAGAAGTAAGCGTGGCAATTTGTCACAGTATGAGAGCCCTCTTAGAGGATGAAACAGTCCATTTGACCTCTTAGTTAGTTAATCTTCCACCTTGTGTTGATCAGCCAGCCCCCAAGTGGCTGAAGCAGGGCTGCTGTTTCCTCAAGCTTTGGTGTGTGCAGGCCAGTCAGCTTCCAGAGTGACCAGAGCAGGGCTGGTGTCCTTCTGATCCTCAAGATTCTCTGGTGTTTCCTTCTTCCTGATGGTCAGCTTAAGGGGTGCAAAAGAATGTATATGAGATTCTATTTTCAGAAGGTCCCAAAACAAACCAATAGGAACAAAATATTACATAATCTGTATCTATGTATGTGTATATACATGTAATGATATAATTGGTGACACTGTACAGAGGAGTACAAAATTGTGGACAGTGCTCCTTGTGTGTGTGGCATAGGACGGGGATATCCAGGGGGGCTTGAACTACACAGATTTATCTAAATGTAACTTTAAACAAATTTGAAAACAGCTTATAATTTCATGAACCTGACCCAACATTTCATGCTTTGGTTTATGATCCTCCATATAGTATTATTTCATCTAAAAACATGAAGTAAATTTCAACTCCCTAACTCAGAGGTCAGTTGTCTTCCAAAGGTGCATTTCTAAGTGTGTCATCTTTAGTCTGAGAATATATTTCTGCATGGAAATAATGCTGAATGCCTACCTAGCTCCAAAGTTGAGGTAGTGCAGAACAACTTAATTTAACCCATGGCTTATCATCCTTACTGTTTTTTTTTTGTTTGTTTGTATGTTTTGTTTTGTTTTGTTTTTACCAGATGCAAAACCAAGGTTGTACCTAGTTCTGTTCCCTGGTCAAGGTCACCCAGTTAAGAGGGATTTGAATCCAGCTGTACCAACTCTGATGTCTCTGCCTCTCCCCACACTACCCTTTGCACAAGGCAAAACTTGGTAACATATTTTTCCTTTCTTGATAATCTCTTGGGAGAAGCCAATGGCAGGCTAAGTTTGGTGGATCTAGGAGAGTATTTTCCCAAGAGGCTGCTTTTCCCCACATCCAGGTGGCTGGAATCTGACCGGTCTGGCTGTCACCAGACTGCTGCAATGTACCAGGGCCTCACACCACTACCCAGAGGCTTAGAGCCCAGATGGCTCTGTCTCTGGAATCCAGAGTCCCCTTCAGAGAGGAGTGTGAAGGTGGGGGAAGGAGATGGGGTGGGAAGCTGCTTCCAGGCTGGGCTCCCAGAGCAGCCAGAGATCCCTCTCCAGCTTGCCCCACAGGGTCAAGGTCCAGACAGGCCAGCAGCCCCCAGGTTCTACCCCGGCCCCCTAACCAGCAGGCTGGACCCTAGCCCCACCCACTGCCTGCTGTGAAGACTGCAGCCTTTATTTAAAGTACTCACTTGTTTTTCTTGGATGAGTTCCCTGAGTTAGCACAACTCCTCCTCAGGCACCCAGAAGGAGTGGTGGCTGTTCCTGGGGGAGGAAAGGCTGGTGGCAAGCGGTGGATGCTGGTGAGGTGACTGTGATGGAGGATGTCCAACTTCCCAACTTCTGTGGTCTTGGGCAGCACAGCAGAAGCCATGGGACAGAGTCACTGAAGGGGCATTGTGGAGTGGCAGCATCTGGTGGCAGCAGCAGCAACATGTAACTGCTTCAGGCATAGGGCATCAAGCCTCAGAGGTCCGGACTTGAGCATTGGCATGTGGGGTGGCATCTGTGGAGGTGTTCGCATCCAGCTGCAGTCTGGGAGATCCGTTGCTGCGTACTCACAGTGGTGGTGGCAGCAGAAGAGTCCAGAAGCAGCAGTGGTGACAACAGAGGGATGTTGCCATGATCAGTTTCATCCTAAAGTGCTGACAGGAGTCTGACTGCAGAGGGTGAAGTCAGCATCCAGTGCTGAGTATCGCTGTCTTGCATCCATGATGGAGTCTGGTGGCAGCATCGAGGAGCTCCAGAGTCCAGTGGTGGGATCAAAATCCCAATGGCATTCCTCATAGAAATAGAAAAAGCAATCATGAAATTCATCTGGAAAAATAAGAGACCCAGAATAGCTAAAGCAATTCTAAGCAGGAAGAATGAAACAGATGGTATCGCTATACCAGACCTTAAAGTATACTGAAGAGCAATAGTAACAAAAACAGCATGGTACTGGCACCAAAACAGGCTGGTAGACCAATGGTACAGAATAGAGGACACAGAGACCAACCCACAAAATTACAACTACCTTATATTAGACAAAGGTGCTACAAGCATGCAATGGAGAAAGGATAGCATCTTCAACAAATGGTGCTAGGAGAACTGGAAATCCATTTGCAACAAAATGAAATTGAATCCCTATCTCTCACCATGCATAAAAGTTAACTCAAAATTGATCAAGGATCTAGGAATCAAACAAGAGACTCTGTGTCTAATAGAAGAAAAAGTTGGCCCTAATTTCCATCACGTGGGGCTAGGCACCAATTTCCTTAATAATTCACCTATAGCACAAGAATTAAAACCAAGAATCAACAAATGGGACGAAATCAAACTAAAAAGTTTTTTCTCAGCAAGAGAAATAATATGTGAGGTGAATAGGGAGCCTACATCCTGGGAACAAATTTTTACCCCTCATACATCAGATAAAGCTCTAATTCCTAGGGTATACAAAGAACTCAAAAAGTTAAACAACAAAAAAACAAATAACCCAATCAACAAATGGGCCAAGGACCTGAACAGACACTTCTCAGAAGAGGATATACAATCAGTCAACAAATACACAAAAAAATGCTTACTATCTCTAGCAATCAGAGAAATGCAAATTAAAACTACTCTAAGATACCATCTCACTCCAGTAAGAATGGCAGCCATTATGAAGTCAAACAACAAGTGCTGGCGAGGATGGGGGTGGGGGAGGTACACTCTTACATTGCTGGTGGGACTGCAAAATTGGTGCAGCCAATTTGGAAAGCAGTATGAAGATTCCTTGGAAAGCTGGGAATGGAACCACCATTTGACCCAGCTATTTCTCTTCTTGGACTATACCCAAAAGACCTAAAACCAGCATACGACAGGGACACAGCCACATCAATAGCAGCACAATTCACAATAGCTAGACTGTGGAGCCAACCTAGATGCCCATCAATAGATGAATGGATACAAAAAATGTGGCATTTATACACAATGCACTAAAAAATAACAAGATCATGGCATTTGCAGGGAAATGGATGGCATTAGAGCAGATTATGCTAAGTGAAGTTAGCCAATCCCCCCTCCAAAAAAATGCAGAATGTCTTCTCTTATATAAGGGGGGTGACTCAAAATGGGATAGGGAGGAAGAGCATGAGAAGAAGACTATCTCTAGATAGGGAAGAGAGGTGGGAGGGAAAGGGAGGGAGAAGGGGAATTGCATGGAAGATGGAAGGAGACCCTCATCGTTAGACAGAATATATACATGATGATGTGAGAAAAAAAAGAGAGAAGTGTGTCACATTAGATTGGGTAGAGAGAAGTAATAGGAAGGGGGGAGGGAAAGGGGGGAAAGGAAGGACAGCAGAATAAAATAGACATTATTATTGCTGTATGTATATACATGACTACATGACCAATGTGTTCTGCAACCTGTACACTCAGAAAAAGGAGAAATTATATCCCATCTGATTCAAATGTATGATATGTCAAGGTCATTGTACTGTCATGTGTAACTAATTAAAACAAATAAAAAAATTTAAAAAAAGATCAGAGCCAAAATAATGAACTTGAGCCTAAGAAAATAATAGTATAAAGGATCAATAAAACGGAATTTTTTCTTGGAAGATAAACAAGATCGATAAGACCCTATGCAAACATAACAAAGAGAAAAACATAGAAAAGCTATGTTCTGGGGCTGGGGATGTGGCTCAAGCGGTAGTGCGCTCGCCTGGCATGCTGTGGCCCGGGTTCGATCCTCAGCACCACATACAAAACAAAGATGTTGTGTCCGCTGATAACTATAAAATAAATATCAAAATTCTCTCTCTCTCTCTCTCTCTCTCTCTCTCTCTCTCTCTCTCTCTCTCTCTCTCTCTCTCTCTCTCTCTCTCACTCTTTCTAAAAAAAAAGCTATGTTCATAAAATTAGGGATGAAAGAGGAGAAATCACCACAGATATCACAGAAATCCAGCAAATCATTAAGGACTATTTTGAAATCCTTTTCTCCAATACACTGAAAAAACCTAGAAGAGGTGGATACATTTCTAAATAAGTTGCTCTGAGGATTGGGAATGTGTGGATGCAGAAGAAAGATCTGCCAAAACTGAATCAAGAGGAAAAAGAAACTGAAGCAGACAAATAACTTGCAGTGAGATAGAGGAGATAGAGAGGTAGATTAAAAGACTTTCATGGGCTAGGGTTGTGGCTCAGTAGTGAGCGCTTGCCTAGCATGCATGAGGCACTGAGTTTAATTATTAGCACCACATATTAATAAATGTGGGTTAAGGTGTGCCAGGGTGTACTGTGAAGCCATTCAACTCTTAAAGGCACCTGGAAGAAAGGAAAGAAAGAAAGAAAGAAAGAAAGAAAGAAAGAAAGAAGGAAGGAAGGAAGGAAGGAAGGAAGGAAGGAAGGAAGGAAGGAAGGAAGGAAGGAAGGAAGGAAGGAAGGGAAAAATGCAGTATTATTGACATTCCTTTCCTTCCTCAAGGCTGAGTGAGCTGTTTCCTCTGCTCTGGGTGGAGGCCAGGGGGATGGGCTGTCATCCAGGCCACCAGGCCTGTAAGTCATACTTGATGTCTGTATCAATTGTTTTTTTTCCTGTGATCTTGGTTCCAAACAGAAAATTGTCACCCCATTCTCATCAGTGGTGCTGACCCTTGTAAGTTGTAATTTATAGTTATATTCTTAATTTTTTTTAAATGTGTGTGTGAAGCTATGTTCAAGAAAGGGATCATAGAAAGAGTGAAATATCTTAATCTCATTGAAGAAATGCCTTTTTGATTTCTAATAAATATTTATTTTGCCTTGTTATGGCCATGTTTTATTCTTGGTATGTGAATGTGAAGACTGACTAGAAATCCTGGAGTATTGCTTAACAGGAATGGATATGAGGAAGGCCAGTTTTTGGACCAAAACATTATTGGTCCCAGTTCAGGGCCAGCATGCTGTAAGACATGTGACCGTCACATACTGTCTACACTTCAATGTGCATGCCTGTCCAGGATTCTATCTGAACCACTTAGCAACGGTGGAAGCAGCTCGAGTAAAGGATTCACAGTCAGATGGTGTTAGTGGTTCAGGCCACAAGATGCCCATGCAGTGCTCTACCCATCTGGACCTGCTGGCTCTCAGCTTATTTTGCATGGCTATAACCCCATGGTTCCATGAGGAGACCAAAGGTCCAAATCTTCCTATCTGACTTATAGAATTTTCATGAGGAGGCAATGGAAGAATGAGCATGAAAGAGCTGCTACTGTTACTATCTTTATTGCCCATCAGCCCAACTCATATGAGTGAGCATTTTTATTCTTTAAAAAATCTGTTATAATTAGTTATGCATTAACATAGAATGCATTTTGACATTGTACACAAAGAGTGCAACTTCTCATTAGCTATTTCATAAAGATGATTATTTTCAACTTGATTCTTCCCATACTGCTTTATCTTGTGGAAAGTGTGACCAATTTATTAAGTGAAATACTGCATTTAGTGTACTGGATTTAAATGATTCCCAGAATATCTTCCTTCACTGAGGCAAGTCTTATTGAGGGGCCAAGAAAAGGCTATTTTTCCAGGCACAGTGATGCACACCTGAAATCCCAGTGGCTTAGGAGGCTGAGGTGGGAGCATTGGGAGTTCAAAGCCAGCCTCAGCAATTTAGCAAGGCCCTAAGCAATTCAGTGAGACCCTGTCTCTAAATAAAATATAAAAAAGGCATAGGGATGTGGCTCAGTGGTAAAGCACCCATGGTTTCAATTCCTGGTACAAAAAAAATGCTCTTGTACACAATCATATCTTAGTGTAAATAGGTTTTAGTTCAGGATCTAGGAATGGGCCATTCTGGGTAGGCTGATAGAAAAAGGGTGGAAACCCTTCTTGGAGGATATATTTCTGGAAATGGGACACCTAGGTCAATGGTCATGAACATTTTTATGGCACATGATACTGTGAAAAATGAACTGTCAAAATAGTCACAGAAGTTTTTTCAGCCTTTGAAACAATAGGCTATCCTCTATAGCTCTTTCATTTGTGTGTTATCTTAATAAGATAGTTTTATAGGTTCAATATTATATCCCAGTTTAATAGGAGGGGAAATTGAGACCTGGAATAAATGGCATGCGATGCAAAGGTCATGATTTTTCCTGGCCTGAAGATCCAAGTTCTATGAAGTTTAGTTAGGCTGGTATCAAGAGAGACCGCTTTTTTTGTTTGTTTGTTTGTTTGTTTTGTTTTAACTGCACCAGGCCATTTATCTGACAATGCAGCAACATTTTGCAGAAAGAAAGGGATACAATGCAATTCTATAAAAATATATCTCACCTGCTGTGTGTGAGGACTTAGAACTAATTCAATAAAAATTAGACATCCAATATGCCCAATGATAGAGGAGACAAATATGAGTGAGAAATTTCTTTCCTTAAAAATGGTGGAAGGAGGGGGAAGGACGTGAACATTGAGTGCCTACAACATGCCATGCATTTTACCTACAGAGTCTTATTTAATCCTTACAATACCCCAGTGGTTACTCTAGTTCCTTCATCAGTTCTGTTATATTTTCCAGTAGTTATTTCAAAGCTGTCATTCTTGACCCCATTTCTCTTTAAAAACCTATAGGTAGTTTAATCTCCTACTTAGTGGGGAAAATAGAAGCCATCAGATGGAAACACCTTCAACTTTTGACCACCAAACCTATAAAGTTATGTGTATTCATACCCACAGCATTGAAATATCCTGTCAGGGGACGCACTCTACTTCCTTGAGATTTCCTATGCTATTTCATGATTGTGAAATTTATTTCTCCACTTAACAGATCTCTTTTCTAAAAATAACCTTAGGGCCTAACTGAAAGGGCCTAAAATGATATTTGGGGCCTAACCTAACCTGTGTCACACTAAATATCATAAAATGTTTTATGATATTTAGCTAATTTGGCTCTAATATTTTTCTTTCTAAATTTTCACTTCATATTAATTATATGTTAACCATAGCAATCTCCTATAGACCCCAGTTTTTTTGAGGGTGGTTGAAATAACTTGATTAAGTCCCTGTTCTTTTTCTCAGCCAAGAGAGGAAATACCAATTGTGTTTTTCAGTTTGATAGGGTGTAAAACCCTGGGCTGACCATTCACTTTATGTCGTATGTGAGTACAGCCCTGCTTCCCTGCAATTGTATACTGTGTGACCCAGGAAGCCTTATGCGGCAGCCCTGGGTGAAATACTCCATAGAGAGGCTCCAAGTCATTGATTTGATGTGTTAAGGAACTACTATGTGCCCAGCACTGGACTTTGTGTGTCTGTGTTGGGGTGGGGGGTATAAAGAAAGTCTCTATGGGTAAGTTATATGTCTTTTGATGGCAATATATGTGGAAATACAGGGGTTTTAAAAATTTTGGGGAGTCCCTAAGCAGTCACTTCCCTTAAGACTGTGCCTGCATGGGGTATGCAAATGCAGGCCTTGCAGATGTGCCCTTGTCCAGTTGCATTGGTGTACCCAGGACTTGTAGGCTCCTCTCCCAACACCATGGCCTTGGTCACCTCGGTCTTCAGAGTTTCTCCGCTGCCCCTTCCCACTTGCTCTTCCTATTGGAGAAATAACTGTATGTGGTTCACCATTCCTGCCCCAGTGGCATCTCTGTGGTCTTCAGGCACATCTTCTGTGGTCTCCGAGTCAATTTATTCTTCACACTCATCAGATCAATCTCATATATCCAACAAGACTGATTGACTTCTAGGTGGTAAGCAATGTATTCAGTTACGGATTCTTCAAAGAACAAGACACTCTCCCTGCTTTTGCAGTTTAAATAAACAAATATTTGACTGCCCTCTACCCCAATTTCATAAATTAGGACTTTTACAGTTGTGGTATGTTCTAGTCTGATATAAAAGTTAGTGTGTTTGTATAACAGAGAGGCCTAACCTAGGCTGGATCACACTGAGGACAAGTGTCATCTGGGTCAAGGGATGAGAGGGTGGGACAGACTTTCAAGAAGAGAAAACACATGGGCAAAGACCTCCAGGTAGTAGGAAGCTTGATACATCTGAGGTCTGGAGAATCAAGCCTGTGTGGCCCAACTGCTGGAGCAAGGAGCTAAGTGACATGAGATGATGCTGGAGGGGTGGCCATGCCCAGAGCATGTAGGGTTTGTCTCATCAAAGTGAGGCTTTGACACTTCATTTCAAGGATAAGGAGAAGCCACCAAAATGTCTCACATGGGGGAACTAATGAGTGGGAACATTTCCCTGTTTAATCTGATGGGATTATAGGCTTAAAAGTGTGTTTTATTACTACTGTTTTTTTCCTGCTGTCCTTTGAGATATAGTAACAGTCTGAAGAGCGTAGAATGGAGTGAGTTTCCCTCAAGAGAGGTAATGAGAAGACCCAAGAGGTGACTGAGAAAGAAGGAAAAAAGAAGGCAGGGAGATTGGTGGAATGTGGAGATGTTTAGGTAGAGAAGGGCATTTGGGCTCACTCATTTATTCAACTAACCTTTATTAGGCACTTAATAGATTGCAGACCCTAAAAAATACACTGTTAATGTCCTTGACATGGCATAGATGGAAGGAAGGGCAAAGGGACAATTAAGTCAGATAGAGACGAAGGCTTCATACATAATATGAGAGTTGAGTTGCATTTGGAAGGAAATACAGGAATTAGCTAGAGCAAGGCCTGGGGTAGGTATATATGTGTGTGGGAGGGATATGCATGAAGTTGGGAGAAAATTTTAGGGGGAAGAATCAGTTTGGATGGAGGTGTTCAGGAATAAAAACAACACAGAGGCCTTGGAACAGAGAGAATGGGAATGGAGTCTAGAGAAGTTGTGGAGGAGGGAGCAGCTCACAAAGGGTCTTTTGTGCTATGTTTGAACTAAGTGCTGGGCACTGAGCTAAGTGCTGGCATGTGTTAACTTGCTTAATTCTCATAGTAACACCTGGCAGAAGCATTATTATTATGAGCACTCCTACTTTATACATGAGAAAACAGAGTTGGCAGATTGTCAGAAATAATAAAAATAAAACTGAAAATGACTAACACTACATAGCCATGTGTTGTAGATTAAGAAAAAAAAATCACAACTAATTAGAAACACTGAAGATGATAACAATTGAGTCAGGAAATATTAGGCTCAATAGAAATAATGAATCTCCAAAACTGAAACTACAATGACCTAAATGGCACATTAGAAATTTTATAAATAACTAAAACTCGATGAAAGGATAAAGTTTTCTTGCCAAAATTTACGACTGGAAAAAATGACCCTGAGGATTTGAACTCAAATAAAACATAACAGAACATTTACAGTGGGAGAAGGATACTTGGTAAAACTTTACATGCTAAAGTAGATTGAGCTGGGTGCAGTGGCACATGCCTGTGATGCCAGCAGCTGAGGATGGTGAGGCAGAAGGATCATAGGTTCAAAGCCAACCTCAGCAACAGTGAGGCGCTAAGCAATTCAGCAAGAGCCTGTCTCTAAATAAAATACAAAATAGGGCTGGGGATGTGGCTCAGTTGTTGAGTGCCCCTGATCAGTCCCCAGTTACCCTCCCCCACTCCAAATACATAAAGTCAACGGACACATTTTTACTACAACATTCAGAAGGAAGTTTATTCCAATAGAAAATGATTTTTCTAGTGCAAAATTTAGAAATCATTTAGTTGTGTTCTATAAAACAATAAATATGGAATGAAATTAGCTTAGTGGAGTTAGCTCTGGAAGAATGAAAATGTTTATGTATCTATATAAGTTCCAGATAATGTTAGTTGTTAGGTCGGTGGCAGCGACTTGGTGGCAACTTAGTGGCAACTTAGAACAAAGTAGCCTGCGCTGCTTTGAACATCAATCAGATGCTGGCGGAAACACCTGTCAATCAGCCAGATCTCCTGACTAATGCCTGTCAATCAGCAGGACCCCCTGGCCAATCCTGGAGTTCAGCCAACTGCCCTGACCAACTCCAAGGGGGCAAGGGACCCTAGAGACACCTTTTCCTGTCCCAAGCCCTTCCCTTCCTGTTGTAAGCCCCATAAAAGTCCAGTCTGGTGGAGCTTCCACTGGGTTTCTCCTCAGACCTTTCCCCTGTCCCCTCTGTGGGTCTGATCCAGTTTGGACCGGGAGTTGATATCTCAATAAAGCCTGTTCAGCGGCCCTTTTAAATCTGCCAACTTTGGTTGCTGCCTGCCAAGCCTGATCTGACAAGTATCTCCGTGGCTCATGGGCTCTTTTGCTCTAGCAGCACTGGCTCTGCCTTACTGACTGCTCTCTGCCTCGCATGATTGTCACCCACAGGCAGGCCTCAGTTCACCCACCAACATCCTGGGAACTCTCATCCCAACAGATAGACCTGACTCAGAAATGCAGCCAGACCAAGCAAGATAGTGACACTTTGGTTATATGTTCCTGGGAGTCATCCTCTTTTAGACACAGTCCAGGTTGCCACCAGCATCTTGAAAATTGAAGTCTAGAAGTTAAGAGATGACCAGGGGTGCAGGAAAGAGGGACTCACAATTTTCCCATGCAGCTGGGACAGAGGATGACTGGATGGAACATCTGTCTCTGCCTCTCCAGTGACCAGAAGAACCGCCTTCACTGTCTGGGCAAAGGGCTGAAGAGGTAGGGCCATCTCCTTACAGTGTGACAAAACAGGAGAAGTGCTTTAAAGTTGTCCTTCCCGCGGTTCTCAGGGGCAAGAACGCCAAATGCGCCCGCACCAACGCACAGGTGGCATGTGCGCCTGCGCAGTCGGCTGCGAGGCCAAGTGCGCCTGCGCGGGTTTCTCTTCTTCGGAAGTGGGAAGGCCGGCAGTCCTTGACTGGGGTGTCTTGTGGAAGGTTGACCAAGGTGGAGGAACTTGCAGGTTCTGGTTGTGTGTCATGTACTGGTCGAGGTCAAGAAGGGAAAGCCCCTGCATTTACCCTAGTGACAAAATGCCGCAGGGCCCTGGGTGGGTCAGGGAGGTTTGGGGAACCTAAAGACCATAGACCCTAATGGGCACAGCGCCTCCTCCCCCGCAAGGGGAGACCCAAACATGCCCATCTGGCAACAGTCTTTGGGGACGAGAAGTGTTGGCAAGTTGAACAAACTTTTTGCACACCTGTGCCACACAACCGCATCACTAAGGCACTGGGGTCCAACTGGAAGTAGGAGTTCTGCGAGGTAGGGGATCCAGGGGAGGATTCTTTCACTTTAAAAATTTGTTTCTTTTGACCATAGGATAGTGAAAGATGTAATGGCCCTTTTAAGCACCCTTATGATTAGGATATAAGTTGCACTGCTGTTTCTGTTTTGAGAAAAAGTGGCACAACCTCTGTTTTGGTTCCTAGAATAGAACCAGAAATATTTTCAAAAGGGCCTACTATATCTAGTTTCAAGTCAAAGTAGAGAAACAAAGCAGGGGCAGTCCCTCACCTCATGTTTTCCAAATTTGATTTTTATAGTGATATTTGGAAGTTAATATTTACCTAAATCTGATTTGTATCATTCCTTATTTCTGTTTATGTCCATATGTATTTCGGGGTATGGAATTTGGAAATGATCTTAATTAAGTTTGTGTCTTTCCTTTTCACCCATGCAATAGGCAAATATTTGTTGGACTTGATTGAAATATATTAGGAAGCTATAGGTGGAAAAATCACCACAGCAAATATGTTGTAAAAGAAAAAAAAAACGGAAAAAACCCTTTTATTTCATTTGATGAAATTGTGAAAACTGAGTGGAAATTTATCATTGTATTTGTTTTCATATGAAGTGAGGATTTAGTCTTTGGTAGTCTCAAACTAATGTCCAACGCAAGTGATTATATTTTATAGTGTCATGAAGTAGGACACAGACCATGTTCTCATATGGCTAGTTCAGTACTGTATATTTCCTACTTGTGAGTTTTCCAAAGCTGTAGTCCATTTCCCTCTTTATAGATCTGACTCAGAATTATGGTGTTTCCTTGATTCTGAAATACATTTTATAGACAATGTAAAAATATGCACATATTAAAAAGCAAGGTTATATTCACCCCAATCAGCTTATTTTGAACAATGCTGGAAAAATAAGATTTGTTGTAAAAACTCAGAAGCAAAGGAATATCTAAAATGTTTACAGTATCAGGTTTCAGTGTAGTTTTCAAACATAATTTCCATAATTATATGCTGGGAATTTATTTTGTTGTTGATACAATATGAGTTACAAAGTTCTTTCTTGGAAGGTTTGGTTACACAACTTCACTTTGTGAATTTAGAATGCAAAAGGAATCTTAATAGACTAATATAAAAGAAAATGAAGAGAAACTTAAATGAAAATTAAACTTGAAGTACAGCAGGTATTGAACAAGTTTATTTTTGAAGCCTCTTTATTTTGTATATGCCATATAAAGCTTGTGTAGTTTGTAGGTGAAACTTTTTGGAAGGAACTTTAAGAAAGATGAAACACTGAGTCTTACTTCTTTTCTTTTTAGGTCAAGGGGGTAAAATAAAACTTACTCAACCAAAAGTATTTAGTGGCAGAGGTGGGAGTAAAATAAAAATTTACATTCATTCTGGTGTTATTCCACAGATCTTAGGAGCTTGAGTTATTCTATGCTTTTTAAGATGAAAACAATGGATCTATTTTTAATTATATTCATGATTGATTTAGTAAAAATATTTCCAGAAGTACGTATGTTTTCTAACAGCTATCATTTCTGTTTTCCTAACTTATTAGGTAATATAAGTATAGGGCAAGAATGGTGAGAACCAGGGAATGAGTATGATCCACAATGAAGATAATGATAACTATTATTTATGGTGAACATTTCTAGACTTTAACATAATTCATTTAATTCTTCCACCAACTCTCTAAGATAGTTGTTATTATTGTCCCTGTTTTTCCTATAAGAAACTAAGACACAAAGTGGTTAAACAAGAAATCTATTAAATGGTAGAACCAGGATGTAAACCTAGGAATCTGGCTTTAAAACTCATGTCTTAATAATTATGTTATTTTGCCTCTCAGTTTGTGTCATGTTGGCACAAAGAGTTTAAAGAAATTGCCCATGTTTATATTTTGAAGTTGTGATTCAAATATATAATTATTATGCAGGTAGTCTGACTCAAGAGTGCACATAATTTAATATTTCATCAGAGAGTTTTTAGACTCAGAATTTTCCTGTAGTGCAGCGAGACAGTAGTGGCTAGAGATCTGAACTGAGATTTAAGAAGCTTGGGTCCTATCTGAGTTCTTCCAGTGACTCTCTTTGAAGAAATAGACAAACTTTTTTGGACCTCTATTCCTCTGAGTTTCTTTATAGGTTTTAAAGTCTATACATTGTGAATTCTGGCCTGACTTGAGATCCTAGTTCTGCTGTCTAGAGGAAGTAGAGATTTTTTTTTCTTTCTCATTTGGATTAGATATTGTTTCTCTCTAAGGCATTCTTAAAATTACCATAAGAAATATCATTACAGACACTGAGATGAAATTTTGTTGAAATCTTAGAGTTTGGGCTCCAAACTATACCTGTTGAATTAAAATTTTATATGAATGGGTTTATGTTCTTAGAACTTGCATGTTAAGCAAAATTCTAGATTAAATTTAAGTCAAACTAAACATGGAGAACTATGACCCTAAAAGATGTGCTGTTACTATCCAGATAATGGTTGGGGTTTTGAAAAGCATGGTTGAAATTTTGATTTTTCCTCATCTCTGTTGTACATCATGGATTCTCTACAGTTGAAATGGTAGAAGGTAGTCACATGAGAGAAATAAGGAAAACAAAAAGTGGAATGAGAGAAAAATGGGAATTAATTCCAAACAGGAGGAAAGCAATATTAAGGTAGAACAAAAAGTACTTTTTAGAGAGACAAAGGAGGATATTTAGGATTTTAAAAAGAATACAAAAACCAATTCAAGGGCATAGAAACATATCTATAATAAGTATGCTAAAATATAGAAGTAGAAATTAAATTGGTGCATTATATATTAGTAATCATTCTATAAGTAGATCTGATTGCTTTTCTGTTATGGACTAATTTATTGGAATATTCAATGTAGGCTGTTTGCCTGTACCTTTTTCAATCAGAAGAAGAGGAATAGGTAGTCCTTAACATCTAATCCACTTAAAAATGATCCAGGTATCAGTATTGCTTCAGATAGTTATGATTTCCCTCTGATACCAACAGGTAAGAAAATGAGTAAGGTGAAATATTTCAGTAAACAAGAACTGGGATTGTAGAAGATTGGAAATTTTCTTTATAATGAGAGTAGAATTTTTTATCTTCTTTTACTATACAAATGCAGAGATTTCTTGGCTTTTCCTGAATATTCTGGAACAAGAATATGAATTTCTGTCTACAAGGGTTGCTTAGTATTAAAATGGAATATCTTAGATTTGTTCTAATGAAATAGTAACCTACATTGCAAAGATTTTTTTTTTCTTTTTCAACAGATATAGATTTTGTGATCTGTAGTAAAGAATGAGGAACTCAAGTTGCCTCAGGAACAGGGATAAGTATGCATGGAACACAGGAAAAATGTGGAAAAAAATTAGACTTTAGGTAGGGGAGGAGCCCAGGAATTTCTGGTGCTTTGTTCTAATTTCTTCTTTCTTTTTTTATGGAATTTTTTGGCCTTTCTTCATTTGCTGATTCTTTACTTTCTTCTATGGCCTGAAAATTCATATGTTGAAACTTAATCAACAATGTGATAGTAGTTTAAAAGATGGGACCTGTAGGAGGTGATTAAGTCATGAAAGTTCTGCCCTCAAGGATGGGATTTGTGACACACACACTGTGCATGTATCTGAGGGAGTTTTTTGCTTCTTCTGTCATGTAAGATGTGCCATCTGTGAAGTAGAGAGTGAGCTTTTGTTAGATACCTAAACTGTTAGTGATTTAATAAGGCATCCCAACCTCCACAAGTATTAAAAAGTAAACTTCTATTATTTCTAACATATCCAGTAAAGGTATTTTGTTATAGCAACCTAATTGGACTAAAGCACTCCCATCTAGTTTGCTTCCTTTATAGCTTCAACTATCACATGAGCTAAGTTGCCATTGCTAAGAGTTTACATAATCATTTTTGGAGGGTTGAGGGTACTGGGGAGTGAATTCAGGGACATTCATCCATTGAGCCACATCCCCAGCCCTATTTTGTATTTTATTTATAGACAGGGTCTCACTGAGTTGCTTAGTGCCTCACTTTTGCTGAGGCTGGCTTTGAACTCTCGATCCTTCTGCCTCAGCCTCCCAAGCTTCTGGGATTACAGGCATGCACCCAGCTACATAATCTTATAGTTCTAGCTGTCAAAGGTCATTGGTTGACTGCCTTCTGTATCTCTTTATTAAATTCTAGGGAAAAGGAGGCTTTGGTTCTTTTTGTTATTTAAGTGAGACCACTAAAATCCTGACTTAGCTTTATGTGTAGGCTTCTCACTTCTGAACCAATTAGCTATCGTTGTGAGTACTGGGAGATGTGTTTGTACTTCCCTCTGGATGAAGGCATGGGCAGGCAGATATTTGGAAGTGTATTTGGTGCATGATGACTGTAGACATTTAAGTTTGGGAGATACTTAAAATTATTAATATCATATTATGCAACTATAATTTAAAAAGATCTTTATATATAGCAATACTCGTATTGTTAATTTCTTTTAGTTTTTTCCCAGAGACATTAATGTAGTTCTAATATTATTTTTTCTTCTATGTTACAGGAATTTGAGGTATAAAGTTCCTATTATTCCCATTTTTATGGATAGAAAATTAGAAATTCAAATGGGTAGGCACAGTCAGCATTTATCTGGTCATCACCTACCATTTAAAAAAATTCTCCACCATTCCTACTGGGAATGGAACCATCATATAACTGAGCTAAACCATTTCTTAGTATTCATCCTGAAGAATTACAGTTACCATACTGTAGTGAAACATGTATAACCATTTTTATAGAAGCACAGTTCCAATAGCCAAACTATGGAACCCACCTAGGTGTCCATTACTGGATGAATGGATAAAGAGAATGTGATGTATATACATAATGGAGTTTTATTCAGCCATAAATAAAAATGAAATTATGCCATTTGTAGGAAAATGAATGGAACTTCAAAGCAATATGTTAAGCCAAATAAGCCAAACTCAAAATGTCAAGGGTCATATGTCTTCTCTCATGTGGAAGCTAAAGAGGAAAAAAGGAAAATAAAGTGTGTGTGTGGTGTGGGATAGAATCTTATAAAAATCAAAGGGAGATCAGTAGAGAAGAAGAAAGGGACCATGGAGGAGAAGGAGGGCAGGGAAAGGGGAAGGACTGGAGAATGATATTGGCCAAATTATATGTTATATTGTATATACTATAAATATGTAACAACATTTCCCACCATTGTGTACAACTATAATGCACCAATATAAATATGGAAAAAATATAAAAGTTCACCACCACTTAAAATATTTTTTATAAGTAGCATGAATGTTGACTTGAAAAATAGCAAGTATGAACTACTTCATAAGGAAATGTGCATTTTCCTCAGTTACTAAACCGATCAAGCTCTGACTAGGATTACTATTTGTCACAGATATAATAAGATTCTTACACTGGATAAAAGAAAGGACTACATCAGTGTGTTCCAAATTTTTGTCTTGACTCAGTAGTTGCGCTGGGATATAACCAGTCTAAAGAAGGAAGGAAGGAAGGAAGGAAGAAAGGAAGGAAGGAAGGAAGGAAGGGAGGGAGGGAGGGAGGGAGGGAGGGAGGAAAGAAGGAAGGAATAGAAGAGATCAGGGTATAATAGAAAATACCAGTATGTGTCCTACATAATAAGGATAAGATATGATGGTGAAATTTTGTTATGTTCTCTTACCCACTATTGGTCTGCCTCTATTCATCTCTCTCATAACACATTATGTATGTATCTGTTATGGGTTATGATGTATTTCCTGCTGCAGTATAGAATAAAAAAATTGGGGTAGACTGCATTTATGTTACAAAGTACAAGATACAATATTAGAATTTTTATGTTACAAAGTATAAGATTCTATATTAGAATTTATTATATTTGCTTAAAACAAAGAGGAAGAAATACATCTATAAAAATCAATAGGGCAGGCTATGGCAAATTCAACAGTAAAGTGCTATTGAAGAGGCCTTTATTTTCAAGTTTTTACATTTTCTAAGTTAAATAAATATGAAATGGTTATTTTGAAAAATGCTACCAATTTTACTTTTGTCTATGTTTTTATTCTTTTGAGATTGGGCCTGGGAAGCTATAAATCCAGAGTTGACTCCTTTAACAACAACAAAAAAATGAATATAGGGTATGGAGAAAAAAATATAAGCCAATAAATGTGTGTCTCATGCCATTTTTCTGTGTATATTTTACATTTATTGATTTGAAACAAATTATTTATATTTAACAAGAGCTATTTCCTTGAAAGTCAAATACCACCTTCGGTTTCTCATCTCCTAAGAAGCCAAGATTCTGTCTCTGAATCAATTCAATCAAATACTGCAAGAAGCCAAAGTGGTTGGAAGTGAGTCTACTTAAAATTTGTCTTCTATTTTTGTCTTTTCCCCGTCCTCCTCATTGCCCTTCTCCCCTCCTTTATCTTTTCCTCCTGTTTTAGACAGAATGTCATTTAAGAAATTTCTATATGGTATTTACATATAACCTATGGACATTCTCATTTTACTTTTAAATCATCTCTAGATTATAAACAATAGCTAATATAACAAATTCTGTGTAAATAGTTGTCATTACTATATTGTTTAAGAAACAATGACAAGGAAAAAATCTGTATTTGTTCAGGACAAACACTATTTTTTTCCAAATATTTTTGAGCTCTGGTTGGTTGAATCTGTAAATGTGGAAACCTATGAGTACTAATTTTATCTACATACGTACCTTTGCCAATGAGTTTCATAAATATAATCTCATGTGTCTCTTTAGCATCTTTCTCTTGCAACCTGAAGAACTCTAGAATTTCTTGTAATATATAACCTATTGAGATCTTTAAGATTCTTGGCAACTGCTGGTAATTTAACCTTAGCTTAAATACTTGTGAACCAGATGTTTCCATGTCCTTACAGGCATTCGGTGAAGGGAGAAGAAAATTTTAGTTTTTTTCTCTTAAAATTAGCATGTTGTCTTTTCTTTTGTATTAGTTGTGCTTCTCCACTCCAATAGCTTCTCTTCTCTTCGATGATTTTTGACTTTGAACCTAAGTTCTAACTTCCCTCTGAGATGTTTCTAGCCTCACTTCTTCAATAATTAGGTCCAATGATTTGTAGGGTCTTCATAGTTTTTTAAATTTGTTACACATATTCTCTTAAAGTATGTTAGAACAATATGCATTATAGAATTTATAGCAAAAATTTTAGAAAATGTTAAAATACATATATATGAATTTTTGATTGATTTTTCATGATGTTTTATGGCAGTCCAAGGAGATTTTGTTTTCCTATTGATGTGAACTGTTAGTGATTGAGTATAGTTCAGCAGGGTATTCAAAGTGTAGGAGGTTTATTTAGAATAATCAAAAACACAAATAATAATAAATGCTGGCAATCATCCAAACCACAAATAATAATAAATTCTGGCAAGGATATGGGTGGGAAGGAATTCTTATACACTGTTGGTAGGATTAGAAGAATCACTATGGAAATCAGCATGGAGTTTCCTCAAAAGACTGGGAATGTAAGTACCATATTATCCAATTCTACCACCCCTCAATATTTATCCAAAAGGACTAGAATCAGCATACTGTAGTGTTACATGCATGTTACAACATACCCATGTTGATAGCAGCATGATTTACAATAGCCAAGTTATGGAACTAGCCTAGGTGTCTGTCAGCAGACAAATGATTAAAGAAAATGTGGGATACATACAGAGTGGAAATTTACTCAGTCATAAAGAAGAATAAAATTATATCATTTACATGAATATAAATGGAACTTGGGAGGATTATGTTAAGCAAAATAAGCCAGGCTCAAAAAAATCAAAGGGCCATATGTTTCCTCTCACATGTGGAAGCTAGAGAGAAAAGAAAAACAAAAGGCAGAAGGAGCTCATGAAATTCTAAAGGAGACCAGTAGAGAAAGGGGATCAGGGGGAGGGAGGAAGAAAATAGAGATACCGAGGAATGAAATAATGTTATGTGCTTGTATAATGTGCCACAAAGTATATTCCACTATTATGTGTAATTATAATATGCCAATTAAAGAATTAAATGACAAAAAAAGCATGGCAGTTTTCATTAGCAGAGGAGAATTTCCCATGAAATTAATGATGCTTACTCATCAAGGCCTCATTTACATTGTCCCCTTCAAAGTCATGTCCCCATCCATGGGCCAGAGAAGAAGGTAGCAACTTTTACCTTATAGTGTCATCTTAACCTAGAGTCATCTGCTACATTCATATCAATCTGGACTCAGCAACAGCTTGCTTTGGGGGCTTTGTTGACTATTGGACCTATAGTTTCTCCAAAAAGAATGATTCAAGGAAGACACTGCTGCTTGCATGCTTAGAAGCCCCTGCAACTTGGGCTTTGTTGTCTGGTTGGGTGTTGAGGACATGGCTGAGTTAGATTGGCTTCTGAGACAGCATCTCTGAGTGGGCCACACTACAAAGGTGGAAGGAATGTAGTTCTCCCAGGGATAGTCCCCAGGCCAGGAATACCTTCTGAGTAAAAATGTTGCTGATGTTAGATGAACTATTATGTAATTGTGAAGCTGAAAGAAACCTTCCTAGACTATAATTAATAAAAATAATTTGAATAGCCATGAGAGAGGAAAGACAAAATTGTACTTCTGTACTCTCTACTGAAATAAAGAAACAAAATTGTTGTCATAGGAAAAGGAGGTGATCAATGTTGGAAAAAAGTCTGTGTATCAGACAGTTAATAAATAATAAAGCTTGCTATATTTTTCCTGGATATTGTAAGGTTTGTAGTATAACTTAATTTTTTAAATTGTGATTTTTTAAAATTCTATCTTGTTCACATTTAATTTTGCACTTAATTTATTCACCTGTACTTTCCAAATTATACAAGCTTTAGGTCACATAAAACCTAGATTTATTCCTGTCACTAGCAAATCTAGACCTTTTCTTGGATTATTTTCTTAAACAAGAGATGGATTGTATTGATTGCCCTCTTGTAATAATACTGGTGATATTTCCAAGAAAATTATTCAGGAAGAATTTGTGACTTATACTAGTTTTTTTTTCCTTTAGAAAACTACTAGCCTACTTAGAAAACACCCTTCTGATTTTACCCTCATTAACAACATGTTGTGCTCGGTTGATACAACTCCATTTAGGTTAATTGTAGTTAGTAAATACTACAACAGATTGACTAGTAGGCTTTTTTAGCTACACAGAAAAAGCACAACATATCTATCAAAATGGTATATACCCTGTGTATATTCATTTTTCCTTGTGATTTATAAACCATAGTTTAACTTAAAAAAATTACTTTGTAGTGATGTATAAATGTATAAAGAATTAAGCAAACTCTTTCCACTTGGAGACAATCACTATCATGTGAAGGCTGGCATAGTTTAAAAATATATGGTATAGTGTTCTCTTAGTTCTAAACTTGTAAGTAACTTGATAAAAGACTTTGAGTACATTATTTGCACACTAAGGTTCTTTATCCTCATCTGGAAAGAGACCTAATTTATTGAAGGGTTGTTGTGATGATGTGTTTGTAATTTCAAGCTAGTTAGTTACAAAGTAGTTTGTAAACCAGGAATTGCCATATAAATAAACATTTTTATGATTGTCTTTTAATTTAAAAAAGTATACAGAAATAAGCGTTTTACCTTTTTCCCCTTCTTTCTTCCTCATACATTTACAGAGATGACAACAAAAATAGTAGCTTGAAAACTTGGGATAAAATGAATTAATCCCTCAATGTAAAAGAATAAACCTAGTGACAAATGATGGAATAAATTCTTTTCCAGTGAATTTGAGATGCAACCACAGAATCCATTAAGGTATTTATCACAGAAAAATTGAGGTACTCAAGACAAATGCGTTCCTCAAAAGTTTCTGGCTCTACAACAAAATGCCCAGACAAAACAGTGAATTACAGGCATTTAAGCTCAATTTTCAACAAAATTAATTTAAGAACAAAATGTTGGATGATATTCCAGAAGAAAACACTCTGAAGGGAAACATTTAAACATTAATGAATGAGTGACTTATGTATATTTTGAAAATGTGAAGTAAATAGATATTTAGAAAGTTATAAAGGATAAGAATATTTGAATTCAGTCCCCTGGTATGTTGCTTGATTAGCATAAATATCCAGTTCCACTGGAGGGGATGAATATTAGTTTCTAAAATATTTTCTTAGCATGTAGCTGCTTTTTTTCATAACTGTTTTAGAGTTTCCTAGTGAATACTAGGTTTCATTGATCATTGATTTAGGATAACAGTTTATTCTTTACTTTCAGAAATCATCCAACTTTTTTGTATGTCATTCTTACATATTTTCCCCCAACAGAGAACATAAAAATTTTCTGTAAAGAGCCAAATAATAAGTATTTGTACCTTTATGGGCCATACTATCTCTGTTGCAATTATACAACTATGCTACTCAACTCTGGCCACTCTAACTTGGAGCAGCCATAGACAATGTGTAAATGAATGGGCATGGCAGTGTTCCAGTATAAATAAGTGTAAAGAAACATACAGCAGGTTAGATTTGGAGTACAGGCCATTTTTTACTGATTTCTGCTTCATCATCTGGTCCTATTCTACCTTTCCAGCCTCATATTCCACATTCCACTAATTCTTCAATGTGCTGGTCATTCCAAACTCTGCACAGTTCTCCAAACATGGCATGCACTCTAATTAATTCCTGCTTTGGTTTATATCTTCTCTATACCTGTACCTCAGCTTCACATTCTCTTTATGCACAGTATTCTACTTGTTTTAATAAATGTCTTCTATATAGTATGTGTGCTGGTTATTTATCCCTGTCTCACTCCTGGCCCAATGGATTCTCCATATTTTCTTCTCATACCCTAAAAGGCTGAATCATCTACATAGTGCCTCATCCTGGGATCCCTTATTTGCTGGCTTCTGCTAAAGATCACCCAATGGGAATCATTGGGAGGACATCAAAGGGTGGGTGGAGAGGTTGTGTTTTCCCATTTTTCTCTCTACTTAAATGTTGTACTGATAGAAGGAGCTACATGACATAGTCAGTCCAGTAGTCTGGCTTTCAAAGATTTGATAATTTTATTTCTTTCCCTTGTTCTTTCAGCCTGGGAATGGTAATAGTTTCATACTATTGTTAGCCTTTGGGTACTTAAGTACCCCATGTTTGTTTTGTCCATATGTCTGAAAAAGCAGTCTTTTAAGTAAGTCATCAGGGTAAATTCCACTTTTCTTTTTTCTCTGGAGACCAAGATAGCATGTGACCAATATACCATGTCTTATAGTGATTTTCAACTTTATGTTTCCTTGAACAAAAGAATATGACATAATCACCTTAGTAACAGTGGCTCCCTATAACATAATCTTCAACAGGAGTCATATTAGAGTTGTAGTTAGGAGGTGGAGAAGGGGTTAAGTGTACCTTTTTTCAAAAAAGGTTCCTATCATGTGACCTTCACAACACTCATCCTGACAAATAAAATTATCTCCCACCCTTGAAAATTGGTATCTTACATTGTATTCTTAGTTTGATCTGCAAAAACACCAAAAAGATTTCTATCTAAGGGCCTTTATACTTGCTATTCTCTCTGTTCCCACTTAACCACCCACCTAAAATAATAATCTCTGTTCTTTTTGTCCTCCTATCTGTTTTTTTAAATATGTCAATTCCTAATGTTCTATTATATTTTATTTACTATGTAAATCCCTTTTTAGATTATAAAATAAGTGGAGGCTGATATCTTTTTGGTTTTGTTCACTTTACTTCCTTAGAAGCTATATTTAGCACACAATAGGTACCCGAAAAATACTTTTGGAATGAATGAATGTGTCCGGTTCACCACCTCACACGTGAGCACATGAGAGAAAGGAATTGTTTTACTCACACATCTATCACAGGATCTGGCACATGATGCTTATTGAAAGAATGAACAAATGAATGAGTGGATAAATGCCATATAAATAATTCTCTTCTTGATTGTCTCTGTGTGCATCCTGATTTATCCTATTATAGTATACTATTGATGGTTTTAATTTGGGGAAGTAATTATACTGAAACTTTCAGTAGTTCTTTTTATATGTCTTACACATTTACTTATAAAGACCTAGAATCGTAACATAGAAGGTAAAAAGTATGATGAGGAAATAGAAAGATTTTGTCTAATGTTATGTTTTTATTTTTCAAAAGGAAGCCTCATGTCAGTTATAGTTTAAGGAAAAAATGATTCTCTAAGAATAATTTCTGCAGTTACTGAAAGCATGAAATATTGCTGTGAACATGCATAGAAAACTACTTCTTTGAAGTTCTGGATAGGTGTAATACTTCAAAAATATGTGGGGGTCATAGTATTTGGACAAGTTTTTAATATTGATAAGAATACCTAAGGAATCTTGAAGAAGAAAAATTTGCGAAGGCAAAATATGGTTTATTAGAATTTTCTTAAGTTCTTAATTAGGTTTGGCATTGATTTGTGTGAGTTAAGTATTTGATTATTTGTGGTAGTATCCTTCTGATTCATAGTGTTAAAACTGGAAAGAAATTTGCAGGTAATCTATCCTCTTTGAGTTGTGTGAGGAAATGGGACAAATACTTAAAATAGACTTAATTAAAATTATGAAACTAGTTAGCAGAAATGAATGTAGAATCATGAATCTCCTTATTGTAAATCTAGTGTTTAAATGGGACAATGCTCATACCAATATAAATTAAATCATATAAAATACTCTGAAAGAACAATAAGAATACTTTACTGATAAGAATAACCACACTGTAATTAATCTGTTTTCTAAATTAGCATTTAAAAGTGGGAGAGTTTTGTGGAATGTTTCTGGAGCTTGATCTTACTTAGAATGAAGAGATAAACAAGTAGAGATCCAAAACATATTTTTTCCATTATTTTTAGTGTTATCTCACTTCTCTGCCTGGTGACAAGTGTTGTTGAGCACCATTTCATATACCTACTGGCCATTTAGATTTCTTCTTTTTCAAAGTCTGTTTCAGTGTCTTGCTTTTTTTCCTATTGCATTATTTGTCTTTTTCTTATTGATTTTTGGGAATTTTTTGAAGAAAATTGTTCTAGGTACAAGTTCTCTGTTAACATTTATTGCAGATATTTTTCCTCATACTCCATGATCTGCTTTTTCACTGGTGGCTTTTGATGAAGGGAAATTCTTCATTTTATTGTAGTCCTTTTTAAAAATCATAAGTCCTTCCCTCTATTTTAAGTGCTTTTAGTGACCTTTTAATGAAACCAACTTCAGAATTCTTCAGTTTTATTCATGATTGAGGGGATTTGGAGATTTCTGGTCTTTTATTCTAATTAACTAGTCCCCTTAAATGCGTAGCTTTGTTTTGGTTCTAACCCTAAACCTGGGGTGGGGCGGGAGTGCTTGCTAGATTCTCTTTCTTTAAGGTCATCAGACTCCATTTTTTGTTTTCCCAGCTCTAAGACTGTTAAAATCTCTGTTCACTCCTTGTAAATGACCTTTCTGTAGTTGGCAGATATCTTAAGGGAGAATGCACCCCCAAATCAGGCTTCATCTTGAACTTCCATGCTCCCCCAGATGAGGCTTATATAACTCCTCACTGCTTTGATATGTCTGATGCCTATGCAGGGGATTTTAAACAGTTTTTTTATCCAGCTATTCTACTTCTTAGCTGGGAGTTAGTTGATGTGAACCACCTGTTCTGCCATGTACTGAAAGTGGAACTCTGATAGTCTGATAGAAGAGTGGATAATTTTTGTGCCATTACATTAGGAATTATTAAGTCATTTAAGAAGCAGCATGTTGTTGTCTTATAAGAAGCCCTATCCAAGTTCATGTCTTTACTCTGTGACAGGGCATCCTTATATGACTGTCATAGTCTTTGTCAGCAGTGGGGCACTGACTAAAGTGAGGAAACTTTAGCATTGGAGTGATTCTGGTGTCTATTTGTTAAAATATAAAATTTAGGTGAAGTAATACTTTTTAAAAAAATATTTATGTTTTGAAAAACAGGAGAACTTCTGAGACTGATTAGAGGCATTGTTCATAGGTATAGTGGAAACTATGACCAGAATAAGAATGTTTTCAAATGTGTTTCTATCAGGCCAACATCTGTTTCTGAACAATTACTAAACAAACTTCCCAGATGGTTGTTAAAATTGTAGATGTTGAGATGAGTTATTATCCTAAAGTAATGAATGAAATTTAAATAGTATAAATTAAAACATTTTCTTATCTTGTTTAATTTACCATTTGTATAGTTATGGAGCAACTGTCTTTCTGTATTTTACTTCTTGAATTAAAACATTTAAGTCCTTTTGAAAATGTGGAAATAATTTTTCAAAGATAGGATGCATTTGCTAAAATTCAGTGACTGTGTCAGATAAAAATGCTCACTATAATAGAAATAGATGGGTGCTTTTTCAACATGGGATAATAATATATCTGAAGCAGCCCAAAAGCCAATGTCTCACTTAAGTGGGTATCACTAAAGGCATTCTCACTATCAGTACCATTCCTCTTCAGTATTATTATTAAGTGCTGTTCTGGAACTGCTCGTCTATGTGGTTCATTTAATTAGGTCATCTTTTTTTTTAAATTTAAAGAACAACATTTTATTCTGTTCCTCTTGTGTATAAAATACTAGGAAACAGTTAAATCAAGGATTTGAAAGATGGTTGCTTAATATAGTTTTAAGCTATAAAAGTCAATTATTTTTATGGAGGCATGTTACTAACCTTACGTAGCTTCAATCGCAGTTCAACAGACATAGCAAGTAACACATCCTGTGTTCCTTTTACTTGGTATCAGTTTATTTCATTCAATTCTGTTCCTTCTAATTTATTTTATGTTACTTTCCTTCCTTCTTTCCCATCCTCTTTCTGCTTTTCGGACAGGCAACTACAGTCATATCCCAATTGGTCTTTCTCCTTGGTCTATGGGATAATAGACAGATGAAGCGATATAGATTAATGATAGCTTCTAAAATGTTTTAAGAACTGGTTACAAGGTATGAACTCTAGTGCAAGGTATTTAGGTTCTTTCACTAGTCACAATCCTTAGCTATACTAACCTGCCTGCCATTTTTCATTCCAAAATGCTTCTCTATTTTATTACTTAAAACCCAAACCTATTTTTTATATTTTAATGACATGTTTGTCTCTTCAGAAAAATATGAATCATTTCATGCATTTGTATGTCATTTGGTGCAGAGCCTATGCTTATCTGCTGAGGGCCATTACCAAGTAGGAATGACGCATAGAAATTTCCTTGCCAAGCGTACCTCATGCTGCTTAGAGGACATTCGATGGGACATTGCATGCATGCTTTAATAAGGTGACCTTGCTCAAGGACCAAGGCGGATCCGGGTTTAGAGCTGATCAGGTTTGAGGAAGTAACCGGCTCCTTGAGTTTAAGGCATTGCCAGTTTAAGATAATGGGTTTTAGGGAAGTTAGAGGTTGAAGATTATTGCTGGGATTAGGGTGTTTCTGTTGCTTGTTCCCATAGAGTTTTCATGAGTTTAAAATGGGATTTGGAGAGAGCTTCGTGGAGTAGGTGAATTGTGCGGGAGACAGCAGAACGTGATTGCCCCTGGACCTGTGTGGAGGCGGTGTAAGAGCGGGAATAAAGAATTGCTGTTTGAACCTACAAGGTGTGTGGTGGCTCTTCTGGTGCCAAGCCGAGACCTTGGCACTTATCTTCTTTATATTATTTGGTGTCACGAGCCATCCATGGGCTGTGTGTGTGAGCTAAGCACATTTGAACATATGAGAGGACTGGTCTGGCATTGTGCAACAAAAAATGTGCCTTTCCTTTCTCTCAGCCCGTGATCCCACCATAGCAACTGAGATGGGTGTGACTTGCCAAGATGTCAATTAATCTGCTGACCACAAGACATCACCAAGCAAGACTCCACCTTTTGAAACCCTACCCCTTGCCTTATTTGGGTGGAATATTCTATCGAATGTCTTCTCCTCAATAAATAGTAGAGTTTAGGCTGTGCTCGCTCTCTTGCTCTTTCCAGCACTGCCCAGCATGGAGCTGACCTTTGGGGTTACTGAGCTATCCTGTCTTTGATCTTAGAAACTCATGTTCATGTGCTACAGGTTTCTTCACCATTTTCTTAGTTATTGATACAGCCAGCTCCTTTGAACACAGCTCATCTTGCCAGCCTGGCCAGCTGGTGACAATTTGCGTTTAGATGTGTGCCATAAAGAAAGCACTGCTTCAAATATTTATTGAGAATCTACTCTATGTCAAGCATTTTTTTCAAATGCTGGAAACAAAGTACTAAACAGAATAACAAAAAAAGTCATTGTAGTCTCTTATAGAATATGATATATATTTGAACCAGAAATCCATTTTGGTGCTGTTTTTACCATAGACATGATTCACAGATCTGGGAATCAAAGGGATGGTAGCAGGACATCTCTCATTATTAAGCCAAATAACACAGAATTTTTGCTTCTCACAACCACAGTGTTGGGCTTTGTTGATTTGAAGATTAGAGATCTTATTTTCTGTCATATCCTGTGATGTAAATAATTTTTTTAAAAAGCAGAGGCTGAGATAAAATCTTATTTGCAAGTAATTTGAGAATTGTATATGATTTTTCGAAGTAAGGAATAGAGGGATATTAGGGAACACGATATACTACTCTACTTAATAACTTGGCTCTGTGATGACTGAGGCATGAATTCATAATCATTCAGCACTTGTAAGAACTGACTCATTGGCATTAACTCCATGTACTTACCAGTTCTGCATGTGTGAGAGTTGAGCTGGTTTTCCATGATATTCCCTCCATGGAATCAGAGAGACCCAATGGCAGGACACAAGAAGCACGTGGAACATGTCTGAGGTGATGCTGTCAGACTAACTACATGCACAAGGCTGGTGGTTGAAATCTATGCAGAACTGCTTACTTCAGCCCTGTTTGATGTAAAAGATAATGGCCGAGAGAATTTCCAGTGGCACACAAGAAGTATCTGATACAATTCCCAAGGAAGGAATGATTCTACCAAATCTACCAGTTGGCAGTTCTTTATGTCACTGAACAATAAACAAGGGGGTTACTATATTGCCAGAGACAATTCAACTCCAACTAATAATGGAAATTTGCCTTTTTCTACATCATGAGAAAGAAGAGACCATTATGATATCCAGGAGATTGGTGGGGGGTGTCATAAGTAAATGTTAATGGAAAACCATTACAGTAACCCAATAAAGGGAAATATAATGAGGATTCAGATTCCCTAGGAATGAAGGATGAATCTAGCTAAAGTGATAATAAAGGAAACATGGAATAGGTGTAGAAGAAGGAATTATAAATATCAATTTTGTGTTTTCATGATCAATTTTAGGGTAAGGAAAAGCTGGCTACAAGACTAGTTGGGAGCATGGTGGTGATGGGTGCTATTAAATTTTTCCTAAAGAGGTAAGGAGCTAGAATTAACTCAGTGCGATACAAATCCCTGGGTTATGCAGATATCTATGCAAGTGTTATAAAATTGCCTTCATAAAATGCCAAGTCAAACAATTAAAATTTTTTTAAAAAATATACCACATATGTTTAGAGGCAAGGGAAGGTGTCCCAAAATCAAAAGAAAGTCATAAGTATCTTAAAAGCTTGATGCTCACCAATTGTATTTTAATCTGAAGCAGCTTATGAATAGATATAATAAATAAAGGAAGTTAAAGCAAATGAGATGGCCTTGCTTTACATACAAAGCCATATGTATGGTTTTGTGGTTAGGATACTAGGGAAGGAAGTGGTTTACTTGGGATGCTCTTTTAGTAGAAACCCTTTTTGACTAGCATTGACTGGCAATTGGAAACCCTATTGATAGTTCCTTTCTACCTATTTGTAGGAAGACACTGGTGCCTGGAAGTTGCTGTTGGGCTTTAAAAATAATTAGACATGGGCTATAGACAGTGGACAGTAGGCAGGGTAAGCTTAACTTAATTTTGCCAGTTTTTCCCTTAGCTCTGACTTAAACTGTTAACCCAAGGCCTGAAATTACAAGGGGATTATATATCTCTTTATGCAATATATAATTTGTAACTTCCTTGGTCACCAAAAGGTTAGGAACAAATACCATTATGGGTTTGCCATTGGGAAGTTTGGTGTATAGCTATTACATTTTACTATAGCTTCCAAATCACCAATAAAATATGTTTTCATGGGGCTGGGGCAGGGGCTCAGTGGTAGAGCGCTTGCCTAGCAGGTGTGAGGCACTGGGTTTGATCCTCAGCACCACATAAAAATAAATAAATAAAATAAAGATATTGTGTCCATCTACAACTGAAGATATTTTTTTAAAATATATTTCCTTATGGGTCACTGCCTCAAGCTTCACAGTTTTCTTTATTCTAAATGCCCACTTCAGTCATCTGATAAAACTGAATATGGAATTCTTCAAGAAGAATTACACACACATGCCCTCAAAAGATATCACCAAAAAAAAATATTTTTTTTCATTAAATTGGCCAGAAACACACACACACACACACACACACACACACACACACACACACACCTACACACACAGTTTTTCATTAAATTGGCCTGCATTTTCATCCAGGAGAACGCCATTTCACAGTTTAATATTTATTTTTCATATCATTGTCTATTTAAATTTAGACCAACACTTTATATTCCAGAGCAAGTTCCTTACTGAATCCTTTATCAACTCTTGCTAATTGCATTTCAAGAAAACATTAAAAAAATTAAAAAAAACATTCCTCTAGAATAACCATTTTATACCACATTTTGAAAGTTGCCCGAAAAATCAAACATTTGGAAGTTATGAGTAGAAAGAGGGAAAAAAAGAAAGCACACTTACCTTATTTGTAGCAGTGGCACTGGATCCAGGGACCGCAGGCACATTTGTCACTTGAACTGAAAGCTAATTATTATCTATGAGTGTCCAGTTCCCTTCCATTTTGTAAGTTTGGAAGTGATCCTTCAAAGTTCTAAGGTAAAGATCCCCGAACAAGCCACACACACACACAAAAAATAACTGGGGGAGGGTTATGGTCCCCTCCCCTATGTTCTCTGGGTTCTGTGTGGCTGTGATAATTACAAGGATCATGGGTCACTTCAAGGTTGGTAGAGGATGTGGGTCCACCCTTGGAACAGTTCCTCCAGCCCAGGAGGTCACTGAGCCCTAACACAGCAGAATGATACACCAGGTTGCCAAGGCAGGCTTTCGAAGGGATACAAAGTCCGTGGTACATTTCTGGATTCGACATTAGGATGGCTGTTGGCAGTCACCTGCGTGGAGAAGTCCAAGGCTGAGCAGCAGCAGTAGCAGCAAGGCCAGCGGCTTACCAACGCAGCTCATGGGAGCACAGCCTGCGGAGCAAAAGCATCACCGTGGCCTCAGACTGCGGGCGAGGAGAGAGGAGCGGGAGCTTAAGATATGGAGATGGTGAGGTGAGCTAGCGCCAGCCTTGAGAGTGCCAGCGCCTGACCCCGGCCAGCGTGGCCTCAACGGGCGTGGAGTCCTGGCGTGGACCTACAGGAGGGGCACAAGCTCTCCAAACCCAGGGTCTTATGCATGCTAGTCAGGTATTCTAAATTTTAGAATATTAAATTGATTGTTTTTATTATATCAAAATTCGTCTTCAAAAGCTCTTAAACTGAGACACACTTAACTAGGCATATGGCATATGCAGTAATCCCCGTGGCTGGGGAGGCTAAGGCAGAAATATAAGAAGTTCAAAGCCAGCCTCAGCAACTTAATGAAGTCCTAAGCAACTTAGCGACACCCTGTCTCTAGATAAAATTTTTAAAAGGTGGGGATGTGGCTCAGTGATTGAGTGCCCCTGTGTTCAAACCCTAGTACCAGAAAAGAAAAAAGAAAACAGGCATACTTCTGATGAACAACAACAACAAAAAAAAAAAAGGGCAAATACACCTTACTATTATTGAATCATGAAGAAATAAAAAACCTGAGGAGACCAATAACAAGCAGCAAATTTGAATTTGTAATAAAAATCCTTCCACCAAAAAAAAAAGCTCAGGCCTCATGACTTTACTGTCAGGTTTCATAAACATTTAACAATCCCTTATGTTATTCCCAAAAATTAAGAGGAAAGAATTCTTCCAAACATATTTTATGAGGCCAGTATTACCTTGACCCCCAAACTGGAAAAAATACCAAAAAAAAAAAAAAAAAGAGAGAGAGAAGAAAAAGAAAGAAAATCTCAGGTCAATATTCTAGATAAACATAGAGGCAAAACTCCTCAACTAAATACTAGAAGATCAAATCCAACAGCAGACTATGAAAATTATCACAATGGGTCAAGTGGGATATATCCCATAGGTTCAAGGATGATTCAACATACACAAATAAATAAACATGATACACTATGTTATGATTTAGATATAATGGTGTCCCTCAAAAACTCGTATGTGAGACAATGCAAGAAAGTTTAGAGCTAAAGTGACCTCGCTTCTGGCGGCAACTGCTGAGGCTCCTCCAACCTCACTGCCTCCATTGCTCCCCTCCAGCATCCAGGGCTGCTCTACATCCCAAGGCTCCTCCTGTCCCTCAGGCCCCTCCATATCTCACTTCTCCTGGAGCCTCCTGCACTGTATCTCTGTTGAGGAACCTAAATGGTGGTGAGAGCTGGGCTTGGGGTCTGCACTGCCTCTCTGAATCTGAAGTCAGAGTTTAAGGAAATCGTATCTATATTCATTCAAAACAATCAACAGGGACTTTCCGGAGAAAAAGAATCTACCAAGAGTTAAGAGGCTGGGCAAATTCATGCACCCTTGAGAGGCATTAGGACCAAGCACTCAGAAACATAAGCCTGGAAGTCAGAATTCACCCTCCTAATCAGTGATCTTTCTTAAAATAAAAATATCAAGTGTCAATGAGATGACTTGAAACGGAAGTTTCCAAATACAGTACAAACCCAACAAGCCAGTAGGAAGCATTTGGGAAGCAAGTTGGTAACTGAACCAGCACACAACCCAGCCTCAAGCTCACATGCCTTGGGCTCAATAATGCAGATGAAGCAATCAAAAGAATCTCTGTTCACTTGGCTACTTCTAGAAATTGTAAAGCACTTGAAAGGGGGAGGAGGAGAGTGTTTACCCAGTAAGGTAGGATGAGCCCATGAAATGTCCAGTGCAATGTGATATGAAAAATTTTTTCAGACCAAGGGAGGAAACACTTGGGTGATAAAGAATGAAGGTGAAGAAGCAGTGAAGCTGGACAAGTGGGCAGGGCCATGGTGCAGCTGCAGAGAAGGCCAAGGGAGCAGGAACGGACCTGCCTGTTAGATGGATTTAGGCCAAGGTACCCCGGGCTCTGCACATTTCTGCTTCTGAAGTTTTGAACATGGGGTTGTGTGCACTTGTCCATAGGTACATGTTCATGGAATACTGTGTGCATTCATTACCTGGATCTTTGGTGAACATCTCTTTGTCTGCTAGAAGCTGGAGAGTATTCCTTCCCACTTAGGGCTCAGCTCTGACACTTGCCCTGTGCCTCCAGAGCCCTGCACTACTGCCTGCCACTCCCTGAGGCTCTCTCCCAGCAGCCCTGGAGCATTCTTTGGCAAAGCTCCATCCCTAGCAGTGCCCTGGCCAGGCTTGTGTGCCAACCTCAAGCAGGGATGGCCACAGAACTGGCACCATCACCCTCCTGGCCAGACTGGGCCCTCCTTGAGCTGGGAGATGGACTGGCCTCTGCACAATCACCCAGCCTAAGCAATGGGACTGAGCCTCCTTATGGGTGTTCTGGAGGCTACAGGGGAAGCTGGGTAGTGGAGGTTGGAAGGAAGAGGGAGAGAATGTGAGCACAGAGTAAGTAGGGGGTGTGGGGACAGGAACTGCAGGCTGCTGGGGAGGAGGTTCCCAGTGAGGGTGCTGACTTGAGGGTGTGAAGGCAGGAGGAGCTCCCGGCTCCACCCTGCTGCTAAGACTGGGGAGGGCACAGCTTTTATGTAGTGACAGCATCTTTTATTCCTTGAGTCTAGCAGGATGCTCAACACACTTGATGTCTTGACCATCTGCCTCCAGTCTAAGGGAACAGTGATTGCCTCAGTTTCCAAATGGCAAAAGAATCTCAGGGACTTGATGTGACTTTTCCAAGCAGCAAGAAGCAGAGCAGGTTCCAGAACCCAGGCCCAGCTACCTCCAAGCCATCCTCTGTGTGGTACTAACATCACCCTCCAGGGAAAGTTGCAGACAGGAGCTGGTCAAGGAGGGGCTGGCTCCTGTCATGTTGCCTTTAAGGCTGTTCTGTCTGGGTGTTCCAGTGAGATGACAGGTGTGATCTACCAAACAATTGTCCCCAAAGGACACCCATGGGTTGGTGGGCTCTTTCAGAAACTTGGACATATCTAGATTTAAGTTAAATCTAGAAGCACACAGGAGCCTGTGTATTGAACAGAGTAAGGTGCAGGGCCAAAGGTCAGTTCAAGACTAACACCAAAGTCCAGACTAAGCCCAGGGCTGAGCTGAGGCAGGTGAAGACAAGGCCAAATTCCAAGATAATGATCAGGGCAACCCCTTCTTATACACACTCAAGCCAAGCTCAGCTGGTAACTGTGACAGGCAGCAGGGCTAGGTGTGGTGGTGCTGGGTACTTGCTTCCTCCACAGGCAGGTGTGGAATCATCCTGGGCCCTGATACTGGCTCTTGTTACATCAGTGTGTGAATGTTTAAAGAACATATATGTATTTGTTGATTTGTGGTACTAGGTGTGGTTCCCAGGGGCACTCTGCCAGAATTTTTTTTTTTCAAACACAGGATCTTAGGAAGTCATCCAGACTGGCGTCAAATGTGTGTTCCTCTTGCCTCAGCCTCCTGGTAGCTGGCATTGCAGGTTTGGCCATGCACCAGGCTATATGGATGTTTAAACCCAGTGACCACACTCAGGGTGGTACACACTGCAGGGTGAGTTCTGAGGTCTCATCTGGAGTGAACTTCTGACAGGTTCTAGGAGCCTCCTGAGTCTTTAGCCCATGGGGGCTGGGGTAGTTTTTGTCTTTGGCTGGGAATGTGACTGCAGATTGTGCTCCTGACCAGGCCTGAGATGATGGGTCCAGTTTATAGATGAAAGGGACAGACCAAAAGATGGGACAAGTCCATCCCAGAACTAGAAAAAAGGACCTGGCCCATGTGGCTGGAGGAATGACCCTGACCTGAGAGGCACTTGTGCCCCTGCATGGAAGAAGTGGTTGTAGTGAAAGGTAAATAAAAATATATGCTATCTCCCAGATGCAAAGGGAGCATTGGCTCTTTTGGAAAACCCAGACCACAGATGTCCCCAACTCTCCGTGATGATGGCCTTGCTCATACGTGCCAAGTGGAGAGAAGGCAATGGCCACATCCAGCCCTGGTCAGGTGGAGTGGAGGCACCTACCAAGTGCCTTCCAGGTCAGCTATGGAAGCCAAATGTGCAACACTTCCCTGATTCTGATGGCTTCCATTTCCCTGCTCACAGAACTCAGACACCGCCGAGGTTCAGAGGTAAAAGTCTGGAGTGCTCCTCCATGTGGGCCATTGCTTCCTCCTGCTCTGATCTTCTCCACCTTCCCCAAGGTTTCCACAGCACTCTGTTCTGTTTTGTAACAAAATGAAGAAAGGATTTAATTGCAGATAGAATGTTTTCCCAACCACCCTGAGTGTGAGTTAACATCCAGGATCACCTGGTCACTGTGATGATGCCACATTGACTTCACTACTGGGTCCTCTGGGAACGGTCCCCTATCAGAGATGGACTCCCAGATAGATGTGCAGGATCCACACTTTTGAAGGTGGAAGATGAGGCAGAGGAGATGTGGGAGCTCCTATCTGTACCACTGAAGAAAGGGTTTGGGTTTGGGGACTACACTCAGGTGCATGTACCCCAAGGGTGAATGAGGGGAGTGTAGGGGGCTCAAATAGCAAAGTTCTCCATGCACACAATTTCTCAATAAAGAACCCCACATCCCTCAAGACTACAGGATGGACAATACAGGGAAATATGATGGGGCACAAATAAATTCAGAATATTTCAAAGAAGCTCCAAATTTCTTTTTTTCTCAGTCCCTGTCATTTCCTGCCAACTTCCCAGTTCCCTGAAAATGAACTGTCCCATGCCCAGGATGGGAGCTTTGGCCGGGCTAGGAGAATTCAGGGCTGGATGGATCTCCCCACAATGACTAGCAGGGTCCCCCAGATCTACACATTTGAATCTCCCAGCTTCGTTCCCGTAGATGGCAGTGCTTCTGTGGGACAGCAGAGGCAGATCAGCTTCTCCCTGGTGTCTCCTGGCTTCATTCCTGAAGACCGCAGTGCTTCTATGGTCGGGTGGAGGCAGATCAGCTTCTTCTTCCATTTTGGCCAAATTGAGATTAAATCCATTTTTCCTTTTTATATTGTCTCCTCTTATTTGTGACGCTGGTGAATGCCCCAATACAGTCAGCAGAGACTCCAGATTGTTGGGCCCCAAGAATAGAAAAGGTTTCCCCCAATGCCTGCTCCCCTTCTGGGACTCCCAAGGGTCCACATCCTGAGGCGCTGTCCATGTTCCCTACGCAGCTGGTGGCCATGACCAGCCTGGGCCTGTGGTGTTCTAGCTTCCAGGGTCCCTTCAGTTCCCTCCTGGACTCCCCACCTTTCTTCCCTTTTCCCCCTGTGCCAGGCCCCCAGAGCAAGTTCTCCTAAGGGCATGGAGCCCCCACCTGCCCAGACCACCCCAAGCTACTCCTGGGCTTCAGGGTATGTCGCTACACACAGTTAGGACTAGAGGGAAAGTTCAGAGAGGAGGGTCTCTGAGCCCCACCCTGGAGCCCCACCCCCTGATTCATAGCCCCCTTCCCATTCTGCATTCCAGGAAGCAGCAGCTGGAGTCCATCCCACTAGAGAAAATGGAGGATACCATGCAGCTTGCATGAGCTGAAGCCCTTGGCATCTGGGCCAGCAGAAGGAAAGGCTATGAGGGTGAGGGGTGGAGGGAGCCCACAGCTCTAGAGCATGAGGATGCTGGGTTGTGTGGTATGGCTGCTAACCCGTGGGCTCCCAGGCATGGCCTGAGTTGATGGTCAGTGAGAGGGCTGGGCCCTGATCCCTCAATATCACCAGAGGTAGCTGGGGTGCAGGGTGGGTGGTCAACAGGGCCCAGGAGGATGAGCCTCAAGGGAGCGTGAGGCCCTCCTCCAGACCCCAGTTTCCCCATGGCCACCCCACATGACACAGGGACCATGATCTGAAGCCTCAGGACATAGGGACACATGTCTACACACTGACCATATAATGAGCCACAAAAACACTTCAATAGCATTCAAAGAATGGCGTGAGTGTGTAGTGTAATGTGTACATATGTGGTGTGTGTGAAGTGTGTGTGAAATGTTTATGTGATATGTACCTGCCCTGTGTGTGCTATGTTTGTGTTGGATAGTAGGGTGTTGTGCATGTCATGTGTTGATTGTACAGGATGGTGTGTTTTGTGGCTTGTGAGTTGTAGTACTGTGTGTTGAGTGAGTGTGTGTGACATGTGTGTTGGGTTGTGTGTGTGTGTTGTGTGATATGTAAGGAGGTGTGTGTGGGAAGCATTCCACAATGCCCCTCACCCTGACAACCCTTACTATAATTAACCTGAAACTCACATCCTATTTGTAACATAATTTCCTGTTTTTTTCAGAAAGCTTTTTACACAGGATATCAGACAAACATCTGCAGGGGGCATTGTGGTTGGTACTTTTCTCTTACTTAAATACCAGCTTTGCAGAAGAAGAAGAAAAAGCTTGTAAAACCTCTGTCTGGTCTTTTAAAAATGGGAATTTCCAGACTCAGGGTCCAGAGAATCTTTTAGGTGATAGCCCTCTGGACCCCACCATCAGTAAACCTGCTTCTTGAAAAGTCTTCAGGTATCTAGCCTCTTCTGTCCTGGATAATGTGCACCTGGCATGTGTGTGTATGCTTCCTCCCTCAATTCCAGGGTGACAGTGCCTTTGCAGGGCCAGGCCCTCAGGATCATGGAGATCAGAGCTGTTGCCACCCTGCCCTCTGGTGGCGAATGGCAATTACTGTGATGACAAAGTTCCCTGTGTCCACAGCTTGTGGCAGACAAGGAACCTCTCTTGAGAATTACATATAAGTCAAGGTCTTTGAGATTGAGAAGTGTCAAGATAGCCGTCAGCTGGTGGTTCCAGTGCCCAGGAGGAGCGTGGCTTCCTGTAGCCTCATGGAGGACTTCGCCAATTTCCTCTGGGTTCTTGTCTCCCAAATTTTGAAGAATAAAATCCACAGACAATCATGGAAGAGAAGAGTACAAGCAGCAAGATTTACTTAAGGGAGAAGGGATAAATCTTGCCATGTGGGAGGGGCCCTGACAGCAGAGAAACCCACTTTGGTGTGCCAGCTTAGGAATTTATACATGGTTCTGGGTAGAGCATGGAGCAAAAGGTATGTTAAACCGTCATCTTATCAAGGCCATAGTCTTACTTTCCCCCTGGGTTCACGCCACTTTCTTCCTGTAACTTCCATCTGGGTTCACCTCCATCTTCAGATTTCCACCTCTGGGAGAAAGGAGTTGGTTAGAGATGTTAGTTCCCACAGAGGAGCCTCAAGGTCATTTACATTTGAAATATGCCTTGATGGTGCTCATTAATACATCTACACTTAGCCTCCTCCTGGTGTATTTCCCATGTTTGAAAAAAACTAAGATATTCTTATTCCATGTTATCACTGTTCATGTTCTTGCTCAGAACTCTTTAAAGGCAAAAAAAAAAAAAGATTTTGTACATATGGGTTCTTTCCATTGTTCTTACCCGTATTTAGCTCTACAATTTTTATTCCTTGTTTTTGTTAGATTCCTGTAATTGAATTTCCCCCTGTGAAGGATATGGAAAATAGAAAAGGGGAATGACAGTCCCCAGGAAGAAAAGGAGGACAGTGTGACCCTGGGGGGGGAAGGAGGAAAGGCAAACTATGGGCCCCTGGGCTCGTCCTTTCTTATTGAGTGACATTGGGTCTTTTGTGGAGGAGGCAAACAACAGCCTCTGGACTCTGGACTTTCATCCCAGTCAAAATGAGTTTCAAGCTTTTACAACTGTTTTCCTGAGTTAGATTTTAAACCTATACAACTAGTTTCCTGATTGCTCAATGGCACCTAACTATTAAGTCACATTAAACTTTCTGCTATGATTAACTCTCATTAAACCCTATAAAAAAAGACCCCTCATGTGACCAGTTGCCATATTCTCCACTGAAAATGAGATATTCTGCTGTTGCTGAACAAAGACTGCTTGCTAATCTGTTAAGATCTGTTCCCGTTTAGTTTATTTTGGCTTACCTCCTGTGCATTTAATTTCTCCTTCCCTCTCCCCATTCAATCCCCCTTACTGGGGATTTCTTACACACCCTGTGACCTCATCATGTATTCAAACCCCTATTCTGGGGATTTCTTGCATATTTTAGGTCCCTGTATGCTCCATCTCATTTAGGGATTTCTTGAATACTCTCCCATACTGATTTTCTGTGTGTGATCTTCTAACAGTGATCCACTTCACCTTCATATAGCACTGGCTGCTTATTTTAAGAAGGATGTGTTTTTCTTTTCCTCTTCTCCTTTCTCTCCCTCCCTAACCTGGGGGTGGAGAAAAAGACTCATCGTGTCCTCCATAGGAAGGAGATGTCACTTGAAGAACTGGGAAGTGACTGTCTCTCCAATTGACAAGTAAATTTCAACTTACCATCAGGGTGCACCTGGACCCACTGAACAGCTTCTTTAAAAGCCCTCTGTTTTCCTTGTTGGGCAGAATCACAGCCTCTGGGACAGGAGTCCCCTGTGTTTGTCCTTTGTTACCAAAAAAATAAAATTTCTTTGCCTTTTTCTCAAACTACATCCTCCGTATTGGGTTGACATTGGGGACAAGGACTGAGTTCTTGGTAACAATCTTGAGTTTGTGAGTCACACACACTCACAAACTTCTGAGGATGGGCCAACCACCAAGGAGCACTTCTCCCTAAAACCTGAGAATAGATTTTCCTACCTTAGTCTATGCATAGAATTACTTGGCCACCTGGGCACTTGCCTGGGCCCTTCCCTGTGTCTCTGATGTACTTTCAATTTTTGTTGGGTTTGGGTTCCTTTGTCAGCCTCAGGGAGGGTAGTTTCCTCTCTCCTGCTCTGAGACCACCCCAACAATGCAGCGGACATATCTTTTCCTAAGAGGAGGGTCCCCATGAACCCCAACTGGTGTGTGAAGCCCCACATTGGCTGCCAAAATCGTTAGAAACACCAAGGTGCTGCAAGAAGTGAAATGCATGCTCAAAAAGTAGGTAGGCAAGGCAAACTTTGCTTCTCGTGGAGAGCTGCTATGGAACCTGGTCAGCAAGTGTGCCTTGGTGGGCAATCAGCTGGTCTCCAACCTAAGGCAGCAACACCCTTCACTCCCATCAGAAGAGTTCGGGTTAAAATCTACATGGTTGGCTAATTTTAAAATTAGGGCCACCAAAAGGGAAGGGCTGCCTAGGATCCAATAAAGGCTGAATATCAGACTGTGAAAAAGAGGCATCAGACTTTCTATTTCTCACACTCAGGGCATCTTCCTGTGGATCATCCTGCCTCATCCTCCTGGGGCTGAGGCCAGAGGCTGCCCAGAGCCCTGTTACAGAAGGTTTAAAGGGTCTTTCAATGTGGACTCCCAGAGTGACCCTGGGGAGATGGAAGGCAGAGCTCTAACCAAAAGGAAGCTGCCAGGTAGGGCCACAGGGGGTGTCCCTGGGGCTGGGTGACGACCCTCAGGAACTATAGGGAGCTGACAATGGCTCACAGGGAAGGGGTAACTAGGTTTTTCCTGATCTCTGTTGATTGGTTAATTTGAACAATTTGGGTGGACAAAGGGGCATAGGACTGCCCCTAGTTGTCCTGTACTGGGCCCTGAGGCTATTGGGGCAGAGCTTCGTGTTAGCAGGAGGAGGAAAGTGGTTGGGGACTGAACTTAACTGCTGCTCAAGGACTATACTGGCCAGCTCCAGCTGGAGTCTCAAGATTAGACCGAGACAACGTATAAACAGTAATAAAAACCCAGCTCTGTCGCCCTACTCAGGCCAGGGTGCTGAGTGCATGGTGAGGGTCGGGCAGCTGACATTCAGATGCACCTGCAGCCAGTGGGGCAAGAGTCTGAGCTGGAAAGGTTCCAGGTTCCCTCAGTCACAGTGTCTCCACCCCATGTTCCAGTCTCCCTCCAGTGCCTGCGTTGCAGCTGCATTGAGCCTTCAGGCTGGTGAGCCCCTTGTTGGAAATACCCTGTGCTGCAAGAAATCAGGCACTGCTCAAGTTACTCAGCAAGGCAGACTTTACTTCTGCAGGAGGATGTGCTCTGGAACAGTTCAGTGAGAAAGCACCTGGGGTGGGCAGGCTGCCTCTTTTTACCCCTAAGGCAGCACTGCCCCTTGCTCTGATAAGAAGTGCTCAGGGCCTAGCATCTATGTGATTGACTTTGAAACTGGAGCAGAAAAAGGGAAGGGCTGCAGTTAAAATGGGTGCAATTGGCTCTTACACCAGGCTAGCTAGCTAAATACTAAATTCTGGAAAATGGACCACAGGACTTTGTGTTTCCCCCACCTCCACACCCATCCTCCCTGCCTGTCAACCCCTGCACAGTGTCACTGTCCCTTTGAAGGGTAGGGCATCTTAGCAAGCACTGCTGGCCCTCTGGCCGGCTGGCTGTCCTCATAGGCATTACCTCTCTCAATTTCCAAGTTTCTGAATCTCTGTATGGGCAAAAGTAACCCTGCTTTGGGACACTTGCTGGAGTCACTGCCCTAGCAACCACTAGTGCCTCCTAGCGGGACAGTCCCTGTTCCCTTTCCTCCCGAGTGCAGTCTCCCTGGCCAGGCAGTGCGAGCTGGCAATCTCAAATCCCATTCACAGTTGGCCATGGGTAAGGTCGGTTCCTGGATGGAAAAGAGTTGGCCAGGTGTGCCACGAGGCTTGGAGAGGGTCCCCCCTACAGGGGTGCCCTACCACTGAGCCACTTTTTATTTTGAAAGAGAGTCTCAATTAGTTGCACAGGCTGGCCAGAACTTGAGATCCTCCTGCTTCACCCTCCCCAGTGGCTGGGATCAGAAGCATGGCCAGGAGGATCATGCTCAAGAGCAGAGGCATTCCATCAAGCTAGCGCCCTGCTGGGACTGAATCCTGGGGGAGGGAGCAGGAAACCATCTCTTGCTGGTGGCACAAGACCTTTTGCTCCCCAGCCTCATTGTGAAGCCTGAGAGGGCGCCCGCAGAAAGCCCTCCGCGGCGTCCAGAGGGGAGCAGGGAGGTGGGTGGCCGCGTGCCCGCTGCCTAGCGCCCGCTAAAGGTTCCCCAGGAAACCTCGCGCGCGCCCCCAAACGGTCGAGAAGAAACCTCGCAGGCCAGAGGACGGTTCTGGAAGGAAACCTCGTGGGTCAGGTCAGCGATGCCAAGGCAAGTTGTGGGTTTAGCTTTACTACTATTTATTTATTACAATTTGAGATGGAAAATATGAGAATTTTAAGAGAGTGTCCTGGTTTTTATTTTTAAAATTTAATTTTTAATTTTTTTTTACTATTTAGTTATTCATAACAGTATTTGCTACAGCCTGTCTGCTCTCGGTACTAGTTGTCTTCGTTCATTCAGGCTTTGCCAACAAAAAAACCAAACTGGGTAGCTCATAAACAACAGAAATTTATGCTCAGGGTTCTGGAGTCTGGCAGACCAGGATCAAGGCACAGCACATCTGGAGTCTACTCTTCCCACTGTACATCACCTGGGGGACTGGGTAGGGAGCTGACTGTGCCTGGTGTCTAAGGCCCTTCTGAAGGAGTCCATTCTCCTAACCTAGGCAGGTCGGGAGGCCTCCCTCATAACATCACATTAAGGTTGAGGAGTCCATTTGAATTTGGGGTCAGGCAAACATTCAGACTATAAAAGGGCAGGAGAGGGGTTCAGTTGGAGTGACACCACCCCAGGCTGGCATCAGCAGGATTTGTGCTGGGAACTCTCTCTGGCCTTGGGATATTTGATCCCATGATCCAGGCCAGAGACTAGTGCCTGCCCAGCACACCAGTGAACCACAACTGGGCTCCTGCAGTTCCACACTCTGCTTCTGGAGGCTACCTGAACCCTGCTGTGGTCTAGATAAGTGTCCACCAGAGGCCTCTGGGTTGAAGGTTGGTTCCAGTTAGTGGCGCTTTGGGGAGGTGGAGGTGGTGGAATCCTCAGGAGGTGGGGCCTGTTGTGAGGCGGCCAGGTCTTTGGGGACCTGGCCCTTGCTCTGACTGTTTGCCTCCCAGATGCCATGAGGTGGACAGGCCTCCTCTGCCACACACTTCAGCCATGATATGCTGTGCTGCCACAGGCCAGAGCAGCAGGGTCAAATAACCATGGACTAAAACCTTTGAAATCTTTCCTCCTTGCAAGTTGTTTCTCTCAGGTATTTTATCACAGCAATGGAAAGCTGCCTCTCACCCCTTTAACTTTCAGTAGGCTGAAAGTGTATTTTTGAACTTATTTTTTATTACTAAAAGACACTGAAAGGATTATATTTTCCATCATAACTGGTGCATAGGAATCCTGCCTGTATGTGGTACACTCTATATTTCCATCCTGTTCAGTAGTACCTTATTTTGTTCTATTTCTCATTTTTTAAAAAAATCTAATCAAAATCACTGTACTTTCTGAATCCAGTTAGGAAAGTCATGTGAAAGCCCCAGTGTGTAATGTTTATTTATGAGATGACTGACAGGACTTTCCACAGAGAAAGAATCACATCTGTAATAAAAAATAAAGCTGGAGAATCAAATGATCAATTGAAGTGAGCTTGGTGTGAGCCGTAACAAAGGGATCCCTGCCACCCTTGAGATCCTTCGGAGTTCTCCATTGTGCTTTCAGGCTGTACATGTGGGCTCATGTGTCCGTGTATGTGTGTGTGTGTGTGTGTGTGTGTGTGTGTGTGTGTGTGAGGAGCATGGCCTCTGGGGGTCCCCTGGGTCATCTGAAGAGATCCTGTGGGGAACACTGAGCTGTATCTTCCCTGTATCAGACCCAGGTAGACTGAGGCCGGGTGCCCCTCGAGGATGGGGCAGGGCTGGGAATGAGGCTGTGCCTGGGGAGTGGGAGCAGCTGCAGAGGCTGCAGTGAGGTGAAGGGCACAGGCAGAGACAGGAGAGGAGTAGATGTGGTCTGCACAGGAAATGTGGGCAGCAGACACCTGCCAGGTGAGTGCACAGCCCAGCAAGCCATATGCATGTGGCTAGATGGACTGGAGAGGTGGCCAGACAGTCTCTGAGGACATGTCCCATGCCGTTGGGTTTGATGAGTCCTAAGTCACTACTTGCTTTTCAGTCATTCATTTCTCAGACTCTCACTGGGTGGATACCAAGGAGAGGGCAGGGTGCCCATCCCCACCTTTATCCCACCCAAAGTGACTGTAGGTGTGTTGTCCTTCCCTGTCCAACCCTGGGCTTCCCCCTGGTCCTAGTCCATATAGTGCTGATGTGACAGAATGCCACAGACTGGCTACTTTTGAAAAGAGATTTACTCTCACGGTTCTATAGTCTAAAGTCCAGGAACAACATGCAGCAAGTCCAACTCAGGATCTGAGGTACCTTCTGGACATTGTGGTGGACGGCAGAGGAGAAGAGGGTGTTCACACCCTGGGACCTTTAATAGCATCTTGGATTCCTCCCAAAGGGCCTCTCCTCCCAACTACACCCTCATCTTCTAGTTCAGCCTTTGATGGAAGGAAAGAGGGACCTGGGGGAATTGAGGCCTGGCTGCCCTGTGGTCAGGATCCCTCAGGCCCTGGCTCCTCCTCGCTCTCAAGACTTTTTCCTGCGTTTGGATGAAGTGACAGGATGAAATCCAACCTCCCCCTAAACTCAGGCCAAGACGTGGAGGCTCTGGGGAGAGCCCAGGAAGCTGTAGCTGATGATTCTCCATGCCTGGGAGGTGAGGAACCATGCCTCCCTCCTCTGTTGGCATCCACACCACCAGGAGCGTTGCATGACTGGAGGCTGCCTTGCCAACTCTCCACCCTTCACCTCTGCCATTAGGGCAACAGAAAGCCTCTGTTCTGCTCCCTGGCTTCTTTGTCTTTCCACAAGGCCCTTTCTGGCAGCCTTCTGGTGAAAAGCCCTGGCCAGGCCTTTTCCTGGTTTCCACTAGAATACGTCCAAGAGCTGCTCTGCGATGGGGAGGCACAGCTCCCAGCACCCTTGCAGTGTCCTGGGATCGCTGGGGGCCCACAGGCTCCTACCTTAAAGGTCCCTCTGAGGCCTCGTGGCCTCTGTCTTAGGCCCAGATGGTCTAATGTGGTGTCCAAGTCCTCTAGTAGCCAAAACCTCTCTCAGGTGTCCATAGCAGATGGGGTCCTCCTCATATTTCCTAAAAGAGTTTGCTTATAACCAAGATCATCATTAAATTTCAGATGGAACCCATCCACAAAGCCACCTGGGCCTGCAGTTTTCTTTGATGGCTATTTCAACTAATATTTTTAGATACAGCCTTACTTAGTTTTTTTTTTTTTTTGGTAGGTGTTTTAAGTTGTGTTTTTCAAGGACATAGTCCATTTCCCCTTAGGTTACTGAAATTGCACGTTGGGTTGTTTGGAATATGTGGAGCTAGTGCTGGAGATCAGTGTAGGCAGGCCCCAAACGAGAGCACTGCTGCGGTCCCAACCAAGAATCAGCCTGAGCAAGGCCTCCTGCAAGTTAATGGGACTGGGACTCCCCAGGAGAAGTCCTGCTACGGTGGGGATCAAGACCCCTCAAGAACAGCGTTTGTTCTACATTTAATTTTGCTCTTCCTTTCATCTTCTGAAGGAGCAGACTCCTATCATGGGTTTTGTATCTTTGTTTCTATCCTTTTTTTTCAACACTTTTTTTTTCCTACTCGGGATTGAACCTAGGGGTGTTCTACCACTGAGCTACATCCCCAGCCTTTTTTATGTTTTATTTTGAAATAGTGTTTTGCTGAGTTGCTTAGGGTCTCACCTAAGTGGCTTAGGCTGGCTTTGAACTTGTTATCCTCTTGCCTCAGCCTCCTGGGGTGCCGAGATTACAGGTGTGCCTGGCTTACGTGCCACTTTTGATGCTTCCTACATTGTTTTGATATGTTGCGCCTTCAGGGTCATTAAGTTCCACACACTGTTTGATTTCCTTCTGGATTCTTCTCTGAACCACAGGAATTTGAGATGTACATTACCTTAGACATTCTGGGTATTCCCAGGTCTCAGTTCTTTAATGTGCCTGGCCACGTGTGGCTGTTGGGCACTTGACATGGACTTAGTACAGATTTAGATACTGTTTTAGTACAAAATACACCTGGGTTTTAAAACAGTTCAGAAGAAAGACCACGAGATATCTCAGAGCTGTGGTGTAGTTCAGTGGTCCAATGCTTGCCTAACAGGTGTGAGGCCCTGGATTTCATCTCCAACACTACAAAAAAAAAAAAAAAAGAAAGAAAGAAAGAAAAAAATGTTCATTACGAGTTGAAATGATAATATTTTAGATATATTTGTTATTTGTTTAAATAAAGTATGGTATTAACACTAATTTCACTTGTTTCTTTTGCTTTTTTTAAAAAATTTGTAGTTGTAGTTGGACAAAATGCCTTTATTTTATTTGTTTATTTTTATGTGGTTCTCAGGGTCGAACCTAGTGCCTCACACATGCTAGGCAAAGGGCTATGCCAATGAGCTACAACCCCAGCCCTCTTTTTGCCTTTTAACTGGTCCACTGGCAGTGCCATTTCAATTAGATAGCGCTTTCTAAATGTCTTACTTTACCTGCTGCAAATCTGCTTCCGTCTTGGTCCTACTCTGAAGCAGTGCTATCCTTTGAGATTTGTTGGTGCTTTATTTGTGGGTGGGGATGGGGCTGTAACATGATGGTTCAGTGAACTTGGGAAGACTGTTCATTTTACAGTCATTTCACTTCGTGATTGTAGATATGGGGCCTGGCAAGTGGCTAATCGTGTCCTTCAGGTCTCTTCTATTCTTAGTGAATCTTTAATCCTCTTGTTCTATTCCTAGGAGAGAAGTTAGAACTTCCAGCCATGATTGGGCTCATACTCTTCCCCTTATTTCAGGCCTTATTCCTTCAGGAACTTTTGTCACAGGAGATAGTGGAGCTGAAGCTCCCAACCTCTGTTCTTATGTTCCAGTAAGAGAAATTCCAAAGTTGGACACAGGAAGTCATGCAGGAGAACTCTGTGATGAGTGAAGGTGGAGTGGGAGGCCCAGTGGGAGCAGGGTGGAAGCAGAGAGCACTGCAGGGTGTGGGGGGAGTGGGTGGGCTCTCATCAGTGGTCCACTGGCAGTGCCATCCAGGTTTGTCCCTGTCAATACTGGTCTCAGGAGCTGAGGTCCTTCAGCAACCTGTACCCCTCAAGCTTGGCTGGGGGGACTTCTGGTCCCAGTGAGTCCTCTGCAGACTGTTGTAGGGTCCTCCCTATTCTGAGGGCTTCATCTTCAAGTCAGTCCTGCATTGATGTGGGCACTGGGGTCAGAAGTTACCTTAGTGCTCCTGCGCTATCAAGAAAGTCTCCCTTCAGAAATGCATGGAGACCCCTCTGGCTGAGCTCCTAGCTTCCCCTGGCCTCAGAGAACCCATCAAGGGTCAGCCTTGTGAATTCTTCTGTGAATCCTTCTTTCTTGCTGCATCTCCCCAATGAGTCCCCAAGGAGTTCCCTAGTCCTGTTTGCTCACTCTCAAGGCCTGTGTCTCTGATGTTTCCTACACTGTCTGCTACAAGTTACTAACTCATCGGCCTTGGCACTGACATAAAGAAAAAGAGTAACCAAGTAAACCAGTGACGTTTTGGAGATGGCCGTCGGAGGCTGGCATCCTAAGGACTGTTGCATCTTATTGCCACGTAACCTCTGGCTGCGCCCTGCCTGTACCCTGCTCTGAAGGCCACTTCCTCTCACATCAACTCCACTCTGTGCTGTCAGCTGCACTGTGCCTACACCTGTCCACTCTCTTGCAGCCCTGTGACAGAATTCTGTCCAGTGTGGGTGCACCTTCAGTTCAGTTCCGACTCCAACCTGCATCAGTGTCAGCCACAGTACAGTTAGGGGCAAACACCTCTGTTTTCAGGGGAAGGGAGGAGCTGCTGCCCCTATAAATGACTTAATGCTCCATCAGAGGTGTTTTGTTTCAGATCAAACTCTCCAGGGCAACTTACAAGGAACCAGCCCAAGCCCCTGATCACTGACTCACTGTTTTTAGGTGACCTAGAATGAACTTTGCTCATTGCAATACTGAATTCTCTGCCCAGAGGCATCCCCAGTTGCCTTTTTTTTTCCTTTTCTATTTTTTTTTTGAGGATGTGCTATATGACCTCCAACTGAGCAAGCCCAGCAGTGTGCCCACCTCTGCATCTGGCCATGAGTCTCCTGGGGGAATATGCTTATGTATCCCCAGTAAAAGCCCCTTGCTTTGTTTTGGGGGACACGTTGCTTTGAGAATTATCTGTGGTGCTTTCCTAACTGACGGTGAGGAATAAGCCTCTCTTCCCTCTTATTTCCTGGTTGTGTTTAGTACACACATCAGCATCAGACCCAAAGAGTAAAGGACAAGGGCCCATACTTCTATCCATCTTAGGCACAGATTTGGCGCTTCTGTGAACCCCCAGGATCAAAAGTTAGCTAGAAAGGTCTAAAGGTGCATCATAAAACGTCAGCAACCAGGCAAGGTGGAGGGAACACAGAGCTTCTCTGTGCTACTGTGGAATGGGGTGCTTGGTCCCCAGAGAATTGCCAAAGCACAGGCTAGAACCTGAGTGTAGGTCCAAACCACCTGTATCCGAATAAGAGAAAATTATAGAGAAAGAGAAAAATGAAACTATTTGCAGCTTGGTCATACTAAGAAGACAGCTATCTTGCCTTTTCCCAACCTATGGAGCTTAGAAACTTGTAGGAAGTATCACTCATGAAGAGGAAAACTCGGAAACACACACATGTAGAATCTGCCAAGCTGGGGGCCTGCACAGAAGACCACAGATGGATGTGTTCTCTCACTTGTGCTGTGTTCTCCTGATTCAGGGGCGGGGGCTTTGGGACAGTTCCAGTTTCCTTTCTCTACCTGGGGTGCTTGCCTATAGGAAGCTGGGTAGGAGATAATAGCTTAATGAACAGATTAGCAGGAAATGGCTGGGGACTGAGGAAAAAAATATCTTTGGGGGCTTCTTAGAATTCTTTAACTTTAAATGGGCCCCCATTACAGTCTACCCCCCAATTTCTGTCTTTTCCTCAGCTTGAGGGCTCTGAGTGCCGTGTCATCTGGCTGGTCAGCATTTGCTGCTGGGCTATGGTGTGAACCCCCTCAAGACACCTGGGACAGAGCAGATGCTTATATATGAACACAGAGCACTGTCACAAACTGCAGAGCAGCAGGCAAAAGGAGCCCAGGTGCAGAGGTGCCCAGGAAGCCCAATACTGCGCCTGGTGGAGGACACCTCATTTACTCTGGGCTGACACCTTTGACTCTGCCAACTTTGTCCTCTGGAGTGGCTTTCTCTGAAGATGTTGCTGATCTTCCACCAGGTGATTTTGTCCCTCATTGCTTGTGGACTTGCCCCATTGGAGAGGAAGACAGTTGGAAAGATACTTTGTGTCAAACTTAAGTGTCAGAGAGGGTTAAAAGCAGCGGTTCTTAGACGGAGCTTACCTGGAACCTATCATCAATTTAGCTCCAGGGTCTTGTAAGGAATGCAGATGCTGTTACTCAGAGTTTTGTCCCTGTGACAAAACACCAGAGAAATTGACTTATAATTATATTGGCTTAGAGTTCCAGAGTTTCAGTCCATGGTCACTGGCTCTATTGACTCTGGGCCTCAGGTAGAGCATCATGAGGGGGAGCTCCTGGCAGAGGAAAGCTGCTGGCTTCTTGGGGGCTGGGAAGGAGAGGGAGAGGGAGGACCTGGGGATGAGATCACCCTTCCTCTCCCTACGCCCCTCGTCCTTCCTCCCCACCTTCCAGTATTCTTCTCCAAGATGACCCAGTAAAGGACTGATCCGTCAGCGAGGTCAGAGTTGTCTTGATCCAATCACTTCCCCCAAGCCCCACACTGAACACTGCTGCCCTGAGGACCAAGACTTCAACACAGGACTTTGAGGGGACAGTTCAGTTGCAAAGACTCTAATGCCTACCATGTGCACACTCCAGATGGACCAGTGCCATGTGAGTTGCAAATGCTGGTCACTCACCATCACCAACAACAACATACAACAGATTTGGGTGTGAAAAGGTCAAGATTTCTGTTTTTTGTTGGGTCCTGGAAATTGAACCCAGGGTCACTGTAGCACTGAGCTGCATCCCCAAACCTTTTCATTTTTATTTTGAGACTGAGTCTCACTAAGTTGCTGAGGCGGTCCTGAAATTCACAATCCTCCTGCCTCAGCCTCCCGAGTCACTGGGATCATAAGCATGTGCCACCTGGTCTAGCTTAAGATTTTTGTTTTTGAATCCTGCAAGATTTTCCTAGAACACCAGAGGGATTTTAAAAGGTTCATTTTAAAGAATCTAATGTAAGCAAGAAGTGATAGAAATAGAGCAGCAGCTGACATTTTGCAGAGAAGTCCCTGCCGTCCCTGTCATGGCTGCTGGCATTGGGCCACATAGGAAAGGGTTCTCAACAGGCAGAAAGGGCCAGAGCTGTTGCCTCTATCAGAATAGCCTTCATTAGCCCACCTACCACAAAACAAAAGATGTTTCCCTCAAACTGACTGCTACCTAAAATAGAAGGTGGCTATTTTAAAGCTTAAGTATTCAATAACTTGTCCTTATACAAATTATTGACTTCCAGGGCTGGGGATGTGGCTCAAGCGGTAGCGTGCTCACTTGGCATGCGTGGGGCCCGGGTTCGATCCTCAGCACCACATACAAACAAAGATGTTGTGTCCGCCGAATACTAAAAAATAAATATTAAAAAATCCTCTCTCTCTCTCTCTCTCTCTCGCTCGCTCGCTCGCTCTCTCTCTCCCCCTCTCTCTTTAAAAAAATTTATTGACTTCCAGATATTTTAAAATGTATGACAAAAATGCTCCTTAACTATCTTAAAATTACATTGCTCAAAGTCCACTGACTATGTCTTTAATATGAGATTGCTTTCTAATTAAAGTCTTTTTTATCCTAGACACTTAAATTACAATAGTCATTCTCAAACTTATTAGAAGATCAGATAATCCTTGATGATGTCAGTGTTTTTCTGTACCAGGAATCTGTGAACCACATGGAACAGACCCAAATGCAGTACCTTTCAACAGACTTCAAGAAGCCAAGTACTTAATTCATACTTAGTAGAGGATGGCTTAGTATTTTAACTAACTTATAAATTATTTGGATGTTTTACTTCTATTGCATATATTTATAAACATTTATCCCATTCTTACCAAATTTATTTATTTATTTATTTACTCATTTACTTTTGGTACTGGAGATTGAACTTAGGGGCATTAACCCCTGAACCACATCCTCAGCCTATTTTGAACTTCATTTAGAGACAAGGTCTCACTGAGTTGCTCAGCACCTCACTGTTGCTGAAACTGGCTTCGAACTTGCAATCCTCTTGCCTCAGCCTCCTGAGCTGCGGAGATTATAGGTGTCTGCCACAACAATGGGCCACCATTCATTTTTGAATTATTTCTTTTTTACCTACTCATGAAATTTGAGATACATAGAAAATACTTTAACCTAAAACCCTAAAATCACAGTAATAATCCTTAAACAGGAAACCCCAGCCCCAAACAAAAACAAAACTAAATAAACATGTTACAGTTTTGAAGAAACCTTTATTTTCTCTAAAAAATCTAAATTAACCCATTTGTCAGAGATTCAGCTATGTTAAGATTTTAGCCATGAGCCAAAGCACCATGTATGTAAGTACCAAGTCTATACACAGGCAGTTAGATCTGAGTCATGCTGTGATCTGCTGAAACAAGCTGAAGCGACGTGGTCATATGACTTCACTTTAGAATCCTATGTGCAAGTCTTTATCAAAGTCTTCCATGCCCAAACAGTTGATTTATTTCCTTCCTTCCTTCCTTCCTTCCTTCCTTCCTTCCTTCCTTCCTTCCTTTCTTTTCAGAGAGGCGATTTATTTAGGAAAGCAGATTCACATTCAAGGGTGCAGGCTAGTTAATTTGAGGACTGGTGGACAGTCCCCTTTGAGCAACGTAACTTTAACATAGTTAAGGAGCATTTTAGAGGAGCTTACCAGCAAAGGAGCAGAGAGGGCCCTAGAGCCAAAATCTTCCTTTGAAACAAATGTATAATTTAAGTGTGCAAAACCAAAGGATGAATTTGTCACTAAAACCCCCAAACCCATAAGCACAAAAGGACAAAAGCGAGGCAGCCATGGACATCCTAGTGAAGTTGCTCTGGGACTACAGAGTTTGTAGGCACTAACTACGTGGCTTTTCAGGACTCCAAGACTTATAGGACTTTTAAAGAATCCAGGCCTGGAGGAAAATAGGCCTGGGGCTGAAGGTGAGGGCAATCTTTTAGGTACAGAGCTGAAGTCCCTCTTTCCTTCCCTGTTTCCCTCCTTTCTCCAGGTCCTTATTTCTTCTTTGCTACCTCACTGTGAGACCGCTGTGTGTCACAGTCCACTGACAGCTGTCAGGACCCTGGCCTGTTAGCACCCTGGAGGGAGCATCTGTCTCTTCTCTTCAGAGTCCCAGGAATATCAAGTTAAGTTTTCAGCAGGACTGTTGTCACCAGGCATCATTTCCTCTAGCCTCTGCCAGTCCAGCACTCAAGATAACAAGGCACGTAACTCTGCGCACCCCCAGCTGGGGCTGCTGTCTTGCAGCCAAACCACTGTCCCTGTCCATCCCCATGGGGCCCAGACACCTCAGGGCTCCTTTAAAACCACAGCCCCCTGGGGAAGTCTGTGGCGGGGGTGAAAGTTGGTAATAAGGACATGCCCCAGCTCTGTAGCCCTGGGGACACTGGGGCTGGCCTGTGGGGAAGAGAGACAGGCTCTGCCCGGTAACAAGTGCCCCTGGCTGAGGAGCTTGAGGACTATGAGAGATCCCGGGCCTGTGGTGGGACTGTCTTCCCACCCTTCAGTGAGCACCTCACAGGAGCCTATGGGACTCCTGTCGGGGTCAGAAGACCCAGTGCAGCATGGCAGTCTGCATGTGCCTGGGGAGGGCTGGAGAAGGGGAGAAGAGAAAGGAAAGACCCAGGCTTCCCGGGGCTGAGCACAGAGGAAACAAGGTTTAGAGACCAGGTGTGGTCTCTAAACAGCAGGCAGAGATGCCCCTGGCACCAGCAGGAACTAGATGGGAAACTGGGGCTCTCAAACTCCAGAGTTACACTGTGACCCCAAACCACTGATGCCCAGGACAGCACCCCCAATGGAATCATCCAATTCAAGGGACAAGAATCAGAAACTGAATTTGACCAAGGATCTTCAGGTCTCAGACTTGAACCAATGGGGGCAGAGGTCATTAGGTCCAATGAAACATTAGACTAGAGGACAGTCAGCCTTGAGGACACTTGACACCTCTCCAATGAGCTGTTCCTGCCCCTCCCCCACCCATTATGACATCAATAACATCCTGGATACAAAGGAGAGAGGGTAGGCAGAGCTCCAACTGACTACCTGGAGACACTTCTCAGACCACCAGGGGAGAGGACACAGTGAGGCACAGGACACGGGGCCCTGTTTCCATGAACAGAGAAGAACCCAAGAAACCTAGAGATCAGGGCCAATGTCACATCACAACAGGAGACATCTGAGAACACTGAGTGCTGAATTCACATGAGGAATAAGACATTAAGTGCTGACAAAGGAATTTCCCCAGCAGTACTTAGACAACTCAGGGTCTTGCAAATAGTGCCCTATGCACAGGAGTAATCAATACCCCCGGGATATTAGTGATAGAGATCTTTGCCAAGCAGTGCTCAGTATCCTTGGGACACATGGAAGGTATATCCCCATCACAAGTGCTATTTCCTCCTCTCGCACCCTGGCCCAGGTAAGACAGACATGGGGCTAAGGGATCCTCTGTGAAACATGCCTGGGACTCTGAGCCCTGTGAGTGAGCACCCCTCTCCCAGAAGCGCTCACTCACCGAGGTTCCTGCTGGTGAGCACCCTGAGGCCCCCAGTGCTCACGCTGGGGTCCTGGTGGTGAGCGCCCCTCACCCAGCAGTGCAATGGGCAGCCCTGAGTGTGGAGGGGAGCTGCCCTGGCCCTTGGGGGGCTCAGGCTTCCTTAGTTCCTGGGGGTGAGCACCCCTCCCTTCAGCAGTGTTGGGCCTGGCCTGCTGGCTGTGGGTAAGCACCCCAGGCAGCCTCCAGTCCCCAAGGCGCTCTGGGCCCTGATGGGGAGCGCCCCTCGCTCGCTGGTCCCAAGTGTCCTCTGTGTCCCGAGGCTGAGCGCCCCTGGCTCAGTCTCCTCTGGGCCCTGATGGTGAACGCCCCTCGCCCGCCGTTCCCCAGTGTCCTCTGTGTCCCCAGGCTGAGCGCCCATGGCTCAGTCCCCTCTGGGTCCTGAGGGGTGAGCGCCCCTCGCCCAGCAGTGCCCAGTGGGTCTCCTCTGGGGCCCCTGGGTGATGGAGGGGATCGGGCTGGGGCCTCTGAGCTTTAAGTTTCCAGACTCCAGAAGGTGGGCCACCTGGGGACTGGCTTTGGGAGGGAAGGAATCAAGCCACAGACATGACCTGCCTCTGCTGAGGGGCCTTTTCCCAACAGCCTCCTTAGGGGGAACTAACATGAAGTTCTCATGGAGGGTCCTGGGTGGGCTCCTGGAGAAGGCCATGGGGAGGGAAGGGCCCCTGCTCAAGGCTCCCAAGGACAACAGGAAATCCATGAAGTTGGCAGAGCTATGCAGAGTCCTTGGGAGTGGGTATGCCAGTCCTGCTGCGAGCCTTCAGTATGTCAGGACAGAAAGAAACGTGATGATCTGTGAACCCAGGCAGAAAAGCACTTATTATCTATCAAAGTTCCCCACCTGCAGATAGGGATCGCTCGTGGGAGACGCTGTGGGGAACCACATCAGGGGAACCTCTCACTGAAACATGGTGGGCCTTCCTCCTTTCTGGGACCCACATACCACTGCAGAGAGTTGTGTGTAACCAGCCTGGAGCTCCCTTAGGTTGGGAGCTGGAAGGTGGAGTGGCAGCCACGTGAACTTCTGGAACCCTACAAGGTGTGGGCAGCCTCTTCAGGGGTCTTTGCTCAGCCCTACTCAAAGTGGGGACCACCAAGCTTCAGCCTCATGCACATGTGAGACAAAGTGTGTGTGTGTGTGTGTGTGTGTGTGTGTGTGTATGTGTGTGTGTGTGCGCGCGTGCACGTGCCCACTGGGAGTCCTAGTTGGCATCAGTGTAGGTCTGACTCTTACAGTTTCCCTTGACACTAGGCCATTTTGAAGAAAAGTCTCTGTTTAACAAGAAAAGAGGGCTGAGGCTGGGCACAATGACCCAGGTACTCAGAAGGCTGAGGCAGGAGGATCAAGTTTGAAGCCACCCTGGGCATCTTAGAGACACCCTGTCTAAAATCAAGAAGAGGGCTGAGGTGCAGATCAGCAGTAGAGCACTCCTGGGTCCAAGCTCCAGTGCCCTCCTCACCCCGACAAAGGAGATGAGCTGAAGGGAAAGGGACTCATGGCCAGGTCCAAAGCAAGGTGGGCCCAGGCTGAGAAGTGCTCCTGAGCCAGGCTCTGAGAAACAACACCAAGAGGACCTCTCTGCCTGTGTCACTGTGATGTGAACACACCATTACTTTGGTCTTTGAGGAGTCTGGGGTTTAGAAATACTGCCCTCGGAATCATCTTCAAAAACTCAGGAAGGAAGAAGAGTGAAGTGGAGGAGGAGAAGGTACCTGGGCCCTCTGTACCTAGGCACGCCCAGCTGGGGCTGCTGTCCTGCAGCCAAACCACTGTCCCTGTCCATCCCCATGGGGCCCAGACACCTCAGGCTCCTTTAAAACCACAGCCCCCTGGGGAAGTCTGTGGCGGGGGTGAAAGTTGGTAATAAGGACATGCCCCAGCTCTGTAGCCCTGGGGACACTGGGGCTGGCCTGTGGGGAAGAGAGACAGGCTCTGCCCGGTAACAAGTGCCCCTGGCTGAGGAGCTTGAGGACTATGAGAGATCCCGGGCCTGTGGTGGGACTGTCTTCCCACCCTTCAGTGAGCACCTCACAGGAGCCTATGGGACTCCTGTCGGGGTCAGAAGACCCAGTGCAGCATGGCAGTCTGCATGTGCCTGGGGAGGGCTGGAGAAGGGGAGAAGAGAAAGGGGACACCCAGGCTTCCCGGGGCTGAGCACAGAGGAAACAAGGTTTAGAGACCAGGTGTGGGGTCCCTATTTAGAAAGCAGCAGGCAGAGATGCCCCTGGCACCAGCAGGAACTAGATGGGAAACTGGGGCTCTCAAACTCCAGAGTTACACTGTGACCCCAAACCCCTGATGCCCAGGACAGCACCCTCAATGGAATCATCCAATTCAAGGGACAAGAATCAGAAACTGAATTTGGCCAGGGCTCTTCAGGTCTCTGACTTGAACCAGTAGGGGCAGAGGTCATTAGGTCCAATGAAACGTTAGACTAGAGGATAGTCAGCCTTGAGGGCACTGACACCTCTCCAATGAGCTGTGCCTGCCCCTCCCCCACCCATTATGACATCAATAACATCCTGGATACAAAGGAGAGAGGGTGGGCAGAGCTCCAACTGACTACCCGGAGACACTTCTCAGACCACCAGGGGAGAGGACACAGTAAGTCACAGGACACGGGGCCCTGTTTCCATGAACAGAGAAGAACCCAAGAAACCTACAAATCAGCACTAATGTCACAAAGAACAAGAGACATCTGAGAACATTGAAGGCAGAATTCACATGAGGAATAAGAAATTAACTGCTGACAAAAGACCTTGCCCAGTGGTACTCAGTCCCCTAAGGGTCCTGTGAATGAGTGACACATGCACAGGAGTACTCAATCCGCTTGGGACATTAGTGATAGAGCCCCTTATCAAGCAGTGTTCACTATCCTTGCGACACATGGGGGGTGCATCTCCATCACAAGTGCAATCTACTCATTTCACAGCCTGAACCAGATAAGAGAGACTTGAGGCCAAGGAAACCCTGGAAAAGGTGACCTGGACTCTGAGCCCTGTGGACAAGCACATCTCTCCAAAAAGGGCTCCTGTCAAGGCCACCTGGGAAACTTGGAGAGCACCACGGATACTTGCTCTTGGCCCACACTCTGTTCGGCCTTTGGCCTTTGCAGTGGCCCTTCAGGCAGGCTGGTCCACAAAACCTGCGAGCCCAAGACCACTCACCCACCATGAGGGCATCTCAACTCCAAGGGCACACCCAAGGACCAGGACCCATCCCGCCTGACACACCACTTTCTGGCCTTTCTGGCCTTGGGGCTGTGCTCCTGTGCAAAACTGGCACTCGCCAAGGATAGCAGAGGTCACTGGGACCAGTGGATGCAGGGTCAATTTCCCAGGGTGTGAGCACATCTCCACTGGGACCCTGAACAGCAGGCACGCGCCACCAGGCACTATCTTGACCACAGGGAAGAACCCTGTGGGACCTCTGGATCAGGAGCAACGCCCTCCTCCTCCTCAGCAGGATGATGGGACATTTGTCAAAGGACATCTCCCCTCCATTTTGGAGGAACTGCTGAGACCAGCGAGAGGGCACCACTGTCCCACCCTGGCCCAGGTAAGGGAGACTTGGGGCTGAGGGCATCTCCGCAAAAGGAGCCCAGGACTCTGAGCCCCGTGGGTGAGCGCCCCTCGCCCCTCGCCCACAGGCACTCATTCTCCAGGGTTGCTGCTGCGGGTGAGCTCCCTCAGCCCCCCAGCACTCAGGCAGCTGCTCGGGGTCCTGGGGGTGAGCGCCCCTCACCCAGCAGTGCTCCGGGCGGCCCTGAGTGTGGAGGGGAGCCGCCCTGGCGCTCTCGGGGTGGGGGCGGGTGGGGTGGGGGCGGGGGATCAGGCTTCCTTAGTTCCTGGGGGTGAGCACCCCTCCCTTCGGCGGTGCTGGGCCAGGGCTGCTGGCCGCGGGTGAGCGCCCCAGGCGGCCTGGCCGGCAGTTTCCTGGGCGCTCTGGGCCCTGCTGGTGAGCGCCCCTTGTCCTCCGGGGCCCGCGGGTGAGCGCCCCTCGCCCGCGGGTCCTCGGTGTGCCCGGGCCTCTGGGGTTAGCCCCCCAGGCGCGCCAGGGAGCAGTGACCTCTGGGGCCCGCGGGTGAGCGCCCCTTGCCCGCTGGTCCCCAGTGTCCTCTGTGTCCCCAGGCTGAGCGCCCCCCGGCTCGGGGTCCCCTCTGGGTCCTGAGGGGTGAGCGCCCCTCGCCCAGCAGTGCCCAGTGGGTCTCCTCTGGGGCCCGAGGCTGGTGCCCCTCCCTCGCCAGTGCTCAGTCTGCCCTGGGCCCTGCGGGTGAGCGCCCCTCGCCCGCCAGGGCTCAGTGTCCTCTGGGCCTGTGGGGGGGAGTTCCCCTCGCCCGCCAGGGCCCAGTCTCCTCTGAGCCCTAAGGCCGCCTGGCGCCTGGGGAGTGAACTGTGTGGCTGGGGTCTTTCTCTGCCAGCCTGGGACACCCTCTTTGGCCTGAGGTTTGAAGAGTCCCTGTGGAGGAAGCCACCCCCCGGAGACTTGGAGCAAGGTGGAGAGCTCCTCCTGGCAAACACCTGGCTTTTGGCCTCTGGTGCGGCCCTGCAGGCAGGCTTGTGCTGGAAACCTGCGACCCTGATAAACAACACTGTCAGGGAATCTCAAGTCCAAGGGCACCCAGGACCCGGATCCATCCCGCGGGACACACCATTTTCTGGCCTTTGGGCCCAAGGGGGCTGCGCTCCTGTGCACGACCCCAACCTGCCCGGGATCGCGGAGGTCCCTGGCACCAGTGGATGCGGGGCCAGTTTCCAAGGCCCCTGGGGATCACCTGGCACGCGCCACCGGGCGCGCTCTGGGCCCCAGGGAAGAACCCTGTGGGACCCTTGGATCCGGAGCAACGCCCACCTGGGCAGGAGCAAGGGGGGAGATTTGGCAGAGGACCTCTCCCCACCCTCATGGAGGACCTGCTGAGACCCGTGAAAAGGGCACCACTGTCCCACCCTGGCCCAGGTAAGGGAGACTTGGGGCTGAGGGCATCTCTGCAAAAGGAGCCCAGGACTCTGAGCCCCCGTGGGTGAGGGCCCCTCGCCCACAGGCACTCATTCTCCAGGGTTGCTGCTGCGGGTGAGCTCCCTCAGCCCCCCAGCGCTCAGGCTGCTCAGGGTCCTGGGGGTGAGCGCCCCTCACCCAGCAGTGCTCCGGGCGGCCCTGAGTGTGGAGGGGAGCCGCCCTGGCGCTCGGGGTGGGGGCGGGGGGGGGGCGGGGGATCAGGCTTCCTTAGTTCCTGGGGGTGAGCACCCCTCCCTTCGGCGGTGCTGGGCCCGGCCTGCTGGCTGTGGGTGAGCGCCCCAGGCGGCCTGGCCGGCAGTTTCCTGGGCGCTCTGGGCCCTGCTGGTGAGCGCCCCTTGTCCTCCGGGGCCCGCGGGTGAGCGCCCCTCGCCCGCGGGTCCTCGGTGTGCCCGGGCCTCTGGGGTTAGCCCCCCAGGCGCGCCAGGGAGCAGTGACCTCTGGGGCCCGCGGGTGAGCGCCCCTCGCCCGCTGGTCCCCAGTGTCCTCTGTGTCCCCAGGCTGAGCGCCCCCCGGCTCGGGGTCCCCTCTGGGTCCTGAGGGGTGAGCGCCCCTCGCCCAGCAGTGCCCAGTGGGTCTCCTCTGGGGCCCGAGGCTGGTGCCCCTCCCTCGCCAGTGCTCAGTCTGCCCTGGGCCCTGCGGGTGAGCGCCCCTCGCCCGCCAGGGCTCAGTGTCCTCTGGGCCTGTGGGGGGGAGTTCCCCTCGCCCGCCAGGGCCCAGTCTCCTCTGAGCCCTAAGGCCGCCTGGCGCCTGGGGAGTGAACTGTGTGGCTGGGGTCTTTCTCTCCCAGCCTGGGACACCCTCTTTGGCCTGAGGGGTGAAGAGTCCCTGTGGAGGAAGCCACCCCCCGGAGACTTGGAGCAAGGTGGAGAGCTCCTCCTGGCAAACACCTGGCTTTTGGCCTCTGGTGCGGCCCTGCAGGCAGGCTTGTGCTGGAAACCTGCGACCCTGAGAAAGAACACTGTCAGGGGATCTCAAGTCCAAGGGCACCCAGGACCCGGATCCATCCCGCCGGACACACCATTTTCTGGCCTTTGGGCCCAAGGGGGCTGCGCTCCTGTGCACGACCCCAACCTGCCCGGGATCGCGGAGGTCCCTGGCACCAGTGGATGCGGGGCCAGTTTCCAAGGCCCGTGGGGATCACCTGGCACGCGCCACCGGGCGCGCTCTGGGCCCCAGGGAAGAACCCTGTGGGACCCTTGGATCCGGAGCAACGGCCACCTGGGCAGGAGCCAGGGGGGAGATTTGGCAGAGGACCTCTCCCCACCCTCATGGAGGACCTGCTGAGACCCGTGAAAAGGGCACCACTGTGGCACCCTGGCCCAGGTAAGGGAGACTTGGGGCTGAGGGCATCTCCGCAAAAGGAGCCCAGGACTCTGAGCCCCGTGGGTGAGCGCCCCTCGCCCACAGGCACTCATTCTCCAGGGTTGCTGCTGCGGGTGAGCTCCCTCAGCCCCCCAGCGCTCAGGCTGCTGCTCGGGGTCCTGGGGGTGAGCGCCCCTCACCCAGCAGTGCTCCGGGCGGCCCTGAGTGTGGAGGGGAGCCGCCCTGGCGCTCGGGGTGGGGGCGGGGGGGGGGCGGGGGATCAGGCTTCCTTAGTTCCTGGGGGTGAGCACCCCTCCCTTCGGCGGTGCTGGGCCCGGCCTGCTGGCTGTGGGTGAGCGCCCCAGGCGGCCTGGCCGGCAGTTTCCTGGGCGCTCTGGGCCCTGCTGGTGAGCGCCCCTTGTCCTCCGGGGCCCGCGGGTGAGCGCCCCTCGCCCGCGGGTCCTCGGTGTGCCCGGGCCTCTGGGGTTAGCCCCCCAGGCGCGCCAGGGAGCAGTGACCTCTGGGGCCCGCGGGTGAGCGCCCCTCGCCCGCTGGTCCCCAGTGTCCTCTGTGTCCCCAGGCTGAGCGCCCCCCGGCTCGGGGTCCCCTCTGGGTCCTGAGGGGTGAGCGCCCCTCGCCCAGCAGTGCCCAGTGGGTCTCCTCTGGGGCCCGAGGCTGGTGCCCCTCCCTCGCCAGTGCTCAGTCTGCCCTGGGCCCTGCGGGTGAGCGCCCCTCGCCCGCCAGGGCTCAGTGTCCTCTGGGCCTGTGGGGGGGAGTTCCCCTCGCCCGCCAGGGCCCAGTCTCCTCTGAGCCCTAAGGCCGCCTGGCGCCTGGGGAGTGAACTGTGTGGCTGGGGTCTTTCTCTCCCAGCCTGGGACACCCTCTTTGGCCTGAGGGGTGAAGAGTCCCTGTGGAGGAAGCCACCCCCCGGAGACTTGGAGCAAGGTGGAGAGCTCCTCCTGGCAAACACCTGGCTTTTGGCCTCTGGTGCGGCCCTGCAGGCAGGCTTGTGCTGGAAACCTGCGACCCTGAGAAAGAACACTGTCAGGGGATCTCAAGTCCAAGGGCACCCAGGACCCGGATCCATCCCGCCGGACACACCATTTTCTGGCCTTTGGGCCCAAGGGGGCTGCGCTCCTGTGCACGACCCCAACCTGCCCGGGATCGCGGAGGTCCCTGGCACCAGTGGATGCGGGGCCAGTTTCCAAGGCCCGTGGGGATCACCTGGCACGCGCCACCGGGCGCGCTCTGGGCCCCAGGGAAGAACCCTGTGGGACCCTTGGATCCGGAGCAACGGCCACCTGGGCAGGAGCCAGGGGGGAGATTTGGCAGAGGACCTCTCCCCACCCTCATGGAGGACCTGCTGAGACCCGTGAAAAGGGCACCACTGTGGCACCCTGGCCCAGGTAAGGGAGACTTGGGGCTGAGGGCATCTCCGCAAAAGGAGCCCAGGACTCTGAGCCCCGTGGGTGAGCGCCCCTCGCCCACAGGCACTCATTCTCCAGGGTTGCTGCTGCGGGTGAGCTCCCTCAGCCCCCCAGCGCTCAGGCTGCTGCTCGGGGTCCTGGGGGTGAGCGCCCCTCACCCAGCAGTGCTCCGGGCGGCCCTGAGTGTGGAGGGGAGCCGCCCTGGCGCTCTCGGGGTGGGGGCGGGTGGGGTGGGGGCGGGGGATCAGGCTTCCTTAGTTCCTGGGGGTGAGCAGCCCTCCCTTCGGCGGTGCTGGGCCCGGCCTGCTGGCCCTGGGCGAGCGCCCCAGGCGGCCTGGCCGGCAGTTTCCTGGGCGCTCTGGGCCCTGCTGGTGAGCGCCCCTTGTCCTCCGGGGCCCGCGGGTGAGCGCCCCTCGCCCGCGGGTCCTCGGTGTGCCCGGGCCTCTGGGGTTAGCCCCCCAGGCGCGCCAGGGAGCAGTGGCCTCTGGGGCCCGCGGGTGAGCGCCCCTCGCCCGCTGGTCCCCAGTGTCCTCTGTGTCCCCAGGCTGAGCGCCCCCGGCTGGGTCCCCTCTGGGTCCTGAGGGGTGAGCGCCCCTCGCCCAGCAGTGCCCAGTGGGTCTCCTCTGGGGCCCCTGGCTGGTGCCCCTCCCTCGCCAGTGCTCAGTCTGCCCTGGGCCCTGTGGGTGAGCGCCCCTCGCCCGCCAGGGCTCAGTGTCCTCTGGGCCTGTGGGGGAGTTCCCCTTGCCTGCCAGGGCCCGGTCTCCTCTGAGCGCTAAGGCCGCCTGGCGCCTGGGGAGTGAACTGTGTGGCTGGGGTCTTTCTCTCCCAGCCTGGGACACCCTCTTTGGCCTGAGGGGTGAAGAGTCCCTGTGGAGGAAGCCACCCCCGGAGACTTGGAGCAAGGATGGAGAGCTCCAACTGGCAAACACCTGGCTTTTGGCCTCTGGTGCGGCCCTGCAGGCAGGCTTGTGCTGGAAACCTGCGACCCCGAGAGAACACTGTTAGGGGATCTCAAGTCCAAGGGCACCCAGGACCCGGATCCATCCCGCCGGACACACCATTTTCTGGCCTTTGGGCCCAGGGGGCTGCGCTCCTGTGCACGACCCCAACCTGCCCGGGATCGCGGAGGTCCCTGGCACCAGTGGATGCGGGGCCAGTTTCCAAGGCCTGTGGGGATCACCTGGGACGCGCCACCGGGGCGCGCTCCCACCGGGCGCGCTCTGGGCCCCAGGGAAGAACCCTGTGGGACCCTTGGATCCGGAGCAACGGCCACCTGGGCAGGAGCCAGGGGGGAGATTTGGCAGAGGACCTCTCCCCACCCTCATGGAGGACCTGCTGAGACCCGTGAAAAGGGCACCACTGTGGCACCCTGGCCCAGGTAAGGGAGACTTGGGGCTGAGGGCATCTCCGCAAAAGGAGCCCAGGACTCTGAGCCCCGTGGGTGAGCGCCCCTCGCCCACAGGCACTCATTCTCCAGGGTTGCTGCTGCGGGTGAGCTCCCTCAGCCCCCCAGCGCTCAGGCTGCTGCTCGGGGTCCTGGGGGTGAGCGCCCCTCACCCAGCAGTGCTCCGGGCGGCCCTGAGTGTGGAGGGGAGCCGCCCTGGCGCTCTCGGGGTGGGGGCGGGTGGGGTGGGGGCGGGGGATCAGGCTTCCTTAGTTCCTGGGGGTGAGCAGCCCTCCCTTCGGCGGTGCTGGGCCCGGCCTGCTGGCCCTGGGCGAGCGCCCCAGGCGGCCTGGCCGGCAGTTTCCTGGGCGCTCTGGGCCCTGCTGGTGAGCGCCCCTTGTCCTCCGGGGCCCGCGGGTGAGCGCCCCTCGCCCGCGGGTCCTCGGTGTGCCCGGGCCTCTGGGGTTAGCCCCCCAGGCGCGCCAGGGAGCAGTGGCCTCTGGGGCCCGCGGGTGAGCGCCCCTCGCCCGCTGGTCCCCAGTGTCCTCTGTGTCCCCAGGCTGAGCGCCCCCGGCTGGGTCCCCTCTGGGTCCTGAGGGGTGAGCGCCCCTCGCCCAGCAGTGCCCAGTGGGTCTCCTCTGGGGCCCCTGGCTGGTGCCCCTCCCTCGCCAGTGCTCAGTCTGCCCTGGGCCCTGTGGGTGAGCGCCCCTTGCCCGCCAGTACTCATTGTCCTCTGTTTCTCTTGTCCTAGTGCTCCTGGGTCAGTCCCCTCAGGGTCCTGAGGGGTGAGCGCCCTTCTCTCAGTAGTTTTTAGTGGGTCTTCTCTGAGGCCTGTGGTTGATGTCTGGTCTCTGTTGGTGAGTGTTTTTTGTCTACCAGTGTCCTCCTCTGTCTTCATCCTAGGTCCTCTTCTTTACTGGGCTCTCATTCACTCTGGTCTGCCTGCTCAGTCACCTGGACTCTTTTGAGTATTTCCTTTTTTGCTTGTTTTTTTAGAGCTTATTGTGTCATTTCTTTTGGGTTCTTGAGATACTGGATGTTTGAATTTCTTGGCTGCCCATGGTGCGGTGCATGGCTGCTCTAAATGTGTATCTGACCTTCATGGCCCCAGCTTGTGATGCTTGCTGGAGACATTTGGCTGTCCTGGCTGTTCCTTCCTGGAGGAAGTGTTGGGGTTTGAGAGTGGGTTCTCCTTTCCCATCTTGAGTGCAGCATTTTGGGGACATACTCGCCAAGTTCTGCTCTGTACCCAGTCGAGGAGCAGCACGGAGGGGAGGAACAAGAGCTCCAGGCCTAGCAGGTGAGTGGGGAAAGGATCTGAGTGGGGTGGGCCTGGGCCCTGCTTTGTCCTGGGCCTCACCCAGTGGTGTGCCATGCCCCTTAGCTCTGGTGGGACTTCAGAGGTCACCAGTGGGCCCCTCCCTGCACCCGACCTGTGGTTCCATTGGATGTGGATCAGCAGGCTTTCTGAAGAGCACTTGTGTGCTCATTATTAACTTCACTGGTACGTGGACTTCACAAGTCATCTTAAAATAAACCTCTCTTGATTGTAAATTCCACAGATCAAGGGCTTTTCACCAAATGCTTCAGTTCTTGCTGGACTTTTGTATCTGTAGCCAGCTGATGGTTGCCACAGAACTACCATAGACGAGATCAATCTCATAGCAAATGCTTCACTGCTATCTGATTCAAGAGAGAATTTGCTTGTGGTGTTCACTGGCTGATATTGAGTGTAGTTCTGACAAGAATGTTGGTTGATAATTTCATTTATACATAAGATAAAAACAAAGCAAGCGGAACATTCATGTGTATTGCACTACTTTTTGTAGGGCAAAGGGGTGTTCTGCGTTGAATGGATGCCAGTGTTGAGTACTGGAAGTGTAGTTCCACACACTTTTGTAGCTATTCACAATGGAATAGCTACAGACATAAACATTCCTGCATTATTAACCTTTTCTCCATCTCATCATTAAATTGAGACAATTATCAAAACAGCAAACCAGCCTGCAACAGGTGGTGATTGCCGATTTTCCTTTTGTAGATGCCTCATGTGACCTGTACTCTGCATGGCTAGGAAGGGACCTGGAGTAGAGCACGCCATGTTTGCAACTGAAAAAGACTCAGGTGATAGCAAGACTCGGTGGAGAGATCCCCAGGTCATAAGCCATGAGAATAGCAGGGAACAGGAGGCCCAGAGTCTCATTCTAGCAGCCTAGGCTGGGCTGAAATGTCCAAGCATGAGCCCTGCCATGGCCAAGCATAGCTTCTACACGCATGTTCCCATGCACAAGGAAATATACACATGGCATTGAGGCAGGATGCAGCAGAGCTGGCAGGGTTTGGGGCCACAGGGCCAGCTCTGTCCTACAGCCCAGCTGTGAAGGCTAATACCCGTTTGCTGTCTCCCCTGCTTCCATCCAGCTTCCAGGGCTGCTCTCCCTCCCCAGGCTTCTTCTGGCCCTCTAGTCCCTCCAAATGACTCTTCTCCTGGAGCCTCCACCACTGCTTCCCTCTAGAAGAACCCAAACCAAAGATCACAACTTGGCTTGGGCTCTGCAGGGCTCCTCTGAACCTGAAGTTAGAATTTAAGAAAACCATATATACCTTCATTCAGAGCAACCAACAGGGACTTTCAGGAGAAAAAGAAACCGCTGAAAACTGAGAGATTGGGCAAACACATCCACCTTAGTAGGGCTTTAGGATCTGGCACTCAGAAACACAAATAAAAGCAAAGCCACCCTCTAATAAGCAAAGTCATTTCTTAAAATGAAAATATCAAGTGTCACTGAGGATGAGTTGAAATGGATATTTCCAAATAAACTACAGGCCAAGAAGCTAGTAGAAACTATATGGAAAGTAAGTTCATAACTGGACCAGCACACAACCCAGCCTCAGCACACATGCCTTGGGCTCAATAATGCAGATGGGACAATCAGAAGGAACTCTGGCTCACTTGTCCACTTCTAGAAATTGTAAAGCACTTGAAAGGGGCAGGAGGAAGTGTTTATCCAGTAAGGCAGGATGAGCCCATGAATTGGGCAGTGCAGTGTGATAAGAAAATTCTGTTTCAGACCCAGGGAGGAAACGCCATGTGATGAAGAGTGAAGGTGAAGGAGTTGAGAAGCTGGACAGATTGGGCAGAACATGGTGCAGCTAGCTGCACAGAAGGCCACAGGGAGAAGGAACAGACCCAGCTGTCAGACGGTCTCAGGACAAGGCACCCCCTCTCTGCACAGTTCTGGTTCTGAAGTTTTGCCCTTGGAGTTGTGTCCCTTGGTCCACAGGTATGTGTCTGTGGAATATGATGCGTGCATTCATTAGCTGGTCTTGGGGAGAGTCTATTTGTCTACTAGATGGTATATAGCAGCCTTTCCCACACAGGCCTCTGCCCTGGCTGCTTGCCCTGTGCCTCCAGAGCCCTGCACTGCTGCCTGCAACTCTCTGAAGCTCTCTCCCAGTAGCCCTGGAGCATTCTTTTTTTGTTTTTGTTTTTTTGACAGAGAGAGAGAGAGAGAGAGAGAGAGAGAGAGAGAGAGAGAGAGAGAATTTTTTAATATTTATTTTTTAGTTTTTGGTGGACACAACATCTTTATTATATTTTTATGTGGTGCTGAGGATCGAACCTAGTGCCCCGCACATGCCAGCGCGCTATGGCTTGAGCCACATCCCCAGCCCACCCCCCTGGAGCATTCTTGTGCAAGCTCCATCCCTCAGCCAGACCTGCAGGCCACCCTCAAGAAGGGCACAGCCACAGAGCTGGCACCATCACCCTCCAAAACAAGCAGGGCCCTCTCTTGAGCTGCAGGACTGCCCTCTGCCCCAGCACCCAGCTCAAGGCATGGGACTGAGCCTCCTTTTGCAGGAGGAGAGAGGCAGTAGGATTGGAGGGACACAGGGAGAGGATGTGAGCACAGAGCAAGTCGGCTGTGTGGGAGCAGGAACTGAGGGGCACTGGGAAGGGACTTCATAGGTCTGGTCTGACTTGAAAAGGCACACGGGTAGGAAGAGCTTCTGGCTCCATCTTGGGGTAAAACTGGGGAGTAAAGAGTTTTCCTAAGTTGAGAGCTTTTTTCCTGCCCTGAGTCAGCAGGATGTTCGACACACCTGATGTCATGGACCACCTGCCTCAAGTCTGTAAGGGAGCAGGGATCCCCTCAGTTTCCAAATGGCAAAGGTGCTCAGGGGATTGGTGTGACTTTGTCAGTGGAACTCAAGCAACGAGGGGCAGACCAGGTACCAGAATCCAGGCCCATCTGCCCCCCGGGCCCATGCTCTGTGTGGTACTAGCAGCACCCTCCAGGGAAGGATGCAGACAGGGGCCGGCTAAGGAGAGTCTGAGTCCTGTCCTGTGGCCTAGGAGGCTGTTCTGCCTGACTGTTCCAGTGAGATGACAGGCGCTTTACCAAGCAGCTGACCCCCAGGGAGCTCCATGGGTTGGGGGGCTCATTCAGAGACTTGCACATACCTAGACTGAAGTTAAATCTAGGAGCACACAGAAGCCTGTGTAAACAGAGTAGGATAAGTCACAAGGCCAAGGGTCCATACAAGACTAAAAGCCCAGACCAAGTCCAGGCTGAGCTGAGCCAGGTCAAGACAAAACAAATGCCAAGATAAAGACCAGGGCAACCCCATCCTAGACACACCTGAGCCAAGCTCAGCTGACAGCGCACAGGCAGCAGGACCAGGCGTGCTGAGGCAGAGACAGGTGTGGTGTGCTGGGTACTCGCTTCCTCCACAGGCAGGTCTGGGATCATCCTGGATCCTAATGCTGGCTCTTGGCACATCAGTGTGTGGATGCAGATTGTGCTCCTGACCAGGCCTGAGATGATGGGTCTAGTCCATAGATGAAAGGGACAGACTGATGGGGGGACTATAACTAGAGAAAAGATCTGATCCCCATGGCTTGAGGGATGACACTGACCTGAGAGGTTCTTATTTCTGCCCTTCCAGGGAAAAAGTGGCTGTAGTGACAGGTAACACAAGCCATCTTCACATGGAAAGGCAGCCTTGGCTCTTTTGGAAAATCCGACTGCAGATGTCCCCTGCCCTCTAAGACAATGGCCTTGCTCAGCCCTGCCATGTGGAAAGGAGGTGAAGGCCAATGTGAACCTGGTCAGAGGTGGAGTGGAGGCGTCTACCAAGTGCCTCCCGATCAGCTTCAGCAGCGGAGTGCTCAAGGTTTGGCTGCTCTGCTGGGCTCCATCTCCCTGCTCACAGACCGCAGAGATGCCCACCTGGCTCCAGGGCTGAGGTCTCCTGTGGGTCTCCATGCAGCCCACCGCTTCCTCCTGCTCTCACCTTCTCCACCTTCCCCAGTGACGTGTGCTGTTTGTAACACAATAAAGATAGAATTTAATTGCCGATAAAATGTTTTCCTAAAGACCCTGAGTGTGAGTTTGTAGCCACCGTCACTGGGTCACTCTGCTGATGCCTCATTGACCCCACATCTGGGGCCTCCGGGAGCCTATTCCTGATCACAGATGGACTCCCGGCTAGAGCCGCTGGATCCACACTTTTAAGGGGGAGGATGAGGCACAGGAGGTGCAGGAGCTCTGAGCTCTAGCATTAGAGAAAGTGTCTGGGTTTTGGCATCACAATCAGGTGTAGGTAGCCCAAGGGTGAATGAGGAGAGAGTGAGGGCTCAGATGGCAAAGTTCTCCATGCACCCAGGGTTGGGAGGATGGGGAATGAGATGGGAGGTGGGTCTGAGCACCTGCTATGAGCCCCATGGCCTCACAGACTTCCTCAGTGACCTTCATGGTGGACACCCACAGAGCCCTGGAGAGAAGTAGGGTCCTGGGAACTTGCACAGGACAGTGACTGCAGCCAGGGAACCTGGAGCCTGGGGCTGGGCAGGAGGGCACATGCTGACCAGGCTCGCTCCACACTGCAAGCCCTCCCGGTGCTGCACCTGGCAGACCCCAGGCAGGTGCTTCAGGACTCAGGTAAATGCTTATCCTGGGAACCGCTCTTTCTAAGCCTGTTTTGTTGCTCAAATTTGGCAAAAATTTGGTCTTTTGACACTGACTCTTAACAGTCTGTCCCTTTGACAAGATCATTTAGATGAGTCTAAATGACGGGACAAGTCCATCCTGGTGACATGGGCTCAGACCACTTGGTGGACAATCAGTAATGTCTTCAGAAAAAATTATTCAGAGACGTGGGAATTGTCAGAATGAAGATGGCCCAAAACAGGTGTTGTCAAGGCTTGGAGCAGGGTTCCCATGTCCTCCACTAGGTGGAGCCAGTGGACGTCTTTGCAGGTTGGCTTTTTCACTCACAAGGTTTGGGTGCCCTTGAGGGGATCTCAGCATCACCCCCTCAATAAAGGGCCAGATGACATGGAGCCCGACATCCCTCAGGACTGTGGGATGGACAAGACGGAGGACAGTGACACCGCCCAATTAAAATCAGAAAATTTCAAAGAAAAGCTCCTAGTTACTTTTTCCTCCGTCCCTGCCATTTCCTGCCGTGTCCCAGCTCCCTGCAGGCTAGCCTTCCTTGACCAGGATGGAAGCATTTGCCAGGCAAAGCCCGGGCTCAGGAAGAAAAGTAGGGCTGGAGGGGACTGACCATGCTCCTTAGCAGAGTCCCCAGGGCCCGCCCATCCGTGTCCCCAGGCTTCCTTCCTGTAGGTGGCAGTGTTTCCGTGGGACAGGCAGATGCAGGTCAGCTTCTTCCACTGTTTTGGCCAAATTGTGATTAAATTCATTTTTCCTTTTTACGTTGTCTTCTCTTGGTTCTGATGTTGGCCAATACCCCAGTCAATCAGCAGGGACTGCAGATTCTTGGGCCCCAGGAAGACAAAAGTTCTTCTCCTGTGCCTATGATCCTGCTGGGACTCCCAAGTGTTCCCAGGCTACTGACCTTGGGCCCGTCACTGAGGTGCTGTCCATGTTCCCTGCACATCCAGTGGCCATGAGCAGCCTGGACCTGCAGTGTCTGAGCTTCCAGGGTCTCTTCAGTGCTCTCCTGGACTCCCACATTTCTTCCCTTCTCCTCCTCTGCCAGACTCCCACAGCAAGTCCTCCTGAAGGCAGAGCCCCACCTTCCCAGGCCACCCCAAGCTGCTCCTGGGCTTTGGGGCAGGTCGTTGGAGCACAGTCACTGGGGGTACAGTTGGAGGGAGATTCCAGAGAGGAGGCCCACCCTTCTGCCCCCCATCTGCTCTGAGAGCTCTGTGCCTTTCCTGCTGTTTCCAAGGCCTGGAGTCACCTATGGCCTAGACCAGATGGGTGAAGAGGCTGAGGGAGGCCATGCCATCCAGGAGGCAGGGAAGGCTCTGGCTGAGACAGACACTGGGGTAGCCATGGGGATGGCAAGTGAAACAGGAAATGTCAGTGGCTCTGTCCTGCCCTTTACATTCAACTCACCCCTGAAGTGGCAGCCCTCATGCTTTCCCCACAGGGTAAAGATCGGCAACCCCATAGGCCCTGGGCCTGCCTCAGCAGAAAGGGCACTGGTGGGATCTGGGTTTCACAGGAACAAGAATAATTGTTTAGTGTAGGTGTGTCTCATGCAGCAAGAGGAATGGATCCCAGCAGGACTGCCTGGAGGACAGAGTGCCCCACAGGCCCAAGTGTTAAAGGCCAGTCCCCAGATGGTGCTTCTGCCACGTGGTGGAACTTAGGAGGTCAGGCCTAGTGGGAGGATTTATTCAAGTCACCCCGTTTCTTCCTTTTTCTCTCTTGCATCCCAGACGTGAGTTGTGAAGTTGGCTCTGCCATGGTCTCCTCCATGATATGTTGGCTCACCACAGGCCCCAAAGCAGCCCTGATTGGAAACCTTTAAAACTGTGAGACAAAATAAACCCTTCCTCAAGCATTGTGTTACAGCAATGGAAAGCTGACTCTTGCACTCCACATCAGCCTCCCTGTGCCCCATCACTTTCTTTCCCAGCCACATAGTCAGAAGGCATGAAAGTCAGCATCCCCAGGGACTTATGACTGTTCATTCCCAGTCTGTCCATCAACAAAAGAAAGATGGACCCAGTGTGACACACTCATCAACAGCACATCACTCAGCAACACAGAGCAGAGGGGACAGGACCATGGTGCACAGACACAGCATGGAGCAGCCTCACCTCCACATTCTACTTGAGGATGTTTCTAAAATAGAAAAGACTGTGAGCTGGCGACAGAAATCAGAACAGTGGTTATGGGGCAGGGGTAGCACAGGGACTTCAGGAGAGTGGTTGCAGGGGTATATCCCTGTGTAAAAGTTCATGTAAGAGCTTTTGTGTGTTTACTGTTTGTGTTTATTCTTTGTTTTCAGTAGTGAGAAACACAACAGCGACAGCAAAGCATTCCGAAAAAGGTCCAAAGATAGAGAGTGAAATGGGTCAGCGGTCTCAGAGGGCCTCTTAGCTTCAGCGGGGACCCAGGAGTTTGGTCTCATTCTGGTGGGAGAGAGGAGCACTCCTTGGTAAAAAGTCCCTGTAGGAGAGCAGGGCAGTGACCAGGTCAGAGGTGTGCTGCAGCCAGGACAGGAGGACGGAGGGCAGGACAGAGGGGAAATGGCAGGGCCTTGTCCAGGCAGCTGGGATGGAGGGCTGGACAGGTGGGAGGCAGTAGGGTGGTGTTGGACCAGCCCACCAGTGGCTGCTGCATAGTTAAGTGACTGGGAGGATGAGAAGGAGCAGGCTTGGAACAGGAGAAAATCACTACTGCTTGGTAGAAGGTGATTGGGCAACATCCAGGAGGGGATGATCCCAGGACACAGCTTGGGAGGGACAGTGGAGGACAAGAGGGCACAGGAAGGGGCAAGATGGGGTGGGGAGAGAGGAGGGACTCTGTAGGGCCAAGTCGAGCAGGGACAGTGGGAAGAGAGAGGGTGAGGTGGTGAGGAGGGAAGAGCCAGAGCAGGAGGTGGGAGAAGTAAACATGGGGAGAGCCCACATGGGCAGCTCTTGGCATCTGGGAAATAACCACAGCAAGGACAGCACACATGTGGCTTAAGCCAGCCACACTCCATGTGTTACTCCATGCTCCTCAAGGCTCCCTGGCCTCACAGGGGTTGCTGTTTCCTCCAATTTGCAGATGAGAAGACAGGCATCGAGCACACAGGAGGCAGGTATGTGGCCAGGATGGGGACATGGGTTGGCTCCACAGTGAGCACTGTAGGACCAGCTGGGAGAGACACATCTGGCCCAGAACTTGGAAGGGCTGGGACTGGAGAAACTGAAGATTGAACCAGAGACTAGGAAATGTGGGGTCTGCAGGGACACCAGTCTTTCCTTGGGTGAAAACATGGACACTGCTGCCTGGCAGGAAGTGGTGTTGATGGGGTTCCAGGAGCGCAGGATTCATGCTGCTGCCCAGCTTGCAGCAACCCTTCCACCCCCACCCAATGAAGAGAGTTGATTCCAGTGGCTTCACTGGAGAGACAGGATTCAATTAAAATCTGATCAGGAGAAGCCGGAAAGGGCACAAGGGAAGGGGGCTGGGATTTGTGTTTGGGGAAGAAGAAGAAACTGCCTTGGTTCTTCTCTGTTCCACCTCACTCCTGTCCATGGAGACCTTTGACTAAGTTCATGTTCTTTGAGAAGACTCTCCTGGCCTCACTGCTCTCCTGATCTGCCCATGCTGCCCATCTGGCCCTATCCAAAGGCCAGGTTCTGATGGAGTTGATGTCTACTGCAAACCTTTAATTCAACAAGTTAGCTTTAAAAACCAGAAGCATAAATTCTAATCACCAAAGTATCCCCTTTACCAACAATATTACAGTATAAAATTCTGATGCCTTTTTCAGATTTAAAAAATATAATCACATTATTAAATATTGTCACAGCATAATATTAGAAACAAAACAAAATGCAACCATGGCATTTAAATTCTCACAAAACATGTTTATTCAGATGTATCATTTCTATATCCTTATGCGTTATGTCATAGCAATTCTATATACAAGTTTATCATGCAACACTGAATTCACTTCCAGGAGGTCACCGTAGTGTAATCTCCCCTTAGTTTTTTGTGATTAATGATGACTTTGCATAGAATTCATACTGTGGCAGAGTCAGACTGTCTGTGTACCCTTCAAGAATGGGGATATTCTAGCATTTCAAGCAGGTATTGTTGCAGGACAGATGAAGATGGACACCTGAGGAATTTGCAGACTGCTGCAATGTGCCAGGGCCTCACACCACTACCCAGAGGCCCAGACCCCAGATGGCTTTGAGAATGTATTTCTGCATGGAAATAATGCTGAATGCCTACCTAGCTCCAAGTTGAGGTAGTACAGAACAACTTAATCCAGAGGGGTTAATGCCAAAAAGTCTCTGGGCCCCAGGTATGGAAATTCTCTGAGTGGGTGGTTACACAACACAAAGGTTAACATAACAGTTACTTTTTCTTCCATGCTCTTAGATTGAACAGAGTTTTCACAAGTTTTTACTAAGAAAAGAGAAACAGTAACTTTTGCACATCAACAGGCTTGATTGCAGATATAATTTTTTAAAAGTTGTAGATGTGCACAATACTTTTTTTTAAGAGAGAGGGAGAGAGAGAGAGCAAGAGAGAGAGAGAGAGAGAGAGAGAGAATTTTTAATATTTATTTTTCAGTTTTCAGCAGACACAACATCTTTGTATGTGGTGCTGAGGATCAAACCCAGGCCGCACGCATGCCAGGCGAGCGCGCTACCACTTGAGCCACATCTCCAGCCCAATACTTTTATTTTATTTATTTTTATGTGGTGTAGAGAATCAAACCCAGTGCCTCACACCTGCTAGGCAAGTATTCTTTCACAGACCCACATCCCCATCCCTGCAGACCTAACTCCTACAAGAAAGAGAAACCTGATTTTTACAAAAAAGAGGAGCTCAGACCACAATGAACTCTCTAGAATTCTTGCTGACTTAAAAAATATATATATCTTGTTGACTAGTAGAGAGGCTATATATTACAATTAAGGTGGGGGTCTTTTGGGCACTACATCATTTGGAGTCTTTGGGGATTACATCATTACTCATTTGAAGCTCATTATTTACTCCTTTAAATCAAAAACATCATTATCTTCTTGGCTTAAAGTTTTATATAATGTCATAGTCTTAATGTTTCTCTCTCTCTCTCTCTCTCTCTCTCTCTCTCTCTCTCTCTCTCTCTCTCTCTCTCAACAGCTGCTTCAATAGTTTCAATGTAAAGGGGAGACAAAGATGGAAGCAATAAACAAGTTAATAGCATAATCCATACTATGTCAATTAAACTTTTGAAAACATCAAGACTAGAACACCACACTCCAAATAGTGAGCTTGATGCCTTAATGCTCTTTCAGGTTTGAACTTGTACATGTGCTAGGTTAGGGTTTTTTTAAAAAGCAATTTAATTAATAAGTTTTAATTTTATACAAGAAAAGTGTACATATTTTCATGATGAAAAAAGTTCCCAGACTTCCTTTTAAGCCTTAGTCCTTTATGAATTTGTCTTTTCTTTTCCAATTAGTTATATATGATAGCAGAATGCATTTTTACTATTATACACAAATGGAGCACAACTTTTCATTTGTCTGGTTATATACAGAGTCACACCATTCCTGCAATTATACATGTACATAGGGTAATAAAATTCATCTCATTCCATTATCCTTCCCTCCCCTCACTTCTCTCTGCCCAATCCAAAGTCCCTCCAATCTTCCCTTCCCCCCCCATCATGGGTTAGCTATATGATTGATTGATTGTTATCAGTCCTGTAGTAAAGACCAAGGAAAGGACTCTGTATGTGATAGAAGTAAGCGTGGCAATTTGTCACAGTATGAGAGCCCTCTTAGAGGATGAAACAGTCCATTTGACCTCTTAGTTAGTTAATCTTCCACCTTGTGTTGATCAGCCAGCCCCCAAGTGGCTGAAGCAGGGCTGCTGTTTCCTCAAGCTTTGGTGTGTGCAGGCCAGTCAGCTTCCAGAGTGACCAGAGCAGGGCTGGTGTCCTTCTGATCCTCAAGATTCTCTGGTGTTTCCTTCTTCCTGATGGTCAGCTTAAGGGGTGCAAAAGAATGTATATGAGATTCTATTTTCAGAAGGTCCCAAAACAAACCAATAGGAACAAAATATTACATAATCTGTATCTATGTATGTGTATATACATGTAATGATATAATTGGTGACACTGTACAGAGGAGTACAAAATTGTGGACAGTGCTCCTTGTGTGTGTGGCATAGGACGGGGATATCCAGGGGGGCTTGAACTACACAGATTTATCTAAATGTAACTTTAAACAAATTTGAAAACAGCTTATAATTTCATGAACCTGACCCAACATTTCATGCTTTGGTTTATGATCCTCCATATAGTATTATTTCATCTAAAAACATGAAGTAAATTTCAACTCCCTAACTCAGAGGTCAGTTGTCTTCCAAAGGTGCATTTCTAAGTGTGTCATCTTTAGTCTGAGAATATATTTCTGCATGGAAATAATGCTGAATGCCTACCTAGCTCCAAAGTTGAGGTAGTGCAGAACAACTTAATTTAACCCATGGCTTATCATCCTTACTGTTTTTTTTTTGTTTGTTTGTATGTTTTGTTTTGTTTTGTTTTTACCAGATGCAAAACCAAGGTTGTACCTAGTTCTGTTCCCTGGTCAAGGTCACCCAGTTAAGAGGGATTTGAATCCAGCTGTACCAACTCTGATGTCTCTGCCTCTCCCCACACTACCCTTTGCACAAGGCAAAACTTGGTAACATATTTTTCCTTTCTTGATAATCTCTTGGGAGAAGCCAATGGCAGGCTAAGTTTGGTGGATCTAGGAGAGTATTTTCCCAAGAGGCTGCTTTTCCCCACATCCAGGTGGCTGGAATCTGACCGGTCTGGCTGTCACCAGACTGCTGCAATGTACCAGGGCCTCACACCACTACCCAGAGGCTTAGAGCCCAGATGGCTCTGTCTCTGGAATCCAGAGTCCCCTTCAGAGAGGAGTGTGAAGGTGGGGGAAGGAGATGGGGTGGGAAGCTGCTTCCAGGCTGGGCTCCCAGAGCAGCCAGAGATCCCTCTCCAGCTTGCCCCACAGGGTCAAGGTCCAGACAGGCCAGCAGCCCCCAGGTTCTACCCCGGCCCCCTAACCAGCAGGCTGGACCCTAGCCCCACCCACTGCCTGCTGTGAAGACTGCAGCCTTTATTTAAAGTACTCACTTGTTTTTCTTGGATGAGTTCCCTGAGTTAGCACAACTCCTCCTCAGGCACCCAGAAGGAGTGGTGGCTGTTCCTGGGGGAGGAAAGGCTGGTGGCAAGCGGTGGATGCTGGTGAGGTGACTGTGATGGAGGATGTCCAACTTCCCAACTTCTGTGGTCTTGGGCAGCACAGCAGAAGCCATGGGACAGAGTCACTGAAGGGGCATTGTGGAGTGGCAGCATCTGGTGGCAGCAGCAGCAACATGTAACTGCTTCAGGCATAGGGCATCAAGCCTCAGAGGTCCGGACTTGAGCATTGGCATGTGGGGTGGCATCTGTGGAGGTGTTCGCATCCAGCTGCAGTCTGGGAGATCCGTTGCTGCGTACTCACAGTGGTGGTGGCAGCAGAAGAGTCCAGAAGCAGCAGTGGTGACAACAGAGGGATGTTGCCATGATCAGTTTCATCCTAAAGTGCTGACAGGAGTCTGACTGCAGAGGGTGAAGTCAGCATCCAGTGCTGAGTATCGCTGTCTTGCATCCATGATGGAGTCTGGTGGCAGCATCGAGGAGCTCCAGAGTCCAGTGGTGGGATCAAAATCCCAATGGCATTCCTCATAGAAATAGAAAAAGCAATCATGAAATTCATCTGGAAAAATAAGAGACCCAGAATAGCTAAAGCAATTCTAAGCAGGAAGAATGAAACAGATGGTATCGCTATACCAGACCTTAAAGTATACTGAAGAGCAATAGTAACAAAAACAGCATGGTACTGGCACCAAAACAGGCTGGTAGACCAATGGTACAGAATAGAGGACACAGAGACCAACCCACAAAATTACAACTACCTTATATTAGACAAAGGTGCTACAAGCATGCAATGGAGAAAGGATAGCATCTTCAACAAATGGTGCTAGGAGAACTGGAAATCCATTTGCAACAAAATGAAATTGAATCCCTATCTCTCACCATGCATAAAAGTTAACTCAAAATTGATCAAGGATCTAGGAATCAAACAAGAGACTCTGTGTCTAATAGAAGAAAAAGTTGGCCCTAATTTCCATCACGTGGGGCTAGGCACCAATTTCCTTAATAATTCACCTATAGCACAAGAATTAAAACCAAGAATCAACAAATGGGACGAAATCAAACTAAAAAGTTTTTTCTCAGCAAGAGAAATAATATGTGAGGTGAATAGGGAGCCTACATCCTGGGAACAAATTTTTACCCCTCATACATCAGATAAAGCTCTAATTCCTAGGGTATACAAAGAACTCAAAAAGTTAAACAACAAAAAAACAAATAACCCAATCAACAAATGGGCCAAGGACCTGAACAGACACTTCTCAGAAGAGGATATACAATCAGTCAACAAATACACAAAAAAATGCTTACTATCTCTAGCAATCAGAGAAATGCAAATTAAAACTACTCTAAGATACCATCTCACTCCAGTAAGAATGGCAGCCATTATGAAGTCAAACAACAAGTGCTGGCGAGGATGGGGGTGGGGGAGGTACACTCTTACATTGCTGGTGGGACTGCAAAATTGGTGCAGCCAATTTGGAAAGCAGTATGAAGATTCCTTGGAAAGCTGGGAATGGAACCACCATTTGACCCAGCTATTTCTCTTCTTGGACTATACCCAAAAGACCTAAAACCAGCATACGACAGGGACACAGCCACATCAATAGCAGCACAATTCACAATAGCTAGACTGTGGAGCCAACCTAGATGCCCATCAATAGATGAATGGATACAAAAAATGTGGCATTTATACACAATGCACTAAAAAATAACAAGATCATGGCATTTGCAGGGAAATGGATGGCATTAGAGCAGATTATGCTAAGTGAAGTTAGCCAATCCCCCCTCCAAAAAAATGCAGAATGTCTTCTCTTATATAAGGGGGGTGACTCAAAATGGGATAGGGAGGAAGAGCATGAGAAGAAGACTATCTCTAGATAGGGAAGAGAGGTGGGAGGGAAAGGGAGGGAGAAGGGGAATTGCATGGAAGATGGAAGGAGACCCTCATCGTTAGACAGAATATATACATGATGATGTGAGAAAAAAAAGAGAGAAGTGTGTCACATTAGATTGGGTAGAGAGAAGTAATAGGAAGGGGGGAGGGAAAGGGGGGAAAGGAAGGACAGCAGAATAAAATAGACATTATTATTGCTGTATGTATATACATGACTACATGACCAATGTGTTCTGCAACCTGTACACTCAGAAAAAGGAGAAATTATATCCCATCTGATTCAAATGTATGATATGTCAAGGTCATTGTACTGTCATGTGTAACTAATTAAAACAAATAAAAAAATTTAAAAAAAGATCAGAGCCAAAATAATGAACTTGAGCCTAAGAAAATAATAGTATAAAGGATCAATAAAACGGAATTTTTTCTTGGAAGATAAACAAGATCGATAAGACCCTATGCAAACATAACAAAGAGAAAAACATAGAAAAGCTATGTTCTGGGGCTGGGGATGTGGCTCAAGCGGTAGTGCGCTCGCCTGGCATGCTGTGGCCCGGGTTCGATCCTCAGCACCACATACAAAACAAAGATGTTGTGTCCGCTGATAACTATAAAATAAATATCAAAATTCTCTCTCTCTCTCTCTCTCTCTCTCTCTCTCTCTCTCTCTCTCTCTCTCTCTCTCTCTCTCTCTCTCTCTCACTCTTTCTAAAAAAAAAGCTATGTTCATAAAATTAGGGATGAAAGAGGAGAAATCACCACAGATATCACAGAAATCCAGCAAATCATTAAGGACTATTTTGAAATCCTTTTCTCCAATACACTGAAAAAACCTAGAAGAGGTGGATACATTTCTAAATAAGTTGCTCTGAGGATTGGGAATGTGTGGATGCAGAAGAAAGATCTGCCAAAACTGAATCAAGAGGAAAAAGAAACTGAAGCAGACAAATAACTTGCAGTGAGATAGAGGAGATAGAGAGGTAGATTAAAAGACTTTCATGGGCTAGGGTTGTGGCTCAGTAGTGAGCGCTTGCCTAGCATGCATGAGGCACTGAGTTTAATTATTAGCACCACATATTAATAAATGTGGGTTAAGGTGTGCCAGGGTGTACTGTGAAGCCATTCAACTCTTAAAGGCACCTGGAAGAAAGGAAAGAAAGAAAGAAAGAAAGAAAGAAAGAAAGAAAGAAGGAAGGAAGGAAGGAAGGAAGGAAGGAAGGAAGGAAGGAAGGAAGGAAGGAAGGAAGGAAGGAAGGAAGGGAAAAATGCAGTATTATTGACATTCCTTTCCTTCCTCAAGGCTGAGTGAGCTGTTTCCTCTGCTCTGGGTGGAGGCCAGGGGGATGGGCTGTCATCCAGGCCACCAGGCCTGTAAGTCATACTTGATGTCTGTATCAATTGTTTTTTTTCCTGTGATCTTGGTTCCAAACAGAAAATTGTCACCCCATTCTCATCAGTGGTGCTGACCCTTGTAAGTTGTAATTTATAGTTATATTCTTAATTTTTTTTAAATGTGTGTGTGAAGCTATGTTCAAGAAAGGGATCATAGAAAGAGTGAAATATCTTAATCTCATTGAAGAAATGCCTTTTTGATTTCTAATAAATATTTATTTTGCCTTGTTATGGCCATGTTTTATTCTTGGTATGTGAATGTGAAGACTGACTAGAAATCCTGGAGTATTGCTTAACAGGAATGGATATGAGGAAGGCCAGTTTTTGGACCAAAACATTATTGGTCCCAGTTCAGGGCCAGCATGCTGTAAGACATGTGACCGTCACATACTGTCTACACTTCAATGTGCATGCCTGTCCAGGATTCTATCTGAACCACTTAGCAACGGTGGAAGCAGCTCGAGTAAAGGATTCACAGTCAGATGGTGTTAGTGGTTCAGGCCACAAGATGCCCATGCAGTGCTCTACCCATCTGGACCTGCTGGCTCTCAGCTTATTTTGCATGGCTATAACCCCATGGTTCCATGAGGAGACCAAAGGTCCAAATCTTCCTATCTGACTTATAGAATTTTCATGAGGAGGCAATGGAAGAATGAGCATGAAAGAGCTGCTACTGTTACTATCTTTATTGCCCATCAGCCCAACTCATATGAGTGAGCATTTTTATTCTTTAAAAAATCTGTTATAATTAGTTATGCATTAACATAGAATGCATTTTGACATTGTACACAAAGAGTGCAACTTCTCATTAGCTATTTCATAAAGATGATTATTTTCAACTTGATTCTTCCCATACTGCTTTATCTTGTGGAAAGTGTGACCAATTTATTAAGTGAAATACTGCATTTAGTGTACTGGATTTAAATGATTCCCAGAATATCTTCCTTCACTGAGGCAAGTCTTATTGAGGGGCCAAGAAAAGGCTATTTTTCCAGGCACAGTGATGCACACCTGAAATCCCAGTGGCTTAGGAGGCTGAGGTGGGAGCATTGGGAGTTCAAAGCCAGCCTCAGCAATTTAGCAAGGCCCTAAGCAATTCAGTGAGACCCTGTCTCTAAATAAAATATAAAAAAGGCATAGGGATGTGGCTCAGTGGTAAAGCACCCATGGTTTCAATTCCTGGTACAAAAAAAATGCTCTTGTACACAATCATATCTTAGTGTAAATAGGTTTTAGTTCAGGATCTAGGAATGGGCCATTCTGGGTAGGCTGATAGAAAAAGGGTGGAAACCCTTCTTGGAGGATATATTTCTGGAAATGGGACACCTAGGTCAATGGTCATGAACATTTTTATGGCACATGATACTGTGAAAAATGAACTGTCAAAATAGTCACAGAAGTTTTTTCAGCCTTTGAAACAATAGGCTATCCTCTATAGCTCTTTCATTTGTGTGTTATCTTAATAAGATAGTTTTATAGGTTCAATATTATATCCCAGTTTAATAGGAGGGGAAATTGAGACCTGGAATAAATGGCATGCGATGCAAAGGTCATGATTTTTCCTGGCCTGAAGATCCAAGTTCTATGAAGTTTAGTTAGGCTGGTATCAAGAGAGACCGCTTTTTTTGTTTGTTTGTTTGTTTGTTTTGTTTTAACTGCACCAGGCCATTTATCTGACAATGCAGCAACATTTTGCAGAAAGAAAGGGATACAATGCAATTCTATAAAAATATATCTCACCTGCTGTGTGTGAGGACTTAGAACTAATTCAATAAAAATTAGACATCCAATATGCCCAATGATAGAGGAGACAAATATGAGTGAGAAATTTCTTTCCTTAAAAATGGTGGAAGGAGGGGGAAGGACGTGAACATTGAGTGCCTACAACATGCCATGCATTTTACCTACAGAGTCTTATTTAATCCTTACAATACCCCAGTGGTTACTCTAGTTCCTTCATCAGTTCTGTTATATTTTCCAGTAGTTATTTCAAAGCTGTCATTCTTGACCCCATTTCTCTTTAAAAACCTATAGGTAGTTTAATCTCCTACTTAGTGGGGAAAATAGAAGCCATCAGATGGAAACACCTTCAACTTTTGACCACCAAACCTATAAAGTTATGTGTATTCATACCCACAGCATTGAAATATCCTGTCAGGGGACGCACTCTACTTCCTTGAGATTTCCTATGCTATTTCATGATTGTGAAATTTATTTCTCCACTTAACAGATCTCTTTTCTAAAAATAACCTTAGGGCCTAACTGAAAGGGCCTAAAATGATATTTGGGGCCTAACCTAACCTGTGTCACACTAAATATCATAAAATGTTTTATGATATTTAGCTAATTTGGCTCTAATATTTTTCTTTCTAAATTTTCACTTCATATTAATTATATGTTAACCATAGCAATCTCCTATAGACCCCAGTTTTTTTGAGGGTGGTTGAAATAACTTGATTAAGTCCCTGTTCTTTTTCTCAGCCAAGAGAGGAAATACCAATTGTGTTTTTCAGTTTGATAGGGTGTAAAACCCTGGGCTGACCATTCACTTTATGTCGTATGTGAGTACAGCCCTGCTTCCCTGCAATTGTATACTGTGTGACCCAGGAAGCCTTATGCGGCAGCCCTGGGTGAAATACTCCATAGAGAGGCTCCAAGTCATTGATTTGATGTGTTAAGGAACTACTATGTGCCCAGCACTGGACTTTGTGTGTCTGTGTTGGGGTGGGGGGTATAAAGAAAGTCTCTATGGGTAAGTTATATGTCTTTTGATGGCAATATATGTGGAAATACAGGGGTTTTAAAAATTTTGGGGAGTCCCTAAGCAGTCACTTCCCTTAAGACTGTGCCTGCATGGGGTATGCAAATGCAGGCCTTGCAGATGTGCCCTTGTCCAGTTGCATTGGTGTACCCAGGACTTGTAGGCTCCTCTCCCAACACCATGGCCTTGGTCACCTCGGTCTTCAGAGTTTCTCCGCTGCCCCTTCCCACTTGCTCTTCCTATTGGAGAAATAACTGTATGTGGTTCACCATTCCTGCCCCAGTGGCATCTCTGTGGTCTTCAGGCACATCTTCTGTGGTCTCCGAGTCAATTTATTCTTCACACTCATCAGATCAATCTCATATATCCAACAAGACTGATTGACTTCTAGGTGGTAAGCAATGTATTCAGTTACGGATTCTTCAAAGAACAAGACACTCTCCCTGCTTTTGCAGTTTAAATAAACAAATATTTGACTGCCCTCTACCCCAATTTCATAAATTAGGACTTTTACAGTTGTGGTATGTTCTAGTCTGATATAAAAGTTAGTGTGTTTGTATAACAGAGAGGCCTAACCTAGGCTGGATCACACTGAGGACAAGTGTCATCTGGGTCAAGGGATGAGAGGGTGGGACAGACTTTCAAGAAGAGAAAACACATGGGCAAAGACCTCCAGGTAGTAGGAAGCTTGATACATCTGAGGTCTGGAGAATCAAGCCTGTGTGGCCCAACTGCTGGAGCAAGGAGCTAAGTGACATGAGATGATGCTGGAGGGGTGGCCATGCCCAGAGCATGTAGGGTTTGTCTCATCAAAGTGAGGCTTTGACACTTCATTTCAAGGATAAGGAGAAGCCACCAAAATGTCTCACATGGGGGAACTAATGAGTGGGAACATTTCCCTGTTTAATCTGATGGGATTATAGGCTTAAAAGTGTGTTTTATTACTACTGTTTTTTTCCTGCTGTCCTTTGAGATATAGTAACAGTCTGAAGAGCGTAGAATGGAGTGAGTTTCCCTCAAGAGAGGTAATGAGAAGACCCAAGAGGTGACTGAGAAAGAAGGAAAAAAGAAGGCAGGGAGATTGGTGGAATGTGGAGATGTTTAGGTAGAGAAGGGCATTTGGGCTCACTCATTTATTCAACTAACCTTTATTAGGCACTTAATAGATTGCAGACCCTAAAAAATACACTGTTAATGTCCTTGACATGGCATAGATGGAAGGAAGGGCAAAGGGACAATTAAGTCAGATAGAGACGAAGGCTTCATACATAATATGAGAGTTGAGTTGCATTTGGAAGGAAATACAGGAATTAGCTAGAGCAAGGCCTGGGGTAGGTATATATGTGTGTGGGAGGGATATGCATGAAGTTGGGAGAAAATTTTAGGGGGAAGAATCAGTTTGGATGGAGGTGTTCAGGAATAAAAACAACACAGAGGCCTTGGAACAGAGAGAATGGGAATGGAGTCTAGAGAAGTTGTGGAGGAGGGAGCAGCTCACAAAGGGTCTTTTGTGCTATGTTTGAACTAAGTGCTGGGCACTGAGCTAAGTGCTGGCATGTGTTAACTTGCTTAATTCTCATAGTAACACCTGGCAGAAGCATTATTATTATGAGCACTCCTACTTTATACATGAGAAAACAGAGTTGGCAGATTGTCAGAAATAATAAAAATAAAACTGAAAATGACTAACACTACATAGCCATGTGTTGTAGATTAAGAAAAAAAAATCACAACTAATTAGAAACACTGAAGATGATAACAATTGAGTCAGGAAATATTAGGCTCAATAGAAATAATGAATCTCCAAAACTGAAACTACAATGACCTAAATGGCACATTAGAAATTTTATAAATAACTAAAACTCGATGAAAGGATAAAGTTTTCTTGCCAAAATTTACGACTGGAAAAAATGACCCTGAGGATTTGAACTCAAATAAAACATAACAGAACATTTACAGTGGGAGAAGGATACTTGGTAAAACTTTACATGCTAAAGTAGATTGAGCTGGGTGCAGTGGCACATGCCTGTGATGCCAGCAGCTGAGGATGGTGAGGCAGAAGGATCATAGGTTCAAAGCCAACCTCAGCAACAGTGAGGCGCTAAGCAATTCAGCAAGAGCCTGTCTCTAAATAAAATACAAAATAGGGCTGGGGATGTGGCTCAGTTGTTGAGTGCCCCTGATCAGTCCCCAGTTACCCTCCCCCACTCCAAATACATAAAGTCAACGGACACATTTTTACTACAACATTCAGAAGGAAGTTTATTCCAATAGAAAATGATTTTTCTAGTGCAAAATTTAGAAATCATTTAGTTGTGTTCTATAAAACAATAAATATGGAATGAAATTAGCTTAGTGGAGTTAGCTCTGGAAGAATGAAAATGTTTATGTATCTATATAAGTTCCAGATAATGTTAGTTGTTAGGTCGGTGGCAGCGACTTGGTGGCAACTTAGTGGCAACTTAGAACAAAGTAGCCTGCGCTGCTTTGAACATCAATCAGATGCTGGCGGAAACACCTGTCAATCAGCCAGATCTCCTGACTAATGCCTGTCAATCAGCAGGACCCCCTGGCCAATCCTGGAGTTCAGCCAACTGCCCTGACCAACTCCAAGGGGGCAAGGGACCCTAGAGACACCTTTTCCTGTCCCAAGCCCTTCCCTTCCTGTTGTAAGCCCCATAAAAGTCCAGTCTGGTGGAGCTTCCACTGGGTTTCTCCTCAGACCTTTCCCCTGTCCCCTCTGTGGGTCTGATCCAGTTTGGACCGGGAGTTGATATCTCAATAAAGCCTGTTCAGCGGCCCTTTTAAATCTGCCAACTTTGGTTGCTGCCTGCCAAGCCTGATCTGACAAGTATCTCCGTGGCTCATGGGCTCTTTTGCTCTAGCAGCACTGGCTCTGCCTTACTGACTGCTCTCTGCCTCGCATGATTGTCACCCACAGGCAGGCCTCAGTTCACCCACCAACATCCTGGGAACTCTCATCCCAACAGATAGACCTGACTCAGAAATGCAGCCAGACCAAGCAAGATAGTGACACTTTGGTTATATGTTCCTGGGAGTCATCCTCTTTTAGACACAGTCCAGGTTGCCACCAGCATCTTGAAAATTGAAGTCTAGAAGTTAAGAGATGACCAGGGGTGCAGGAAAGAGGGACTCACAATTTTCCCATGCAGCTGGGACAGAGGATGACTGGATGGAACATCTGTCTCTGCCTCTCCAGTGACCAGAAGAACCGCCTTCACTGTCTGGGCAAAGGGCTGAAGAGGTAGGGCCATCTCCTTACAGTGTGACAAAACAGGAGAAGTGCTTTAAAGTTGTCCTTCCCGCGGTTCTCAGGGGCAAGAACGCCAAATGCGCCCGCACCAACGCACAGGTGGCATGTGCGCCTGCGCAGTCGGCTGCGAGGCCAAGTGCGCCTGCGCGGGTTTCTCTTCTTCGGAAGTGGGAAGGCCGGCAGTCCTTGACTGGGGTGTCTTGTGGAAGGTTGACCAAGGTGGAGGAACTTGCAGGTTCTGGTTGTGTGTCATGTACTGGTCGAGGTCAAGAAGGGAAAGCCCCTGCATTTACCCTAGTGACAAAATGCCGCAGGGCCCTGGGTGGGTCAGGGAGGTTTGGGGAACCTAAAGACCATAGACCCTAATGGGCACAGCGCCTCCTCCCCCGCAAGGGGAGACCCAAACATGCCCATCTGGCAACAGTCTTTGGGGACGAGAAGTGTTGGCAAGTTGAACAAACTTTTTGCACACCTGTGCCACACAACCGCATCACTAAGGCACTGGGGTCCAACTGGAAGTAGGAGTTCTGCGAGGTAGGGGATCCAGGGGAGGATTCTTTCACTTTAAAAATTTGTTTCTTTTGACCATAGGATAGTGAAAGATGTAATGGCCCTTTTAAGCACCCTTATGATTAGGATATAAGTTGCACTGCTGTTTCTGTTTTGAGAAAAAGTGGCACAACCTCTGTTTTGGTTCCTAGAATAGAACCAGAAATATTTTCAAAAGGGCCTACTATATCTAGTTTCAAGTCAAAGTAGAGAAACAAAGCAGGGGCAGTCCCTCACCTCATGTTTTCCAAATTTGATTTTTATAGTGATATTTGGAAGTTAATATTTACCTAAATCTGATTTGTATCATTCCTTATTTCTGTTTATGTCCATATGTATTTCGGGGTATGGAATTTGGAAATGATCTTAATTAAGTTTGTGTCTTTCCTTTTCACCCATGCAATAGGCAAATATTTGTTGGACTTGATTGAAATATATTAGGAAGCTATAGGTGGAAAAATCACCACAGCAAATATGTTGTAAAAGAAAAAAAAAACGGAAAAAACCCTTTTATTTCATTTGATGAAATTGTGAAAACTGAGTGGAAATTTATCATTGTATTTGTTTTCATATGAAGTGAGGATTTAGTCTTTGGTAGTCTCAAACTAATGTCCAACGCAAGTGATTATATTTTATAGTGTCATGAAGTAGGACACAGACCATGTTCTCATATGGCTAGTTCAGTACTGTATATTTCCTACTTGTGAGTTTTCCAAAGCTGTAGTCCATTTCCCTCTTTATAGATCTGACTCAGAATTATGGTGTTTCCTTGATTCTGAAATACATTTTATAGACAATGTAAAAATATGCACATATTAAAAAGCAAGGTTATATTCACCCCAATCAGCTTATTTTGAACAATGCTGGAAAAATAAGATTTGTTGTAAAAACTCAGAAGCAAAGGAATATCTAAAATGTTTACAGTATCAGGTTTCAGTGTAGTTTTCAAACATAATTTCCATAATTATATGCTGGGAATTTATTTTGTTGTTGATACAATATGAGTTACAAAGTTCTTTCTTGGAAGGTTTGGTTACACAACTTCACTTTGTGAATTTAGAATGCAAAAGGAATCTTAATAGACTAATATAAAAGAAAATGAAGAGAAACTTAAATGAAAATTAAACTTGAAGTACAGCAGGTATTGAACAAGTTTATTTTTGAAGCCTCTTTATTTTGTATATGCCATATAAAGCTTGTGTAGTTTGTAGGTGAAACTTTTTGGAAGGAACTTTAAGAAAGATGAAACACTGAGTCTTACTTCTTTTCTTTTTAGGTCAAGGGGGTAAAATAAAACTTACTCAACCAAAAGTATTTAGTGGCAGAGGTGGGAGTAAAATAAAAATTTACATTCATTCTGGTGTTATTCCACAGATCTTAGGAGCTTGAGTTATTCTATGCTTTTTAAGATGAAAACAATGGATCTATTTTTAATTATATTCATGATTGATTTAGTAAAAATATTTCCAGAAGTACGTATGTTTTCTAACAGCTATCATTTCTGTTTTCCTAACTTATTAGGTAATATAAGTATAGGGCAAGAATGGTGAGAACCAGGGAATGAGTATGATCCACAATGAAGATAATGATAACTATTATTTATGGTGAACATTTCTAGACTTTAACATAATTCATTTAATTCTTCCACCAACTCTCTAAGATAGTTGTTATTATTGTCCCTGTTTTTCCTATAAGAAACTAAGACACAAAGTGGTTAAACAAGAAATCTATTAAATGGTAGAACCAGGATGTAAACCTAGGAATCTGGCTTTAAAACTCATGTCTTAATAATTATGTTATTTTGCCTCTCAGTTTGTGTCATGTTGGCACAAAGAGTTTAAAGAAATTGCCCATGTTTATATTTTGAAGTTGTGATTCAAATATATAATTATTATGCAGGTAGTCTGACTCAAGAGTGCACATAATTTAATATTTCATCAGAGAGTTTTTAGACTCAGAATTTTCCTGTAGTGCAGCGAGACAGTAGTGGCTAGAGATCTGAACTGAGATTTAAGAAGCTTGGGTCCTATCTGAGTTCTTCCAGTGACTCTCTTTGAAGAAATAGACAAACTTTTTTGGACCTCTATTCCTCTGAGTTTCTTTATAGGTTTTAAAGTCTATACATTGTGAATTCTGGCCTGACTTGAGATCCTAGTTCTGCTGTCTAGAGGAAGTAGAGATTTTTTTTTCTTTCTCATTTGGATTAGATATTGTTTCTCTCTAAGGCATTCTTAAAATTACCATAAGAAATATCATTACAGACACTGAGATGAAATTTTGTTGAAATCTTAGAGTTTGGGCTCCAAACTATACCTGTTGAATTAAAATTTTATATGAATGGGTTTATGTTCTTAGAACTTGCATGTTAAGCAAAATTCTAGATTAAATTTAAGTCAAACTAAACATGGAGAACTATGACCCTAAAAGATGTGCTGTTACTATCCAGATAATGGTTGGGGTTTTGAAAAGCATGGTTGAAATTTTGATTTTTCCTCATCTCTGTTGTACATCATGGATTCTCTACAGTTGAAATGGTAGAAGGTAGTCACATGAGAGAAATAAGGAAAACAAAAAGTGGAATGAGAGAAAAATGGGAATTAATTCCAAACAGGAGGAAAGCAATATTAAGGTAGAACAAAAAGTACTTTTTAGAGAGACAAAGGAGGATATTTAGGATTTTAAAAAGAATACAAAAACCAATTCAAGGGCATAGAAACATATCTATAATAAGTATGCTAAAATATAGAAGTAGAAATTAAATTGGTGCATTATATATTAGTAATCATTCTATAAGTAGATCTGATTGCTTTTCTGTTATGGACTAATTTATTGGAATATTCAATGTAGGCTGTTTGCCTGTACCTTTTTCAATCAGAAGAAGAGGAATAGGTAGTCCTTAACATCTAATCCACTTAAAAATGATCCAGGTATCAGTATTGCTTCAGATAGTTATGATTTCCCTCTGATACCAACAGGTAAGAAAATGAGTAAGGTGAAATATTTCAGTAAACAAGAACTGGGATTGTAGAAGATTGGAAATTTTCTTTATAATGAGAGTAGAATTTTTTATCTTCTTTTACTATACAAATGCAGAGATTTCTTGGCTTTTCCTGAATATTCTGGAACAAGAATATGAATTTCTGTCTACAAGGGTTGCTTAGTATTAAAATGGAATATCTTAGATTTGTTCTAATGAAATAGTAACCTACATTGCAAAGATTTTTTTTTTCTTTTTCAACAGATATAGATTTTGTGATCTGTAGTAAAGAATGAGGAACTCAAGTTGCCTCAGGAACAGGGATAAGTATGCATGGAACACAGGAAAAATGTGGAAAAAAATTAGACTTTAGGTAGGGGAGGAGCCCAGGAATTTCTGGTGCTTTGTTCTAATTTCTTCTTTCTTTTTTTATGGAATTTTTTGGCCTTTCTTCATTTGCTGATTCTTTACTTTCTTCTATGGCCTGAAAATTCATATGTTGAAACTTAATCAACAATGTGATAGTAGTTTAAAAGATGGGACCTGTAGGAGGTGATTAAGTCATGAAAGTTCTGCCCTCAAGGATGGGATTTGTGACACACACACTGTGCATGTATCTGAGGGAGTTTTTTGCTTCTTCTGTCATGTAAGATGTGCCATCTGTGAAGTAGAGAGTGAGCTTTTGTTAGATACCTAAACTGTTAGTGATTTAATAAGGCATCCCAACCTCCACAAGTATTAAAAAGTAAACTTCTATTATTTCTAACATATCCAGTAAAGGTATTTTGTTATAGCAACCTAATTGGACTAAAGCACTCCCATCTAGTTTGCTTCCTTTATAGCTTCAACTATCACATGAGCTAAGTTGCCATTGCTAAGAGTTTACATAATCATTTTTGGAGGGTTGAGGGTACTGGGGAGTGAATTCAGGGACATTCATCCATTGAGCCACATCCCCAGCCCTATTTTGTATTTTATTTATAGACAGGGTCTCACTGAGTTGCTTAGTGCCTCACTTTTGCTGAGGCTGGCTTTGAACTCTCGATCCTTCTGCCTCAGCCTCCCAAGCTTCTGGGATTACAGGCATGCACCCAGCTACATAATCTTATAGTTCTAGCTGTCAAAGGTCATTGGTTGACTGCCTTCTGTATCTCTTTATTAAATTCTAGGGAAAAGGAGGCTTTGGTTCTTTTTGTTATTTAAGTGAGACCACTAAAATCCTGACTTAGCTTTATGTGTAGGCTTCTCACTTCTGAACCAATTAGCTATCGTTGTGAGTACTGGGAGATGTGTTTGTACTTCCCTCTGGATGAAGGCATGGGCAGGCAGATATTTGGAAGTGTATTTGGTGCATGATGACTGTAGACATTTAAGTTTGGGAGATACTTAAAATTATTAATATCATATTATGCAACTATAATTTAAAAAGATCTTTATATATAGCAATACTCGTATTGTTAATTTCTTTTAGTTTTTTCCCAGAGACATTAATGTAGTTCTAATATTATTTTTTCTTCTATGTTACAGGAATTTGAGGTATAAAGTTCCTATTATTCCCATTTTTATGGATAGAAAATTAGAAATTCAAATGGGTAGGCACAGTCAGCATTTATCTGGTCATCACCTACCATTTAAAAAAATTCTCCACCATTCCTACTGGGAATGGAACCATCATATAACTGAGCTAAACCATTTCTTAGTATTCATCCTGAAGAATTACAGTTACCATACTGTAGTGAAACATGTATAACCATTTTTATAGAAGCACAGTTCCAATAGCCAAACTATGGAACCCACCTAGGTGTCCATTACTGGATGAATGGATAAAGAGAATGTGATGTATATACATAATGGAGTTTTATTCAGCCATAAATAAAAATGAAATTATGCCATTTGTAGGAAAATGAATGGAACTTCAAAGCAATATGTTAAGCCAAATAAGCCAAACTCAAAATGTCAAGGGTCATATGTCTTCTCTCATGTGGAAGCTAAAGAGGAAAAAAGGAAAATAAAGTGTGTGTGTGGTGTGGGATAGAATCTTATAAAAATCAAAGGGAGATCAGTAGAGAAGAAGAAAGGGACCATGGAGGAGAAGGAGGGCAGGGAAAGGGGAAGGACTGGAGAATGATATTGGCCAAATTATATGTTATATTGTATATACTATAAATATGTAACAACATTTCCCACCATTGTGTACAACTATAATGCACCAATATAAATATGGAAAAAATATAAAAGTTCACCACCACTTAAAATATTTTTTATAAGTAGCATGAATGTTGACTTGAAAAATAGCAAGTATGAACTACTTCATAAGGAAATGTGCATTTTCCTCAGTTACTAAACCGATCAAGCTCTGACTAGGATTACTATTTGTCACAGATATAATAAGATTCTTACACTGGATAAAAGAAAGGACTACATCAGTGTGTTCCAAATTTTTGTCTTGACTCAGTAGTTGCGCTGGGATATAACCAGTCTAAAGAAGGAAGGAAGGAAGGAAGGAAGAAAGGAAGGAAGGAAGGAAGGAAGGGAGGGAGGGAGGGAGGGAGGGAGGGAGGAAAGAAGGAAGGAATAGAAGAGATCAGGGTATAATAGAAAATACCAGTATGTGTCCTACATAATAAGGATAAGATATGATGGTGAAATTTTGTTATGTTCTCTTACCCACTATTGGTCTGCCTCTATTCATCTCTCTCATAACACATTATGTATGTATCTGTTATGGGTTATGATGTATTTCCTGCTGCAGTATAGAATAAAAAAATTGGGGTAGACTGCATTTATGTTACAAAGTACAAGATACAATATTAGAATTTTTATGTTACAAAGTATAAGATTCTATATTAGAATTTATTATATTTGCTTAAAACAAAGAGGAAGAAATACATCTATAAAAATCAATAGGGCAGGCTATGGCAAATTCAACAGTAAAGTGCTATTGAAGAGGCCTTTATTTTCAAGTTTTTACATTTTCTAAGTTAAATAAATATGAAATGGTTATTTTGAAAAATGCTACCAATTTTACTTTTGTCTATGTTTTTATTCTTTTGAGATTGGGCCTGGGAAGCTATAAATCCAGAGTTGACTCCTTTAACAACAACAAAAAAATGAATATAGGGTATGGAGAAAAAAATATAAGCCAATAAATGTGTGTCTCATGCCATTTTTCTGTGTATATTTTACATTTATTGATTTGAAACAAATTATTTATATTTAACAAGAGCTATTTCCTTGAAAGTCAAATACCACCTTCGGTTTCTCATCTCCTAAGAAGCCAAGATTCTGTCTCTGAATCAATTCAATCAAATACTGCAAGAAGCCAAAGTGGTTGGAAGTGAGTCTACTTAAAATTTGTCTTCTATTTTTGTCTTTTCCCCGTCCTCCTCATTGCCCTTCTCCCCTCCTTTATCTTTTCCTCCTGTTTTAGACAGAATGTCATTTAAGAAATTTCTATATGGTATTTACATATAACCTATGGACATTCTCATTTTACTTTTAAATCATCTCTAGATTATAAACAATAGCTAATATAACAAATTCTGTGTAAATAGTTGTCATTACTATATTGTTTAAGAAACAATGACAAGGAAAAAATCTGTATTTGTTCAGGACAAACACTATTTTTTTCCAAATATTTTTGAGCTCTGGTTGGTTGAATCTGTAAATGTGGAAACCTATGAGTACTAATTTTATCTACATACGTACCTTTGCCAATGAGTTTCATAAATATAATCTCATGTGTCTCTTTAGCATCTTTCTCTTGCAACCTGAAGAACTCTAGAATTTCTTGTAATATATAACCTATTGAGATCTTTAAGATTCTTGGCAACTGCTGGTAATTTAACCTTAGCTTAAATACTTGTGAACCAGATGTTTCCATGTCCTTACAGGCATTCGGTGAAGGGAGAAGAAAATTTTAGTTTTTTTCTCTTAAAATTAGCATGTTGTCTTTTCTTTTGTATTAGTTGTGCTTCTCCACTCCAATAGCTTCTCTTCTCTTCGATGATTTTTGACTTTGAACCTAAGTTCTAACTTCCCTCTGAGATGTTTCTAGCCTCACTTCTTCAATAATTAGGTCCAATGATTTGTAGGGTCTTCATAGTTTTTTAAATTTGTTACACATATTCTCTTAAAGTATGTTAGAACAATATGCATTATAGAATTTATAGCAAAAATTTTAGAAAATGTTAAAATACATATATATGAATTTTTGATTGATTTTTCATGATGTTTTATGGCAGTCCAAGGAGATTTTGTTTTCCTATTGATGTGAACTGTTAGTGATTGAGTATAGTTCAGCAGGGTATTCAAAGTGTAGGAGGTTTATTTAGAATAATCAAAAACACAAATAATAATAAATGCTGGCAATCATCCAAACCACAAATAATAATAAATTCTGGCAAGGATATGGGTGGGAAGGAATTCTTATACACTGTTGGTAGGATTAGAAGAATCACTATGGAAATCAGCATGGAGTTTCCTCAAAAGACTGGGAATGTAAGTACCATATTATCCAATTCTACCACCCCTCAATATTTATCCAAAAGGACTAGAATCAGCATACTGTAGTGTTACATGCATGTTACAACATACCCATGTTGATAGCAGCATGATTTACAATAGCCAAGTTATGGAACTAGCCTAGGTGTCTGTCAGCAGACAAATGATTAAAGAAAATGTGGGATACATACAGAGTGGAAATTTACTCAGTCATAAAGAAGAATAAAATTATATCATTTACATGAATATAAATGGAACTTGGGAGGATTATGTTAAGCAAAATAAGCCAGGCTCAAAAAAATCAAAGGGCCATATGTTTCCTCTCACATGTGGAAGCTAGAGAGAAAAGAAAAACAAAAGGCAGAAGGAGCTCATGAAATTCTAAAGGAGACCAGTAGAGAAAGGGGATCAGGGGGAGGGAGGAAGAAAATAGAGATACCGAGGAATGAAATAATGTTATGTGCTTGTATAATGTGCCACAAAGTATATTCCACTATTATGTGTAATTATAATATGCCAATTAAAGAATTAAATGACAAAAAAAGCATGGCAGTTTTCATTAGCAGAGGAGAATTTCCCATGAAATTAATGATGCTTACTCATCAAGGCCTCATTTACATTGTCCCCTTCAAAGTCATGTCCCCATCCATGGGCCAGAGAAGAAGGTAGCAACTTTTACCTTATAGTGTCATCTTAACCTAGAGTCATCTGCTACATTCATATCAATCTGGACTCAGCAACAGCTTGCTTTGGGGGCTTTGTTGACTATTGGACCTATAGTTTCTCCAAAAAGAATGATTCAAGGAAGACACTGCTGCTTGCATGCTTAGAAGCCCCTGCAACTTGGGCTTTGTTGTCTGGTTGGGTGTTGAGGACATGGCTGAGTTAGATTGGCTTCTGAGACAGCATCTCTGAGTGGGCCACACTACAAAGGTGGAAGGAATGTAGTTCTCCCAGGGATAGTCCCCAGGCCAGGAATACCTTCTGAGTAAAAATGTTGCTGATGTTAGATGAACTATTATGTAATTGTGAAGCTGAAAGAAACCTTCCTAGACTATAATTAATAAAAATAATTTGAATAGCCATGAGAGAGGAAAGACAAAATTGTACTTCTGTACTCTCTACTGAAATAAAGAAACAAAATTGTTGTCATAGGAAAAGGAGGTGATCAATGTTGGAAAAAAGTCTGTGTATCAGACAGTTAATAAATAATAAAGCTTGCTATATTTTTCCTGGATATTGTAAGGTTTGTAGTATAACTTAATTTTTTAAATTGTGATTTTTTAAAATTCTATCTTGTTCACATTTAATTTTGCACTTAATTTATTCACCTGTACTTTCCAAATTATACAAGCTTTAGGTCACATAAAACCTAGATTTATTCCTGTCACTAGCAAATCTAGACCTTTTCTTGGATTATTTTCTTAAACAAGAGATGGATTGTATTGATTGCCCTCTTGTAATAATACTGGTGATATTTCCAAGAAAATTATTCAGGAAGAATTTGTGACTTATACTAGTTTTTTTTTCCTTTAGAAAACTACTAGCCTACTTAGAAAACACCCTTCTGATTTTACCCTCATTAACAACATGTTGTGCTCGGTTGATACAACTCCATTTAGGTTAATTGTAGTTAGTAAATACTACAACAGATTGACTAGTAGGCTTTTTTAGCTACACAGAAAAAGCACAACATATCTATCAAAATGGTATATACCCTGTGTATATTCATTTTTCCTTGTGATTTATAAACCATAGTTTAACTTAAAAAAATTACTTTGTAGTGATGTATAAATGTATAAAGAATTAAGCAAACTCTTTCCACTTGGAGACAATCACTATCATGTGAAGGCTGGCATAGTTTAAAAATATATGGTATAGTGTTCTCTTAGTTCTAAACTTGTAAGTAACTTGATAAAAGACTTTGAGTACATTATTTGCACACTAAGGTTCTTTATCCTCATCTGGAAAGAGACCTAATTTATTGAAGGGTTGTTGTGATGATGTGTTTGTAATTTCAAGCTAGTTAGTTACAAAGTAGTTTGTAAACCAGGAATTGCCATATAAATAAACATTTTTATGATTGTCTTTTAATTTAAAAAAGTATACAGAAATAAGCGTTTTACCTTTTTCCCCTTCTTTCTTCCTCATACATTTACAGAGATGACAACAAAAATAGTAGCTTGAAAACTTGGGATAAAATGAATTAATCCCTCAATGTAAAAGAATAAACCTAGTGACAAATGATGGAATAAATTCTTTTCCAGTGAATTTGAGATGCAACCACAGAATCCATTAAGGTATTTATCACAGAAAAATTGAGGTACTCAAGACAAATGCGTTCCTCAAAAGTTTCTGGCTCTACAACAAAATGCCCAGACAAAACAGTGAATTACAGGCATTTAAGCTCAATTTTCAACAAAATTAATTTAAGAACAAAATGTTGGATGATATTCCAGAAGAAAACACTCTGAAGGGAAACATTTAAACATTAATGAATGAGTGACTTATGTATATTTTGAAAATGTGAAGTAAATAGATATTTAGAAAGTTATAAAGGATAAGAATATTTGAATTCAGTCCCCTGGTATGTTGCTTGATTAGCATAAATATCCAGTTCCACTGGAGGGGATGAATATTAGTTTCTAAAATATTTTCTTAGCATGTAGCTGCTTTTTTTCATAACTGTTTTAGAGTTTCCTAGTGAATACTAGGTTTCATTGATCATTGATTTAGGATAACAGTTTATTCTTTACTTTCAGAAATCATCCAACTTTTTTGTATGTCATTCTTACATATTTTCCCCCAACAGAGAACATAAAAATTTTCTGTAAAGAGCCAAATAATAAGTATTTGTACCTTTATGGGCCATACTATCTCTGTTGCAATTATACAACTATGCTACTCAACTCTGGCCACTCTAACTTGGAGCAGCCATAGACAATGTGTAAATGAATGGGCATGGCAGTGTTCCAGTATAAATAAGTGTAAAGAAACATACAGCAGGTTAGATTTGGAGTACAGGCCATTTTTTACTGATTTCTGCTTCATCATCTGGTCCTATTCTACCTTTCCAGCCTCATATTCCACATTCCACTAATTCTTCAATGTGCTGGTCATTCCAAACTCTGCACAGTTCTCCAAACATGGCATGCACTCTAATTAATTCCTGCTTTGGTTTATATCTTCTCTATACCTGTACCTCAGCTTCACATTCTCTTTATGCACAGTATTCTACTTGTTTTAATAAATGTCTTCTATATAGTATGTGTGCTGGTTATTTATCCCTGTCTCACTCCTGGCCCAATGGATTCTCCATATTTTCTTCTCATACCCTAAAAGGCTGAATCATCTACATAGTGCCTCATCCTGGGATCCCTTATTTGCTGGCTTCTGCTAAAGATCACCCAATGGGAATCATTGGGAGGACATCAAAGGGTGGGTGGAGAGGTTGTGTTTTCCCATTTTTCTCTCTACTTAAATGTTGTACTGATAGAAGGAGCTACATGACATAGTCAGTCCAGTAGTCTGGCTTTCAAAGATTTGATAATTTTATTTCTTTCCCTTGTTCTTTCAGCCTGGGAATGGTAATAGTTTCATACTATTGTTAGCCTTTGGGTACTTAAGTACCCCATGTTTGTTTTGTCCATATGTCTGAAAAAGCAGTCTTTTAAGTAAGTCATCAGGGTAAATTCCACTTTTCTTTTTTCTCTGGAGACCAAGATAGCATGTGACCAATATACCATGTCTTATAGTGATTTTCAACTTTATGTTTCCTTGAACAAAAGAATATGACATAATCACCTTAGTAACAGTGGCTCCCTATAACATAATCTTCAACAGGAGTCATATTAGAGTTGTAGTTAGGAGGTGGAGAAGGGGTTAAGTGTACCTTTTTTCAAAAAAGGTTCCTATCATGTGACCTTCACAACACTCATCCTGACAAATAAAATTATCTCCCACCCTTGAAAATTGGTATCTTACATTGTATTCTTAGTTTGATCTGCAAAAACACCAAAAAGATTTCTATCTAAGGGCCTTTATACTTGCTATTCTCTCTGTTCCCACTTAACCACCCACCTAAAATAATAATCTCTGTTCTTTTTGTCCTCCTATCTGTTTTTTTAAATATGTCAATTCCTAATGTTCTATTATATTTTATTTACTATGTAAATCCCTTTTTAGATTATAAAATAAGTGGAGGCTGATATCTTTTTGGTTTTGTTCACTTTACTTCCTTAGAAGCTATATTTAGCACACAATAGGTACCCGAAAAATACTTTTGGAATGAATGAATGTGTCCGGTTCACCACCTCACACGTGAGCACATGAGAGAAAGGAATTGTTTTACTCACACATCTATCACAGGATCTGGCACATGATGCTTATTGAAAGAATGAACAAATGAATGAGTGGATAAATGCCATATAAATAATTCTCTTCTTGATTGTCTCTGTGTGCATCCTGATTTATCCTATTATAGTATACTATTGATGGTTTTAATTTGGGGAAGTAATTATACTGAAACTTTCAGTAGTTCTTTTTATATGTCTTACACATTTACTTATAAAGACCTAGAATCGTAACATAGAAGGTAAAAAGTATGATGAGGAAATAGAAAGATTTTGTCTAATGTTATGTTTTTATTTTTCAAAAGGAAGCCTCATGTCAGTTATAGTTTAAGGAAAAAATGATTCTCTAAGAATAATTTCTGCAGTTACTGAAAGCATGAAATATTGCTGTGAACATGCATAGAAAACTACTTCTTTGAAGTTCTGGATAGGTGTAATACTTCAAAAATATGTGGGGGTCATAGTATTTGGACAAGTTTTTAATATTGATAAGAATACCTAAGGAATCTTGAAGAAGAAAAATTTGCGAAGGCAAAATATGGTTTATTAGAATTTTCTTAAGTTCTTAATTAGGTTTGGCATTGATTTGTGTGAGTTAAGTATTTGATTATTTGTGGTAGTATCCTTCTGATTCATAGTGTTAAAACTGGAAAGAAATTTGCAGGTAATCTATCCTCTTTGAGTTGTGTGAGGAAATGGGACAAATACTTAAAATAGACTTAATTAAAATTATGAAACTAGTTAGCAGAAATGAATGTAGAATCATGAATCTCCTTATTGTAAATCTAGTGTTTAAATGGGACAATGCTCATACCAATATAAATTAAATCATATAAAATACTCTGAAAGAACAATAAGAATACTTTACTGATAAGAATAACCACACTGTAATTAATCTGTTTTCTAAATTAGCATTTAAAAGTGGGAGAGTTTTGTGGAATGTTTCTGGAGCTTGATCTTACTTAGAATGAAGAGATAAACAAGTAGAGATCCAAAACATATTTTTTCCATTATTTTTAGTGTTATCTCACTTCTCTGCCTGGTGACAAGTGTTGTTGAGCACCATTTCATATACCTACTGGCCATTTAGATTTCTTCTTTTTCAAAGTCTGTTTCAGTGTCTTGCTTTTTTTCCTATTGCATTATTTGTCTTTTTCTTATTGATTTTTGGGAATTTTTTGAAGAAAATTGTTCTAGGTACAAGTTCTCTGTTAACATTTATTGCAGATATTTTTCCTCATACTCCATGATCTGCTTTTTCACTGGTGGCTTTTGATGAAGGGAAATTCTTCATTTTATTGTAGTCCTTTTTAAAAATCATAAGTCCTTCCCTCTATTTTAAGTGCTTTTAGTGACCTTTTAATGAAACCAACTTCAGAATTCTTCAGTTTTATTCATGATTGAGGGGATTTGGAGATTTCTGGTCTTTTATTCTAATTAACTAGTCCCCTTAAATGCGTAGCTTTGTTTTGGTTCTAACCCTAAACCTGGGGTGGGGCGGGAGTGCTTGCTAGATTCTCTTTCTTTAAGGTCATCAGACTCCATTTTTTGTTTTCCCAGCTCTAAGACTGTTAAAATCTCTGTTCACTCCTTGTAAATGACCTTTCTGTAGTTGGCAGATATCTTAAGGGAGAATGCACCCCCAAATCAGGCTTCATCTTGAACTTCCATGCTCCCCCAGATGAGGCTTATATAACTCCTCACTGCTTTGATATGTCTGATGCCTATGCAGGGGATTTTAAACAGTTTTTTTATCCAGCTATTCTACTTCTTAGCTGGGAGTTAGTTGATGTGAACCACCTGTTCTGCCATGTACTGAAAGTGGAACTCTGATAGTCTGATAGAAGAGTGGATAATTTTTGTGCCATTACATTAGGAATTATTAAGTCATTTAAGAAGCAGCATGTTGTTGTCTTATAAGAAGCCCTATCCAAGTTCATGTCTTTACTCTGTGACAGGGCATCCTTATATGACTGTCATAGTCTTTGTCAGCAGTGGGGCACTGACTAAAGTGAGGAAACTTTAGCATTGGAGTGATTCTGGTGTCTATTTGTTAAAATATAAAATTTAGGTGAAGTAATACTTTTTAAAAAAATATTTATGTTTTGAAAAACAGGAGAACTTCTGAGACTGATTAGAGGCATTGTTCATAGGTATAGTGGAAACTATGACCAGAATAAGAATGTTTTCAAATGTGTTTCTATCAGGCCAACATCTGTTTCTGAACAATTACTAAACAAACTTCCCAGATGGTTGTTAAAATTGTAGATGTTGAGATGAGTTATTATCCTAAAGTAATGAATGAAATTTAAATAGTATAAATTAAAACATTTTCTTATCTTGTTTAATTTACCATTTGTATAGTTATGGAGCAACTGTCTTTCTGTATTTTACTTCTTGAATTAAAACATTTAAGTCCTTTTGAAAATGTGGAAATAATTTTTCAAAGATAGGATGCATTTGCTAAAATTCAGTGACTGTGTCAGATAAAAATGCTCACTATAATAGAAATAGATGGGTGCTTTTTCAACATGGGATAATAATATATCTGAAGCAGCCCAAAAGCCAATGTCTCACTTAAGTGGGTATCACTAAAGGCATTCTCACTATCAGTACCATTCCTCTTCAGTATTATTATTAAGTGCTGTTCTGGAACTGCTCGTCTATGTGGTTCATTTAATTAGGTCATCTTTTTTTTTAAATTTAAAGAACAACATTTTATTCTGTTCCTCTTGTGTATAAAATACTAGGAAACAGTTAAATCAAGGATTTGAAAGATGGTTGCTTAATATAGTTTTAAGCTATAAAAGTCAATTATTTTTATGGAGGCATGTTACTAACCTTACGTAGCTTCAATCGCAGTTCAACAGACATAGCAAGTAACACATCCTGTGTTCCTTTTACTTGGTATCAGTTTATTTCATTCAATTCTGTTCCTTCTAATTTATTTTATGTTACTTTCCTTCCTTCTTTCCCATCCTCTTTCTGCTTTTCGGACAGGCAACTACAGTCATATCCCAATTGGTCTTTCTCCTTGGTCTATGGGATAATAGACAGATGAAGCGATATAGATTAATGATAGCTTCTAAAATGTTTTAAGAACTGGTTACAAGGTATGAACTCTAGTGCAAGGTATTTAGGTTCTTTCACTAGTCACAATCCTTAGCTATACTAACCTGCCTGCCATTTTTCATTCCAAAATGCTTCTCTATTTTATTACTTAAAACCCAAACCTATTTTTTATATTTTAATGACATGTTTGTCTCTTCAGAAAAATATGAATCATTTCATGCATTTGTATGTCATTTGGTGCAGAGCCTATGCTTATCTGCTGAGGGCCATTACCAAGTAGGAATGACGCATAGAAATTTCCTTGCCAAGCGTACCTCATGCTGCTTAGAGGACATTCGATGGGACATTGCATGCATGCTTTAATAAGGTGACCTTGCTCAAGGACCAAGGCGGATCCGGGTTTAGAGCTGATCAGGTTTGAGGAAGTAACCGGCTCCTTGAGTTTAAGGCATTGCCAGTTTAAGATAATGGGTTTTAGGGAAGTTAGAGGTTGAAGATTATTGCTGGGATTAGGGTGTTTCTGTTGCTTGTTCCCATAGAGTTTTCATGAGTTTAAAATGGGATTTGGAGAGAGCTTCGTGGAGTAGGTGAATTGTGCGGGAGACAGCAGAACGTGATTGCCCCTGGACCTGTGTGGAGGCGGTGTAAGAGCGGGAATAAAGAATTGCTGTTTGAACCTACAAGGTGTGTGGTGGCTCTTCTGGTGCCAAGCCGAGACCTTGGCACTTATCTTCTTTATATTATTTGGTGTCACGAGCCATCCATGGGCTGTGTGTGTGAGCTAAGCACATTTGAACATATGAGAGGACTGGTCTGGCATTGTGCAACAAAAAATGTGCCTTTCCTTTCTCTCAGCCCGTGATCCCACCATAGCAACTGAGATGGGTGTGACTTGCCAAGATGTCAATTAATCTGCTGACCACAAGACATCACCAAGCAAGACTCCACCTTTTGAAACCCTACCCCTTGCCTTATTTGGGTGGAATATTCTATCGAATGTCTTCTCCTCAATAAATAGTAGAGTTTAGGCTGTGCTCGCTCTCTTGCTCTTTCCAGCACTGCCCAGCATGGAGCTGACCTTTGGGGTTACTGAGCTATCCTGTCTTTGATCTTAGAAACTCATGTTCATGTGCTACAGGTTTCTTCACCATTTTCTTAGTTATTGATACAGCCAGCTCCTTTGAACACAGCTCATCTTGCCAGCCTGGCCAGCTGGTGACAATTTGCGTTTAGATGTGTGCCATAAAGAAAGCACTGCTTCAAATATTTATTGAGAATCTACTCTATGTCAAGCATTTTTTTCAAATGCTGGAAACAAAGTACTAAACAGAATAACAAAAAAAGTCATTGTAGTCTCTTATAGAATATGATATATATTTGAACCAGAAATCCATTTTGGTGCTGTTTTTACCATAGACATGATTCACAGATCTGGGAATCAAAGGGATGGTAGCAGGACATCTCTCATTATTAAGCCAAATAACACAGAATTTTTGCTTCTCACAACCACAGTGTTGGGCTTTGTTGATTTGAAGATTAGAGATCTTATTTTCTGTCATATCCTGTGATGTAAATAATTTTTTTAAAAAGCAGAGGCTGAGATAAAATCTTATTTGCAAGTAATTTGAGAATTGTATATGATTTTTCGAAGTAAGGAATAGAGGGATATTAGGGAACACGATATACTACTCTACTTAATAACTTGGCTCTGTGATGACTGAGGCATGAATTCATAATCATTCAGCACTTGTAAGAACTGACTCATTGGCATTAACTCCATGTACTTACCAGTTCTGCATGTGTGAGAGTTGAGCTGGTTTTCCATGATATTCCCTCCATGGAATCAGAGAGACCCAATGGCAGGACACAAGAAGCACGTGGAACATGTCTGAGGTGATGCTGTCAGACTAACTACATGCACAAGGCTGGTGGTTGAAATCTATGCAGAACTGCTTACTTCAGCCCTGTTTGATGTAAAAGATAATGGCCGAGAGAATTTCCAGTGGCACACAAGAAGTATCTGATACAATTCCCAAGGAAGGAATGATTCTACCAAATCTACCAGTTGGCAGTTCTTTATGTCACTGAACAATAAACAAGGGGGTTACTATATTGCCAGAGACAATTCAACTCCAACTAATAATGGAAATTTGCCTTTTTCTACATCATGAGAAAGAAGAGACCATTATGATATCCAGGAGATTGGTGGGGGGTGTCATAAGTAAATGTTAATGGAAAACCATTACAGTAACCCAATAAAGGGAAATATAATGAGGATTCAGATTCCCTAGGAATGAAGGATGAATCTAGCTAAAGTGATAATAAAGGAAACATGGAATAGGTGTAGAAGAAGGAATTATAAATATCAATTTTGTGTTTTCATGATCAATTTTAGGGTAAGGAAAAGCTGGCTACAAGACTAGTTGGGAGCATGGTGGTGATGGGTGCTATTAAATTTTTCCTAAAGAGGTAAGGAGCTAGAATTAACTCAGTGCGATACAAATCCCTGGGTTATGCAGATATCTATGCAAGTGTTATAAAATTGCCTTCATAAAATGCCAAGTCAAACAATTAAAATTTTTTTAAAAAATATACCACATATGTTTAGAGGCAAGGGAAGGTGTCCCAAAATCAAAAGAAAGTCATAAGTATCTTAAAAGCTTGATGCTCACCAATTGTATTTTAATCTGAAGCAGCTTATGAATAGATATAATAAATAAAGGAAGTTAAAGCAAATGAGATGGCCTTGCTTTACATACAAAGCCATATGTATGGTTTTGTGGTTAGGATACTAGGGAAGGAAGTGGTTTACTTGGGATGCTCTTTTAGTAGAAACCCTTTTTGACTAGCATTGACTGGCAATTGGAAACCCTATTGATAGTTCCTTTCTACCTATTTGTAGGAAGACACTGGTGCCTGGAAGTTGCTGTTGGGCTTTAAAAATAATTAGACATGGGCTATAGACAGTGGACAGTAGGCAGGGTAAGCTTAACTTAATTTTGCCAGTTTTTCCCTTAGCTCTGACTTAAACTGTTAACCCAAGGCCTGAAATTACAAGGGGATTATATATCTCTTTATGCAATATATAATTTGTAACTTCCTTGGTCACCAAAAGGTTAGGAACAAATACCATTATGGGTTTGCCATTGGGAAGTTTGGTGTATAGCTATTACATTTTACTATAGCTTCCAAATCACCAATAAAATATGTTTTCATGGGGCTGGGGCAGGGGCTCAGTGGTAGAGCGCTTGCCTAGCAGGTGTGAGGCACTGGGTTTGATCCTCAGCACCACATAAAAATAAATAAATAAAATAAAGATATTGTGTCCATCTACAACTGAAGATATTTTTTTAAAATATATTTCCTTATGGGTCACTGCCTCAAGCTTCACAGTTTTCTTTATTCTAAATGCCCACTTCAGTCATCTGATAAAACTGAATATGGAATTCTTCAAGAAGAATTACACACACATGCCCTCAAAAGATATCACCAAAAAAAAATATTTTTTTTCATTAAATTGGCCAGAAACACACACACACACACACACACACACACACACACACACACACACCTACACACACAGTTTTTCATTAAATTGGCCTGCATTTTCATCCAGGAGAACGCCATTTCACAGTTTAATATTTATTTTTCATATCATTGTCTATTTAAATTTAGACCAACACTTTATATTCCAGAGCAAGTTCCTTACTGAATCCTTTATCAACTCTTGCTAATTGCATTTCAAGAAAACATTAAAAAAATTAAAAAAAACATTCCTCTAGAATAACCATTTTATACCACATTTTGAAAGTTGCCCGAAAAATCAAACATTTGGAAGTTATGAGTAGAAAGAGGGAAAAAAAGAAAGCACACTTACCTTATTTGTAGCAGTGGCACTGGATCCAGGGACCGCAGGCACATTTGTCACTTGAACTGAAAGCTAATTATTATCTATGAGTGTCCAGTTCCCTTCCATTTTGTAAGTTTGGAAGTGATCCTTCAAAGTTCTAAGGTAAAGATCCCCGAACAAGCCACACACACACACAAAAAATAACTGGGGGAGGGTTATGGTCCCCTCCCCTATGTTCTCTGGGTTCTGTGTGGCTGTGATAATTACAAGGATCATGGGTCACTTCAAGGTTGGTAGAGGATGTGGGTCCACCCTTGGAACAGTTCCTCCAGCCCAGGAGGTCACTGAGCCCTAACACAGCAGAATGATACACCAGGTTGCCAAGGCAGGCTTTCGAAGGGATACAAAGTCCGTGGTACATTTCTGGATTCGACATTAGGATGGCTGTTGGCAGTCACCTGCGTGGAGAAGTCCAAGGCTGAGCAGCAGCAGTAGCAGCAAGGCCAGCGGCTTACCAACGCAGCTCATGGGAGCACAAGCTCATGGGAGCACAGCCTGCGGAGCAAAAGCATCACCGTGGCCTCAGACTGCGGGCGAGGAGAGAGGAGCGGGAGCTTAAGATATGGAGATGGTGAGGTGAGCTAGCGCCAGCCTTGAGAGTGCCAGCGCCTGACCCCGGCCAGCGTGGCCTCAACGGGCGTGGAGTCCTGGCGTGGACCTACAGGAGGGGCACAAGCTCTCCAAACCCAGGGTCTTATGCATGCTAGTCAGGTATTCTAAATTTTAGAATATTAAATTGATTGTTTTTATTATATCAAAATTCGTCTTCAAAAGCTCTTAAACTGAGACACACTTAACTAGGCATATGGCATATGCAGTAATCCCCGTGGCTGGGGAGGCTAAGGCAGAAATATAAGAAGTTCAAAGCCAGCCTCAGCAACTTAATGAAGTCCTAAGCAACTTAGCGACACCCTGTCTCTAGATAAAATTTTTAAAAGGTGGGGATGTGGCTCAGTGATTGAGTGCCCCTGTGTTCAAACCCTAGTACCAGAAAAGAAAAAAGAAAACAGGCATACTTCTGATGAACAACAACAACAACAAAAAAAAAGGGCAAATACACCTTACTATTATTGAATCATGAAGAAATAAAAAACCTGAGGAGACCAATAACAAGCAGCAAATTTGAATTTGTAATAAAAATCCTTCCACCAAAAAAAAAAGCTCAGGCCTCATGACTTTACTGTCAGGTTTCATAAACATTTAACAATCCCTTATGTTATTCCCAAAAATTAAGAGGAAAGAATTCTTCCAAACATATTTTATGAGGCCAGTATTACCTTGACCCCCAAACTGGAAAAAATACCAAAAAAAAAAAAAAAAAGAGAGAGAGAAGAAAAAGAAAGAAAATCTCAGGTCAATATTCTAGATAAACATAGAGGCAAAACTCCTCAACTAAATACTAGAAGATCAAATCCAACAGCAGACTATGAAAATTATCACAATGGGTCAAGTGGGATATATCCCATAGGTTCAAGGATGATTCAACATACACAAATAAATAAACATGATACACTATGTTATGATTTAGATATAATGGTGTCCCTCAAAAACTCGTATGTGAGACAATGCAAGAAAGTTTAGAGCTAAAGTGACCTCGCTTCTGGCGGCAACTGCTGAGGCTCCTCCAACCTCACTGCCTCCATTGCTCCCCTCCAGCATCCAGGGCTGCTCTACATCCCAAGGCTCCTCCTGTCCCTCAGGCCCCTCCATATCTCACTTCTCCTGGAGCCTCCTGCACTGTATCTCTGTTGAGGAACCTAAATGGTGGTGAGAGCTGGGCTTGGGGTCTGCACTGCCTCTCTGAATCTGAAGTCAGAGTTTAAGGAAATCGTATCTATATTCATTCAAAACAATCAACAGGGACTTTCCGGAGAAAAAGAATCTACCAAGAGTTAAGAGGCTGGGCAAATTCATGCACCCTTGAGAGGCATTAGGACCAAGCACTCAGAAACATAAGCCTGGAAGTCAGAATTCACCCTCCTAATCAGTGATCTTTCTTAAAATAAAAATATCAAGTGTCAATGAGATGACTTGAAACGGAAGTTTCCAAATACAGTACAAACCCAACAAGCCAGTAGGAAGCATTTGGGAAGCAAGTTGGTAACTGAACCAGCACACAACCCAGCCTCAAGCTCACATGCCTTGGGCTCAATAATGCAGATGAAGCAATCAAAAGAATCTCTGTTCACTTGGCTACTTCTAGAAATTGTAAAGCACTTGAAAGGGGGAGGAGGAGAGTGTTTACCCAGTAAGGTAGGATGAGCCCATGAAATGTCCAGTGCAATGTGATATGAAAAATTTTTTCAGACCAAGGGAGGAAACACTTGGGTGATAAAGAATGAAGGTGAAGAAGCAGTGAAGCTGGACAAGTGGGCAGGGCCATGGTGCAGCTGCAGAGAAGGCCAAGGGAGCAGGAACGGACCTGCCTGTTAGATGGATTTAGGCCAAGGTACCCCGGGCTCTGCACATTTCTGCTTCTGAAGTTTTGAACATGGGGTTGTGTGCACTTGTCCATAGGTACATGTTCATGGAATACTGTGTGCATTCATTACCTGGATCTTTGGTGAACATCTCTTTGTCTGCTAGAAGCTGGAGAGTATTCCTTCCCACTTAGGGCTCAGCTCTGACACTTGCCCTGTGCCTCCAGAGCCCTGCACTACTGCCTGCCACTCCCTGAGGCTCTCTCCCAGCAGCCCTGGAGCATTCTTTGGCAAAGCTCCATCCCTAGCAGTGCCCTGGCCAGGCTTGTGTGCCAACCTCAAGCAGGGATGGCCACAGAACTGGCACCATCACCCTCCTGGCCAGACTGGGCCCTCCTTGAGCTGGGAGATGGACTGGCCTCTGCACAATCACCCAGCCTAAGCAATGGGACTGAGCCTCCTTATGGGTGTTCTGGAGGCTACAGGGGAAGCTGGGTAGTGGAGGTTGGAAGGAAGAGGGAGAGAATGTGAGCACAGAGTAAGTAGGGGGTGTGGGGACAGGAACTGCAGGCTGCTGGGGAGGAGGTTCCCAGTGAGGGTGCTGACTTGAGGGTGTGAAGGCAGGAGGAGCTCCCGGCTCCACCCTGCTGCTAAGACTGGGGAGGGCACAGCTTTTATGTAGTGACAGCATCTTTTATTCCTTGAGTCTAGCAGGATGCTCAACACACTTGATGTCTTGACCATCTGCCTCCAGTCTAAGGGAACAGTGATTGCCTCAGTTTCCAAATGGCAAAAGAATCTCAGGGACTTGATGTGACTTTTCCAAGCAGCAAGAAGCAGAGCAGGTTCCAGAACCCAGGCCCAGCTACCTCCAAGCCATCCTCTGTGTGGTACTAACATCACCCTCCAGGGAAAGTTGCAGACAGGAGCTGGTCAAGGAGGGGCTGGCTCCTGTCATGTTGCCTTTAAGGCTGTTCTGTCTGGGTGTTCCAGTGAGATGACAGGTGTGATCTACCAAACAATTGTCCCCAAAGGACACCCATGGGTTGGTGGGCTCTTTCAGAAACTTGGACATATCTAGATTTAAGTTAAATCTAGAAGCACACAGGAGCCTGTGTATTGAACAGAGTAAGGTGCAGGGCCAAAGGTCAGTTCAAGACTAACACCAAAGTCCAGACTAAGCCCAGGGCTGAGCTGAGGCAGGTGAAGACAAGGCCAAATTCCAAGATAATGATCAGGGCAACCCCTTCTTATACACACTCAAGCCAAGCTCAGCTGGTAACTGTGACAGGCAGCAGGGCTAGGTGTGGTGGTGCTGGGTACTTGCTTCCTCCACAGGCAGGTGTGGAATCATCCTGGGCCCTGATACTGGCTCTTGTTACATCAGTGTGTGAATGTTTAAAGAACATATATGTATTTGTTGATTTGTGGTACTAGGTGTGGTTCCCAGGGGCACTCTGCCAGAATTTTTTTTTTTCAAACACAGGATCTTAGGAAGTCATCCAGACTGGCGTCAAATGTGTGTTCCTCTTGCCTCAGCCTCCTGGTAGCTGGCATTGCAGGTTTGGCCATGCACCAGGCTATATGGATGTTTAAACCCAGTGACCACACTCAGGGTGGTACACACTGCAGGGTGAGTTCTGAGGTCTCATCTGGAGTGAACTTCTGACAGGTTCTAGGAGCCTCCTGAGTCTTTAGCCCATGGGGGCTGGGGTAGTTTTTGTCTTTGGCTGGGAATGTGACTGCAGATTGTGCTCCTGACCAGGCCTGAGATGATGGGTCCAGTTTATAGATGAAAGGGACAGACCAAAAGATGGGACAAGTCCATCCCAGAACTAGAAAAAAGGACCTGGCCCATGTGGCTGGAGGAATGACCCTGACCTGAGAGGCACTTGTGCCCCTGCATGGAAGAAGTGGTTGTAGTGAAAGGTAAATAAAAATATATGCTATCTCCCAGATGCAAAGGGAGCATTGGCTCTTTTGGAAAACCCAGACCACAGATGTCCCCAACTCTCCGTGATGATGGCCTTGCTCATACGTGCCAAGTGGAGAGAAGGCAATGGCCACATCCAGCCCTGGTCAGGTGGAGTGGAGGCACCTACCAAGTGCCTTCCAGGTCAGCTATGGAAGCCAAATGTGCAACACTTCCCTGATTCTGATGGCTTCCATTTCCCTGCTCACAGAACTCAGACACCGCCGAGGTTCAGAGGTAAAAGTCTGGAGTGCTCCTCCATGTGGGCCATTGCTTCCTCCTGCTCTGATCTTCTCCACCTTCCCCAAGGTTTCCACAGCACTCTGTTCTGTTTTGTAACAAAATGAAGAAAGGATTTAATTGCAGATAGAATGTTTTCCCAACCACCCTGAGTGTGAGTTAACATCCAGGATCACCTGGTCACTGTGATGATGCCACATTGACTTCACTACTGGGTCCTCTGGGAACGGTCCCCTATCAGAGATGGACTCCCAGATAGATGTGCAGGATCCACACTTTTGAAGGTGGAAGATGAGGCAGAGGAGATGTGGGAGCTCCTATCTGTACCACTGAAGAAAGGGTTTGGGTTTGGGGACTACACTCAGGTGCATGTACCCCAAGGGTGAATGAGGGGAGTGTAGGGGGCTCAAATAGCAAAGTTCTCCATGCACACAATTTCTCAATAAAGAACCCCACATCCCTCAAGACTACAGGATGGACAATACAGGGAAATATGATGGGGCACAAATAAATTCAGAATATTTCAAAGAAGCTCCAAATTTCTTTTTTTCTCAGTCCCTGTCATTTCCTGCCAACTTCCCAGTTCCCTGAAAATGAACTGTCCCATGCCCAGGATGGGAGCTTTGGCCGGGCTAGGAGAATTCAGGGCTGGATGGATCTCCCCACAATGACTAGCAGGGTCCCCCAGATCTACACATTTGAATCTCCCAGCTTCGTTCCCGTAGATGGCAGTGCTTCTGTGGGACAGCAGAGGCAGATCAGCTTCTCCCTGGTGTCTCCTGGCTTCATTCCTGAAGACCGCAGTGCTTCTATGGTCGGGTGGAGGCAGATCAGCTTCTTCTTCCATTTTGGCCAAATTGAGATTAAATCCATTTTTCCTTTTTATATTGTCTCCTCTTATTTGTGACGCTGGTGAATGCCCCAATACAGTCAGCAGAGACTCCAGATTGTTGGGCCCCAAGAATAGAAAAGGTTTCCCCCAATGCCTGCTCCCCTTCTGGGACTCCCAAGGGTCCACATCCTGAGGCGCTGTCCATGTTCCCTACGCAGCTGGTGGCCATGACCAGCCTGGGCCTGTGGTGTTCTAGCTTCCAGGGTCCCTTCAGTTCCCTCCTGGACTCCCCACCTTTCTTCCCTTTTCCCCCTGTGCCAGGCCCCCAGAGCAAGTTCTCCTAAGGGCATGGAGCCCCCACCTGCCCAGACCACCCCAAGCTACTCCTGGGCTTCAGGGTATGTCGCTACACACAGTTAGGACTAGAGGGAAAGTTCAGAGAGGAGGGTCTCTGAGCCCCACCCTGGAGCCCCACCCCCTGATTCATAGCCCCCTTCCCATTCTGCATTCCAGGAAGCAGCAGCTGGAGTCCATCCCACTAGAGAAAATGGAGGATACCATGCAGCTTGCATGAGCTGAAGCCCTTGGCATCTGGGCCAGCAGAAGGAAAGGCTATGAGGGTGAGGGGTGGAGGGAGCCCACAGCTCTAGAGCATGAGGATGCTGTGGTATGGCTGCTAACCCGTGGGCTCCCAGGCATGGCCTGAGCTGATGGTCAGTGAGAGGGCTGGGCCCTGATCCCTCAATATCACCAGAGGTAGCTGGGGTGCAGGGTGGGTGGTCAACAGGGCCCAGGAGGATGAGCCTCAAGGGAGCGTGAGGCCCTCCTCCAGACCCCAGTTTCCCCATGGCCACCCCACATGACACAGGGACCAGGATCTGAAGCCTCAGGACATAGGGACACATGTCCACACACTGACCATATAATGAGCCACAAAAACACTTCAATAGCATTCAAAGAATGGCGTGAGTGTGTAGTGTAATGTGTACATATGTGGTGTGTGTGAAGTGTGTGTGAAATGTTTATGTGATATGTACCTGCCCTGTGTGTGCTATGTTTGTGTTGGATAGTAGGGTGTTGTGCATGTCATGTGTTGATTGTACAGGATGGTGTGTTTTGTGGCTTGTGAGTTGTAGTACTGTGTGTTGAGTGAGTGTGTGTGACATGTGTATTGGGTTGTGTGTGTGTGTTGTGTGATATGTAAGGAGGTGTGTGTGGGAAGCATTCCACAATGCCCCTCACCCTGACAACCCTTACTAGAATTAACCTGAAACTCACATCCTATTTGTAACATAATTTCCTGTTTTTTTCAGAAAGCTTTTTACACAGGATATCAGACAAACATCTGCAGGGGGCATTGTGGTTGGTACTTTTCTCTTACTTAAATACCAGCTTTGCAGAAGAAGAAGAAAAAGCTTGTAAAACCTCTGTCTGGTCTTTTAAAAATGGGAATTTCCAGACTCAGGGTCCAGAGAATCTTTTAGGTGATAGCCCTCTGGACCCCACCGTCAGTAAACCTGCTTCTTGAAAAGTCTTCAGGTATCTAGCCTCTTCTGTCCTGGATAATGTGCACCTGGCATGTGTGTGTATGCTTCCTCCCTCAATTCCAGGGTGACAGTGCCTTTGCAGGGCCAGGCCCTCAGGATCATGGAGATCAGAGCTGTTGCCACCCTGCCCTCTGGTGGCGAATGGCAATTACTGTGATGACAAAGTTCCCTGTGTCCACAGCTTGTGGCAGACAAGGAACCTCTCTTGAGAATTACATATAAGTCAAGGTCTTTGAGATTGAGAAGTGTCAAGATAGCCGTCAGCTGGTGGTTCCAGTGCCCAGGAGGAGCGTGGCTTCCTGTAGCCTCATGGAGGACTTCGCCAATTTCCTCTGGGTTCTTGTCTCCCAAATTTTGAAGAATAAAATCCACAGACAATCATGGAAGAGAAGAGTACAAGCAGCAAGATTTACTTAAGGGAGAAGGGATAAATCTTGCCATGTGGGAGGGGCCCTGACAGCAGAGAAACCCACTTTGGTGTGCCAGCTTAGGAATTTATACATGGTTCTGGGTAGAGCATGGAGCAAAAGGTATGTTAAACCGTCATCTTATCAAGGCCATAGTCTTACTTTCCCCCTGGGTTCACGCCACTTTCTTCCTGTAACTTCCATCTGGGTTCACCTCCATCTTCAGATTTCCACCTCTGGGAGAAAGGAGTTGGTTAGAGATGTTAGTTCCCACAGAGGAGCCTCAAGGTCATTTACATTTGAAATATGCCTTGATGGTGCTCATTAATACATCTACACTTAGCCTCCTCCTGGTGTATTTCCCATGTTTGAAAAAAACTAAGATATTCTTATTCCATGTTATCACTGTTCATGTTCTTGCTCAGAACTCTTTAAAGGCAAAAAAAAAAAAAAAAAGATTTTGTACATATGGGTTCTTTCCATTGTTCTTACCCGTATTTAGCTCTACAATTTTTATTCCTTGTTTTTGTTAGATTCCTGTAATTGAATTTCCCCCTGTGAAGGATATGGAAAATAGAAAAGGGGAATGACAGTCCCCAGGAAGAAAAGGAGGACAGTGTGACCCTGGGGGGGAAGGAGGAAAGGCAAACTATGGGCCCCTGGGCTCGTCCTTTCTTATTGAGTGACATTGGGTCTTTTGTGGAGGAGGCAAACAACAGCCTCTGGACTCTGGACTTCATCCCAGTCAAAATGAGTTTCAAGCTTTTACAACTGTTTTCCTGAGTTAGATTTTAAACCTATACAACTAGTTTCCTGATTGCTCAATGGCACCTAACTATTAAGTCACATTAAACTTTCTGCTATGATTAACTCTCATTAAACCCTATAAAAAAAGACCCCTCATGTGACCAGTTGCCATATTCTCCACTGAAAATGAGATATTCTGCTGTTGCTGAACAAAGACTGCTTGCTAATCTGTTAAGATCTGTTCCCGTTTAGTTTATTTTGGCTTACCTCCTGTGCATTTAATTTCTCCTTCCCTCTCCCCATTCAATCCCCCTTACTGGGGATTTCTTACACACCCTGTGACCTCATCATGTATTCAAACCCCTATTCTGGGGATTTCTTGCATATTTTAGGTCCCTGTATGCTCCATCTCATTTAGGGATTTCTTGAATACTCTCCCATACTGATTTTCTGTGTGTGATCTTCTAACAGTGATCCACTTCACCTTCATATAGCACTGGCTGCTTATTTTAAGAAGGATGTGTTTTTCTTTTCCTCTTCTCCTTTCTCTCCCTCCCTAACCTGGGGGTGGAGAAAAAGACTCATCGTGTCCTCCATAGGAAGGAGATGTCACTTGAAGAACTGGGAAGTGACTGTCTCTCCAATTGACAAGTAAATTTCAACTCACCATCAGGGTGCACCTGGACCCACTGAACAGCTTCTTTAAAAGCCCTCTGTTTTCCTTGTTGGGCAGAATCACAGCCTCTGGGACAGGAGTCCCCTGTGTTTGTCCTTTGTTACCAAAAAAATAAAATTTCTTTGCCTTTTTCTCAAATTACATCCTCCGTATTGGGTTGACATTGGGGACAAGGACTGAGTTCTTGGTAACAATCTTGAGTTTGTGAGTCACACACACTCACAAACTTCTGAGGATGGGCCAACCACCAAGGAGCACTTCTCCCTAAAACCTGAGAATAGATTTTCCTACCTTAGTCTATGCATAGAATTACTTGGCCACCTGGGCACTTGCCTGGGCCCTTCCCTGTGTCTCTGATGTACTTTCAATTTTTGTTGGGTTTGGGTTCCTTTGTCAGCCTCAGGGAGGGTAGTTTCCTCTCTCCTGCTCTGAGACCACCCCAACAATGCAGCGGACATATCTTTTCCTAAGAGGAGGGTCCCCATGAACCCCAACTGGTGTGTGAAGCCCCACATTGGCTGCCAAAATCGTTAGAAACACCAAGGTGCTGCAAGAAGTGAAATGCATGCTCAAAAAGTAGGTAGGCAAGGCAAACTTTGCTTCTCGTGGAGGGCTGCTATGGAACCTGGTCAGCAAGTGTGCCTTGGTGGGCAATCAGCTGGTCTCCAACCTAAGGCAGCAACACCCTTCACTCCCATCAGAAGAGTTCGGGTTAAAATCTACATGGTTGGCTAATTTTAAAATTAGGGCCACCAAAAGGGAAGGGCTGCCTAGGATCCAATAAAGGCTGAATATCAGACTGTGAAAAAGAGGCATCAGACTTTCTATTTCTCACACTCAGGGCATCTTCCTGTGGATCATCCTGCCTCATCCTCCTGGGGCTGAGGCCAGAGGCTGCCCAGAGCCCTCTTACAGAAGGTTTAAAGGGTCGTTCAATGTGGACTCCCAGAGTGACCCTGGGGAGATGGAAGGCAGAGCTCTAACCAAAAGGAAGCTGCCAGGTAGGTCCATAGGGGGTGTCCCTGGGGCTGGGTGACGATCCTCAGGAACTATAGGGAGCTGACAATGGCTCACAGGGAAGGGGTAACTAGGTTTTTCCTGATCTCTGTTGATTGGTTAATTTGAACAATTTGGGTGGACAAAGGGGCATAGGACTGCCCCTAGTTGTCCTGTACTGGGCCCTGAGGCTATTGGGGCAGAGCTTCGTGTTAGCAGGAGGAGGAAAGTGGTTGGGGACTGAACTTAACTGCTGCTCAAGGACTATACTGGCCAGCTCCAGCTGGAGTCTCAAGATTAGACCGAGACAACGTATAAACAGTAATAAAAACCCAGCTCTGTCGCCCTACTCAGGCCAGGGTGCTGAGTGCATGGTGAGGGTCGGGCAGCTGACATTCAGATGCACCTGCAGCCAGTGGGGCAAGAGTCTGAGCTGGAAAGGTTCCAGGTTCCCTCAGTCACAGTGTCTCCACCCCATGTTCCAGTCTCCCTCCAGTGCCTGCGTTGCAGCTGCATTGAGCCTTCAGGCTGGTGAGCCCCTTGTTGGAAATACCCTGTGCTGCAAGAAATCAGGCACTGCTCAAGTTACTCAGCAAGGCAGACTTTACTTCTGCAGGAGGATGTGCTCTGGAACAGTTCAGTGAGAAAGCACCTGGGGTGGGCAGGCTGCCTCTTTTTATCCCTAAGGCAGCACTGCCCCTTGCTCTGATAAGAAGTGCTCAGGGCCTAGCATCTATGTGATTGACTTTGAAACTGGAGCAGAAAAAGGGAAGGGCTGCAGTTAAAATGGGTGCAATTGGCTCTTACACCAGGCTAGCTAGCTAAATACTAAATTCTGGAAAATGGACCACAGGACTTTGTGTTTCCCCCACCTCCACACCCATCCTCCCTGCCTGTCAACCCCTGCACAGTGTCACTGTCCCTTTGAAGGGTAGGGCATCTTAGCAAGCACTGCTGGCCCTCTGGCCGGCTGGCTGTCCTCATAGGCATTACCTCTCTCAATTTCCAAGTTTCTGAATCTCTGTATGGGCAAAAGTAACCCTGCTTTGGGACACTTGCTGGAGTCACTGCCCTAGCAACCACTAGTGCCTCCTAGCGGGACAGTCCCTGTTCCCTTTCCTCCCGAGTGCAGTCTCCCTGGCCAGGCAGTGCGAGCTGGCAATCTCAAATCCCATTCACAGTTGGCCATGGGTAAGGTCGGTTCCTGGATGGAAAAGAGTTGGCCAGGTGTGCCACGAGGCTTGGAGAGGGTCCCCCCTACAGGGGTGCCCTACCACTGAGCCACTTTTTATTTTGAAAGAGAGTCTCAATTAGTTGCACAGGCTGGCCAGAACTTGAGATCCTCCTGCTTCACCCTCCCCAGTGGCTGGGATCAGAAGCATGGCCAGGAGGATCATGCTCAAGAGCAGAGGCATTCCATCAAGCTAGCGCCCTGCTGGGACTGAATCCTGGGGGAGGGAGCAGGAAACCATCTCTTGCTGGTGGCACAAGACCTTTTGCTCCCCAGCCTCATTGTGAAGCCTGAGAGGGCGCCCGCAGAAAGCCCTCCGCGGCGTCCAGAGGGGAGCAGGGAGGTGGGTGGCCGCGTGCCCGCTGCCTAGCGCCCGCTAAAGGTTCCCCAGGAAACCTCGCGCGCGCCCCCAAACGGTCGAGAAGAAACCTCGCAGGCCAGAGGACGGTTCTGGAAGGAAACCTCGTGGGTCAGGTCAGCGATGCCAAGGCAAGTTGTGGGTTTAGCTTTACTACTATTTATTTATTACAATTTGAGATGGAAAATATGAGAATTTTAAGAGAGTGTCCTGGTTTTTATTTTTAAAATTTAATTTTTAATTTTTTTTTACTATTTAGTTATTCATAACAGTATTTGCTACAGCCTGTCTGCTCTCGGTACTAGTTGTCTTCGTTCATTCAGGCTTTGCCAACAAAAAAACCAAACTGGGTAGCTCATAAACAACAGAAATTTATGCTCAGGGTTCTGGAGTCTGGCAGACCAGGATCAAGGCACAGCACATCTGGAGTCTACTCTTCCCACTGTACATCACCTGGGGGACTGGGTAGGGAGCTGACTGTGCCTGGTGTCTAAGGCCCTTCTGAAGGAGTCCATTCTCCTAACCTAGGCAGGTCGGGAGGCCTCCCTCATAACATCACATTAAGGTTGAGGAGTCCATTTGAATTTGGGGTCAGGCAAACATTCAGACTATAAAAGGGCAGGAGAGGGGTTCAGTTGGAGTGACACCACCCCAGGCTGGCATCAGCAGGATTTGTGCTGGGAACTCTCTCTGGCCTTGGGATATTTGATCCCATGATCCAGGCCAGAGACTAGTGCCTGCCCAGCACACCAGTGAACCACAACTGGGCTCCTGCAGTTCCACACTCTGCTTCTGGAGGCTACCTGAACCCTGCTGTGGTCTAGATAAGTGTCCACCAGAGGCCCCTGGGTTGAAGGTTGGTTCCAGTTAGTGGCGCTTTGGGGAGGTGGAGGTGGTGGAATCCTCAGGAGGTGGGGCCTGTTGTGAGGCGGCCAGGTCTTTGGGGACCTGGCCCTTGCTCTGACTGTTTGCCTCCCAGATGCCATGAGGTGGACAGGCCTCCTCTGCCACACACTTCAGCCATGATATGCTGTGCTGCCACAGGCCAGAGCAGCAGGGTCAAATAACCATGGACTAAAACCTTTGAAATCTTTCCTCCTTGCAAGTTGTTTCTCTCAGGTATTTTATCACAGCAATGGAAAGCTGCCTCTCACCCCTTTAACTTTCAGTAGGCTGAAAGTGTATTTTTGAACTTATTTTTTATTACTAAAAGACACTGAAAGGATTATATTTTCCATCATAACTGGTGCATAGGAATCCTGCCTGTATGTGGTACACTCTATATTTCCATCCTGTTCAGTAGTACCTTATTTTGTTCTATTTCTCATTTTTTAAAAAAATCTAATCAAAATCACTGTACTTTCTGAATCCAGTTTGGAAAGTCATGTGAAAGCCCCAGTGTGTAATGTTTATTTATGAGATGACTGACAGGACTTTCCACAGAGAAAGAATCACATCTGTAATAAAAAATAAAGCTGGAGAATCAAATGATCAATTGAAGTGAGCTTGGTGTGAGCCGTAACAAAGGGATCCCTGCCACCCTTGAGATCCTTCGGAGTTCTCCATTGTGCTTTCAGGCTGTACATGTGGGCTCATGTGTCCGTGTGTGTGTGTGTGTGTGTGTGTGTGTGTGTGTGTGTGTGTGTGAGGAGCATGGCCTCTGGGGGTCCCCTGGGTCATCTGAGGAGATCCTGTGGGGAACACTGAGCTGTATCTTCCCTGTATCAGACCCAGGTAGACTGAGGCCAGGTGCCCCTCGAGGATGGGGCAGGGCTGGGAATGAAGCTGTGCCTGGGGAGTGGGAGCAGCTGCAGAGGCTGCAGTGAGGTGAAGGGCACAGGCAGAGACAGGAGAGGAGTAGATGTGGTCTGCACAGGAAATGTGGGCAGCAGACACCTGCCAGGTGAGTGCACAGCCCAGCAAGCCATATGCATGTGGCTAGATGGACTGGAGGGGTGGCCAGACAGTCTCTGAGGACATGTCCCATGCTGTTGGGTTTGATGAGTCCTAAGTCACTACTTGCTTTTCAGTCATTCATTTCTCAGACTCTCACTGGGTGGATACCAAGGAGAGGGCAGGGTGCCCATCCCCACCTTTATCCCACCCAAAGTGACTGTAGGTGTGTTGTCCTTCCCTGTCCAACCCTGGGCTTCCCCCTGGTCCTAGTCCATATAGTGCTGATGTGACAGAATGCCACAGACTGGCTACTTTTGAAAAGAGATTTACTCTCACGGTTCTATAGTCTAAAGTCCAGGAACAACATGCAGCAAGTCCAATTCAGGATCTGAGGTACCTTCTGGACATTGTGGTGGACGGCAGAGGAGAAGAGGGTGTTCACACCCTGGGACCTTTAATAGCATCTTGGATTCTTCCCAAAGGGCCTCTCCTCCCAACTACACCCTCATCTTCTAGTTCAGTCTTTGATGGAAGGAAAGAGGGACCTGGGGGAATTGAGGCCTGGCTGCCCTGTGGTCAGGATCCCTCAGGCCCTGGCTCCTCCTCGCTCTCAAGACTTTTTCCTGCGTTTGGATGAAGTGACAGGATGAAATCCAACCTCCCCCTAAACTCAGGCCAAGACGTGGAGGCTCTGGGGAGAGCCCAGGAAGCTGTAGCTGATGATTCTCCATGCCTGGGAGGTGAGGAACCATGCCTCCCTCCTCTGTTGGCATCCACACCACCAGGAGCGTTGCATGACTGGAGGTTGCCTTGCCAACTCTCCACCCTTCACCTCTGCCATTAGGGCAACAGAAAGCCTCTGTTCTGCTCCCTGGCTTCTTTGTCTTTCCACAAGGCCCTTTCTGGCAGCCTTCTGGTGAAAAGCCCTGGCCAGGCCTTTTCCTGGTTTCCACTAGAATACGTCCAAGAGGTGCTCTGCGATGGGGAGGCACAGCTCCCAGCACCCTCGCAGTGTCCTGGGATCACTGGGGGCCCACAGGCTCCTACCTTAAAGGTCCCTCTGAGGCCTCGTGGCCTCTGTCTTAGGCCCAGATGGTCTAATGTGGTGTCCAAGTCCTCTAGTAGCCAAAACCTCTCTCAGGTGTCCATAGCAGATGGGGTCCTCCTCATATTTCCTAAAAGAGTTTGCTTATAACCAAGATCATCATTAAATTTCAGATGGAACCCATCCACAAAGCCACCTTGGCCTGGAGTTTTCTTTGATGGCTATTTCAACTAATATTTTTAGATACAGCCTTACTTAGGTTTTTTTTTTTTTTTGGTAGGTGTTTTAAGTTGTGTTTTTCAAGGACATAGTCCATTTCCCCTTAGGTTACTGAAATTGCACGTTGGGTTGTTTGGAATATCTGGAGCTAGTGCTGGAGATCAGTGTAGGCAGGCCCCAAACGAGAGCACTGCTGCGGTCCCAACCAAGAATCAGCCTGAGCAAGGCCTCCTGCAAGTTAATGGGACTGGGACTCCCCAGGAGAAGTCCTGCTACGGTGGGGATCAAGACCCCTCAAGAACAGCGTTTGTTCTACATTTAATTTTGCTCTTCCTTTCATCTTCTGAAGGAGCAGACTCCTATCATGGGTTTTGTATCTTTGCTTCTATCCTTTTTTTTCAACACTTTTTTTTCCTACTCGGGATTGAACCTAGGGGTGTTCTACCACTGAGCTACATCCCCAGCCTTTTTTATGTTTTATTTTGAAATAGTGTTTTGCTGAGTTGCTTAGGGTCTCACCTAAGTGGCTTAGGCTGGCTTTGAACTTGTTATCCTCTTGCCTCAGCCTCCTGGGGTGCTGAGATTACAGGTGTGCCTGGCTTACGTGCCACTTTTGATGCTTCCTACATTGTTTTGATATGTTGCGCCTTCAGGGTCATTAAGTTCCACACACTGTTTGATTTCCTTCTGGATTCTTCTCTGAACCACAGGAATTTGAGATGTACATTACCTTAGACATTCTGGGTATTCCCAGGTCTCAGTTCTTTAATGTGCCTGGCCACGTGTGGCTGTTGGGCACTTGACATGGACTTAGTACAGATTTAGATACTGTTTTAGTACAAAATACACCTGGGTTTTAAAACAGTTCAGAAGAAAGACCACGAGATATCTCAGAGCTGTGGTGTAGTTCAGTGGTCCAATGCTTGCCTAACAGGTGTGAGGCCCTGGATTTCATCTCCAACACTACAAAAAAAAAAAAAAAAAAAGAAAGAAAGAAAGAAAAAAATGTTCATTACGAGTTGAAATGATAATATTTTTAGATATATTTGTTATTTGTTTAAATAAAGTATGGTATTAACACTAATTTCACTTGTTTCTTTTGCTTTTTTTAAAAAATTTGTAGTTGTAGTTGGACAAAATGCCTTTATTTTATTTGTTTATTTTTATGTGGTTCTCAGGATCGAACCTAGTGCCTCACACATGCTAGGCAAAGGGCTATGCCAATGAGCTACAACCCCAGCCCTCTTTTTGCCTTTTAACTGGTCCACTGGCAGTGCCATTTCAATTAGATAGCGCTTTCTAAATGTCTTACTTTACCTGCTGCAAATCTGCTTCCGTCTTGGTCCTACTCTGAAGCAGTGCTATCCTTTGAGATTTGTTGGTGCTTTATTTGTGGGTGGGGATGGGGCTGTAACATGATGGTTCAGTGAACTTGGGAAGACTGTTCATTTTACAGTCATTTCACTTCGTGATTGTAGATATGGGGCCTGGCAAGTGGCTAATCGTGTCCTTCAGGTCTCTTCTATTCTTAGTGAATCTTTAATCCTCTTGTTCTATTCCTAGGAGAGAAGTTAGAACTTCCAGCCATGATTGGGCTCATACTCTTCCCCTTATTTCAGGCCTTATTCCTTCAGGAACTTTTGTCACAGGAGATAGTGGAGCTGAAGCTCCCAACCTCTGTTCTTATGTTCCAGTAAGAGAAATTCCAAAGTTGGACACAGGAAGTCATGCAGGAGAACTCTGTGATGAGTGAAGGTGGAGTGGGAGGCCCAGTGGGAGCAGGGTGGAAGCAGAGAGCACTGCAGGGTGTGGGGGGAGTGGGTGGGCTCTCATCAGTGGTCCACTGGCAGTGCCATCCAGGTTTGTCCCTGTCAATACTGGTCTCAGGAGCTGAGGTCCTTCAGCAACCTGTACCCCTCAAGCTTGGCTGGGGGGACTTCTGGTCCCAGTGAGTCCTCTGCAGACTGTTGTAGGGTCCTCCCTATTCTGAGGGCTTCATCTTCAAGTCAGTCCTGCATTGATGTGGGCACTGGGGTCAGAAGTTACCTTAGTGCTCCTGCGCTATCAAGAAAGTCTCCCTTCAGAAATGCATGGAGACCCCTCTGGCTGAGCTCCTAGCTTCCCCTGGCCTCAGAGAACCCATCAAGGGTCAGCCTTGTGAATTCTTCTGTGAATCCTTCTTTCTTGCTGCATCTCCCCAATGAGTCCCCAAGGAGTTCCCTAGTCCTGTTTGCTCACTCTCAAGGCCTGTGTCTCTGATGTTTCCTACACTGTCTGCTACAAGTTACTAACTCATCGGCCTTGGCACTGACATAAAGAAAAAGAGTAACCAAGTAAACCAGTGACGTTTTGGAGATGGCCGTCGGAGGCTGGCATCCTAAGGACTGTTGCATCTTATTGCCACGTAACCTCTGGCTGTGCCCTGCCTGTACCCTGCTCTGAAGGCCACTTCCTCTCACATCAACTCCACTCTGTGCTGTCAGCTGCACTGTGCCTACACCTGTCCACTCTCTTGCAGCCCTGTGACAGAATTCTGTCCAGTGTGGGTGCACCTTCAGTTCAGTTCCGACTCCAACCTGCATCAGTGTCAGCCGCAGTACAGTTAGGGGCAAACACCTCTGTTTTCAGGGGAAGGGAGGAGCTGCTGCCCCTGTAAATGACTTAATGCTCCATCAGAGGTGTTTTGTTTCAGATCAACCTCTCCAGGGCAACTTACAAGGAACCAGCCCAAGCCCCTGATCACTGACTCACTGTTTTTAGGTGACCTAGAATGAACTTTGCTCATTGCAATACTGAATTCTCTGCCCAGAGGCATCCCCAGTTGCCTTTTTTTTTTCCTTTTCTATTTTTTTTTTGAGGATGTGCTATATGACCTCCAACTGAGCAAGCCCAGCAGTGTGCCCACCTCTGCATCTGGCCATGAGTCTCCTGGGGGAATATGCTTATGTATCCCCAGTAAAAGCCCCTTGTTTTGTTTTGGGGGACACGTTGCTTTGAGAATTATCTGTGGTGCTTTCCTAACTGACGGTGAGGAATAAGCCTCTCTTCCCTCTTATTTCCTGGTTGTGTTTAGTACACACATCAGCATCAGACCCAAAGAGTAAAGGACAAGGGCCCATACTTCTATCCATCTTAGGCACAGATTTGGCGCTTCTGTGAACCCCCAGGATCAAAAGTTAGCTAGAAAGGTCTAAAGGTGCATCATAAAACGTCAGCAACCAGGCAAGGTGGAGGGAACACAGAGCTTCTCTGTGCTACTGTGGAATGGGGTGCTTGGTCCCCAGAGAATTGCCAAAGCACAGGCTAGAACCTGAGTGTAGGTCCAAACCACCTGTATCCGAATAAGAGAAAATTATAGAGAAAGAGAAAAATGAAACTATTTGCAGCTTGGTCATACTAAGAAGACAGCTATCTTGCCTTTTCCCAACCTATGGAGCTTAGAAACTTGTAGGAAGTATCACTCATGAAGAGGAAAACTCGGAAACACACACATGTAGAATCTGCCAAGCTGGGGGCCTGCACAGAAGACCACAGATGGATGTGTTCTCTCACTTGTGCTGTGTTCTCCTGATTCAGGGGCGGGGGCTTTGGGACAGTTCCAGTTTCCTTTCTCTACCTGGGGTGCTTGCCTATAGGAAGCTGGGTAGGAGATAATAGCTTAATGAACAGATTAGCAGGAAATGGCTGGGGACTGAGGAAAAAAATATCTTTGGGGGCTTCTTAGAATTCTTTAACTTTAAATGGGCCCCCATTACAGTCTACCCCCCAATTTCTGTCTTTTCCTCAGCTTGAGGGCTCTGAGTGCCGTGTCATCTGGCTGGTCAGCATTTGCTGCTGGGCTATGGTGTGAACCCCCTCAAGACACCTGGGACAGAGCAGATGCTTATATATGAACACAGAGCACTGTCACAAACTGCAGAGCAGCAGGCAAAAGGAGCCCAGGTGCAGAGGTGCCCAGGAAGCCCAATACTGCGCCTGGTGGAGGACACCTCATTTACTCTGGGCTGACACCTTTGACTCTGCCAACTTTGTCCTCTGGAGTGGCTTTCTCTGAAGATGTTGCTGATCTTCCACCAGGTGATTTTGTCCCTCATTGCTTGTGGACTTGCCCCATTGGAGAGGAAGACAGTGTGGAAAGATACTTTGTGTCAAACTTAAGTGTCAGAGAGGGTTAAAAGCAGCGGTTCTTAGACGGAGCTTACCTGGAACCTATCATCAATTTAGCTCCAGGGTCTTGTAAGGAATGCAGATGCTGTTACTCAAGAGTTTTGTCCCTGTGACAAAACACCAGAGAAATTGACTTATAATTATATTGGCTTAGAGTTCCAGAGTTTCAGTCCATGGTCACTGGCTCTATTGACTCTGGGCCTCAGGTAGAGCATCATGAGGGGGAGCTCCTGGCAGAGGAAAGCTGCTGGCTTCTTGGGGGCTGGGAAGGAGAGGGAGAGGGAGGACCTGGGGATGAGATCACCCTTCCTCTCCCTACGCCCCTCGTCCTTCCTCCCCACCTTCCAGTATTCTCCAAGATGACCCAGTAAAGGACTGATCCGTCAGCGAGGTCAGAGTTGTCTTGATCCAATCACTTCCCCCAAGCCCCACTCTGAACACTGCTGCCCTGAGGACCAAGACTTCAACAGAGGACTTTGAGGGGACAGTTCAGTTGCAAAGACTCTAATGCCTACCATGTGCACACTCCAGATGGACCAGTGCCATGTGAGTTGCAAATGCTGGTCACTCACCATCACCAACAACAACATACAACAGATTTGGGTGTGAAAAGGTCAAGATTTCTGTTTTTTGTTGGGTCCTGGAAATTGAACCCAGGGTCACTGTAGCACTGAGCTGCATCCCCAAACCTTTTCATTTTTATTTTGAGACTGAGTCTCACTAAGTTGCTGAGGCGGTCCTGAAATTCACAATCCTCCTGCCTCAGCCTCCCGAGTCACTGGGATCATAAGCATGTGCCACCTGGTCTAGCTTAAGATTTTTGTTTTTGAATCCTGCAAGATTTTCCTAGAACACCAGAGGGATTTTAAAAGGTTCATTTTAAAGAATCTAATGTAAGCAAGAAGTGATAGAAATAGAGCAGCAGCTGACATTTTGCAGAGAAGTCCCTGCCATCCCTGTCATGGCTGCTGGCATTGGGCCACATAGGAAAGGGTTCTCAACAGGCAGAAAGGGCCAGAGCTGTTGCCTCTATCAGAATAGCCTTCATTAGCCCACCTACCACAAAACAAAAGATGTTTCCCTCAAACTGACTGCTACCTAAAATAGAAGGTGGCTATTTTAAAGCTTAAGTATTCAATAACTTGTCCTTATACAAATTATTGACTTCCAGGGCTGGGGATGTGGCTCAAGCGGTAGCGTGCTCACTTGGCATGCGTGGGGCCCGGGTTCGATCCTCAGCACCACATACAAACAAAGATGTTGTGTCCGCCGAATACTAAAAAATAAATATTAAAAAATTCTCTCTCTCTCTCTCTCTCTCTCTCTCTCTCTCGCTCGCTCGCTTGCTCTCTCTCTCCCCCTCTCTCTTTAAAAAAATTTATTGACTTCCAGATATTTTAAAATGTATGACAAAAATGCTCCTTAACTATCTTAAAATTACATTGCTCAAAGTCCACTGACTATGTCTTTAATATGAGATTGCTTTCTAATTAAAGTCTTTTTTATCCTAGACACTTAAATTACAATACTCATTCTCAAACTTATTAGAAGATCAGATAATCCTTGATGATGTCAGTGTTTTTCTGTACCAGGAATCTGTGAACCACATGGAACAGACCCAAATGCAGTACCTTTCAACAGACTTCAAGAAGCCAAGTACTTAATTCATACTTAGTAGAGGATGGCTTAGTATTTTAACTAATTTATAAATTATTTGGATGTTTTACATCTATTGCATATATTTATAAACATTTATCCCATTCTTACCAAATTTATTTATTTATTTATTTATTTATTTATTTACTCACTTACTTTTGGTACTGGAGATTGAACTTAGGGGCATTAACCCCTGAACCACATCCTCAGCCTATTTTGAACTTCATTTAGAGACAAGGTCTCACTGAGTTGCTCAGCACCTCACTGTTACTGAAACTGGCTTCGAACTAGCAACCCTCCTGCCTCAGCCTCCTGAGCTGTGGAGATTATAGGTGTCTGCCACAACAATGGGCCACCATTCATTTTTGAATTATTTCTTTATTACCTACTCATGAAATTTGAGATACATAGAAAATACTTTAACCTAAAACCCTAAAATCACAGTAATAATCCTTAAACAGGAAACCCCAGCCCCAAACAAAAACAAAACTAAATAAACATGTTACAGTTTTGAAGAAACCTTTATTTTCTCTAAAAAATCCAAATTAACCCATTTGTCAGAGATTCAGCTATGTTAAGATTTTAGCCATGAGCCAAAGCACCATGTATGTAAGTACCAAGTCTATACACAGGCAGTTAGATCTGAGTCATGCTGTGATCTGCTGAAACAAGCTGAAGCGGCGTGGTCATATGACTTCACTTTAGAATCCTATGTGCAAGTCTTTATCAAAGTCTTCCATGCCCAAACAGTTGATTTATTTCCTTCCTTCCTTCCTTCCTTCCTTCCTTCCTTCCTTCCTTCCTTCCTTCCTTCCTTCCTTCCTTCCTTCCTTTCTTTTCAGAGAGGCGATTTATTTAGGAAAGCAGATTCACATTCAAGGGTGCAGGCTAGTTAATTTGAGGACTGGTGGACAGTCCCCTTTGAGCAACGTAACTTTAACACAGTTAAGGAGCATTTTAGTCCCCTTGAATAAGAGGAGCTTACCAGCAAAGGAGCAGAGAGGGCCCTAGAACCAAAAGCTTCCTTTGAAACAAAACAAATGTATAATTTAAGTGTGCAAAACCAAAGGATGAATTTGTCACTAAAACCCCCAAACCCATAAGCACAAAAGGACAAAAGCGAGGCAGCCGTGGACATCCTAGTGAAGTTGCTCTGGGACTACAGAGTTTGTAGGCACTAACTACCTGGCTTTTCAGGACTCCAAGACTTATAGGACTTTTAAAGAATTCAGGCCTGGAGGAAAATAGGCCTGGGGCTGAAGGTGAGGGCAATCTTTTAGGTACAGAGCTGAAGTCCCTCTTTCCTTCCCTGTTTCCCTCCTTTCTCCAGGTCCTTATTTCTTCTTTGCTACCTCACTGTGAGACCGCTGTGTGTCACAGTCCACTGACAGCTGTCAGGACCTGGCCTGTTAGCACCCTGGAGGGAGCATCTGTCTCTTCTCTTCAGAGTCCCAGGAATATCAAGTTTTCAGCAGGACTGTTGTCACCAGGCATCATTTCCTCTAGCCTCTGCCAGTCCAGCACTCAAGATAACAAGGCACGTAACTCTGCGCACCCCCAGCTGGTGCTGCTGTCCTGCAGCCAAACCACTGTCCCTGTCCATCCCCATGGGGCCCAGACACCTCAGGGCTCCTTTAAAACCACAGCCCCCTGGGGAAGTCTGTGGCGGGGGTGAAAGTTGGTAATAAGGACATGCCCCAGCTCTGTAGCCCTGGGGACACTGGGGCTGGCCTGTGGGGAAGAGACACAGGCTCTGGCCGGTTACAAGTGCCCCTGGCTGAGGAGCTTGAGGACTATGAGAGATCCCGGGCCTGTGGTGGGACTGTCTTCCCACCCTTCAGTGAGCACCACACAGGAGCCTATGGGACTCCTGTCGGGGTCAGAAGACCCAGTGCAGCATGGCAGTCTGCATGTGCCTGGGGAGGGCTGGAGAAGGGGAGAAGAGAAAGGAAAGACCCAGGCTTCCCGGGGCTGAGCACAGAGGAAACAAGGTTTAGAGACCAGGTGTGGGGTCCCTATTTAGAAAGCAGCAGGCAGAGATGCTCCTGGCACCAGCAGGAACTAGATGGGAAACTGGGACTCTCAAACTCCAGAGTTACACTGTGACCCCAAACCCCTGATGCCCAGGATAGCACCCCCAATGGAATCATTAAATTCAAGGGTCAAGAATCAGAAACTGAATTTGACCAAGGATCTTCAGGTCTCAGACTTGAACCATTGGGGGCAGAGGTCATTAGGTCCAATGAAACATTAGACTAGAGGACAGTCAGTCTTGAGGGCACTGACACCCTCTCCAATGAGCTGTGCCTGCCCCTCCCCCACCCATTATGACATCAATAACATCCTGGATACAAAGGAGAGAGGGTGGGCAGTGCTCCAACAGACTACCTGGAGACACTTCTCAGACCACCAGGGAGAGGACACAGTGAGGCACAGGACACGGGGCCCTGTTTCCATGAACAGAGAAGAACCCAAGAAACGAGGAGATCTGGGCCAATGTCACATCAGAACAAGAGACATCTGAGAACACCGAGTGCTGAATTCACATGAGGAATAAGATATTAAGTGCTGACAAAGGAATTTCCCCAGCAGTACTTAGACAACTCAGGGTCTTGCAAATAGTGCCCTATGCACAGGAGTAATCAATACCCCCGGGATATTAGTGATAGAGATCTTTGCCAAGCAGTGCTCAGTATCCTTGGGACACATAGAAGGCATATCCCCATCACAAGTGCTATTTCCTCCTCTCGCACCCTGGCCCAGGTAAGATAGACATGGGGCTAAGGGATCCTCTGTGAAACATGCCTGGGACTCTGAGCCCTGTGAGTGAGCACCCCTCTCCCAGAAGTGCTCACTCACCAGGGTTCCTGCTGGTGAGCACCCTGAGGCCCCCAGTGCTCACGCTGGGGTCCTGGGGGTGAGCGCCCCTCACCCAGCAGTGCAATGGGCAGCCCTGAGTGTGGAGGGGAGCTGCCCTGCCTCCCCTTGGGGGGCTCAGGCTTCCTTAGTTCCTGGGGGTGAGCACCCCTCCCTTCAGCAGTGCTGGGCCTGGCCTGCTGGCTGTGGGTGAGCACCCCAGGCAGCCTCCAGTCCCCAAGGCGCTCTGGGCCCTGATAGTGAGCGCCCCTCGCTCGCTGGTCCCCAGTGTCCTCTGTGTCCCGAGGCTGAGCGCACCTGGCTCAGTCCCCTCTGGGCCCTGATGGTGAACGCCCCACTCCCGCCGTTCCCCAGTGTCCTCTGTGTCCCCAGGCTGAGCGCCCATGGCTCAGTCCCCTCTGGGTCCTGAGGGGTGAGCGCCCCTCGCCCAGCAGTGCCCAGTGGGTCTCCTCTGGGGCCCCTGGGTGATGGAGGGGATCGGGCTGGGGCCTCTGAGCTTTAAGTTTCCAGACTCCAGAAGGTGGGCCACCTGGGGACTGGCTTTGGGAGGGAAGGAATCAAGCCACAGACATGACCTGCCTCTGCTGAGGGGCCTTTTCCCAACAGAATACTTAGGGGGAACTAACATGAAGTTCTCATGGAGGGTCCTGGGTGGGCTCCTGGAGAAGGCCATGGGGAGGGAAGGGCCCCTGCTCAAGGCTCCCAAGGACAACAGGAAATCCATGAAGTTGGCAGAGCTATGCAGAGCCCTTGGGAGTGGGTATGCCAGTCCTGCTGCGAGCCTTCAGTATGTCAGGACAGAAAGAAATGTGATGATCTGTGAACCCAGGCAGAAAAGCACTTATTATCTATCAAAGTTCCCCACCTGCAGATAGGGATCGCTCGTGGGAGACGCTGTGGGGAACCCACATCAGGGGAACCTCTCACTGAAACATGGTGGGCCTTCCTCCTTTCTGGGACCCACATACCACTGCAGAGAGTTGTGTGTAACCAGCCTGGAGCTCCCTTAGGTTGGGAGCTGGAAGGTGGAGTGGCAGCCACGTGAACTTCTGGAACCCTACAAGGTGTGGGCAGCCTCTTCAGGGGTCTTTGCTCAGCCCTACTCAAAGTGGGGACCACCAAGCTTCAGCCTCATGCACATGTGATACCAAGTGTGTGTGTGTGTGTGTGTGTGTGTGTGTGTATGTGTGTGTGTGTGCGCGCGTGCACGTGCCCACTGGGAGTCCTAGTTGGCATCAGTGTAGGTCTGACTCTTACAGTTTCCCTTGACACTAGGCCATTTTGAAGAAAAGTCTCTGTTTAACAAGAAAAGAGGGCTGAGGCTGGGCACAATGACCCAGGTACTCAGAAGGCTGAGGCAGGAGGATCAAGTTTGAAGCCACCCTGGGCATCTTAGAGACACCCTGTCTAAAATCAAGAAGAGGGCTGAGGTGCAGATCAGCAGTAGAGCACTCCTGGGTCCAAGCTCCAGTGCCCTCCTCACCCCGACAAAGGAGATGAGCTGAAGGGAAACGGACTCATGGCCAGGTCCAAAGCAAGGTGGGCCCAGGCTGAGAAGTGCTCCTGAGCCAGGCTCTGAGAAACAACACCAAGAGGACCTCTCTGCCTGTGTCACTGTGATGTGAACACACCATTACTTTGGACTTTGAGGAGTCTGGGGTTTAGAAATACTGCCCTCGGAATCATCTTCAAAAACTCAGGAAGGAAGAAGAGTGAAGTGGAGGAGGAGAAGGTACCTGGGCCCTCTGTACCCAGGCACGCCCAGCTGGGGCTGCTGTCCTGCATCCAAACCACTGTCCCTGTCCATCCCCATGGGGCCCAGACACCTCAGGGCTCCTTTAAAACCACAGCCCCCTGGGGAAGTCTTGGCGGGGGTGAAAGTTGGTAATAAGGACATGCCCCAGCTCTGTAGCCCTGGGGACACTGGGGCTGGCCTGTGGGGGAGAGACAGGCTCTGCCTGGTCACAAGTGCCCCTGGCTGAGGAGCTCTGGGAACTATGAGAGATCCCAGGCCTGTGGTGGGACTGTCTTCCCACCCTTCAGTGAGCACCTCACAGGAGCCTATGGGACTCCTGTCGGGGTCAGAAGACCCAGTGCAGCATGGCAGTCTGCATGTGCCTGGGGAGGGCTGGAGAAGGGGAGAAGAGAAAGGGGACACCCAGGCTTCCCGGGGCTGAGCACAGAGGAAACAAGGTTTAGAGACCAGGTGTGGGGTCCCTATTTAGAAAGCAGCAGGCAGAGATGCTCCTGGCACCAGCAGGAACTAGATGGGAAACTGGGGCTCTCAAACTCCAGAGTTACACTGTGACCCCAAACCCCTGATGCCCAGGACAGCACCCTCAATGGAATCATCCAATTCAAGGGACAAGAATCAGAAACTGAATTTGGCCAGGTCTCTTCAGGTCTCTGACTTGAACCAGTAGGGGCAGAGGTCATTAGGTCCAATGAAACGTTAGACTAGAGGATAGTCAGCCTTGAGGGCACTGACACCTCTCCAATGAGCTGTGCCTGCCCCTCCCCCACCCATTATGACATCAATAACATCCTGGATACAAAGGAGAGAGGGTGGGCAGAGCTCCAACTGACTACCTGGAGACACTTCTCAGACCACCAGGGGAGAGGACACAGTAAGTCACAGGACACGGGGCCCTGTTTCCATGAACAGAGAAGAACCCAAGAAACCTACAAATCAGCACTAATGTCACAAAGAACAAGAGACATCTGAGAACACTGAAGGCAGAATTCACATGAGGAATAAGAAATTAACTGCTGACAAAAGACCTTGCCCAGTGGTACTCAGTCCCCTAAGGGTCCTGTGAATGAGTGACACATGCACAGGAGTACTCAATCCGCTTGGGACATTAGTGATAGAGCCCCTTATCAAGCAGTGTTCACTATTCTTGCGACACATGGGGGGTGCATCTCCATCACAAGTGCAATCTACTCATTTCACAGCCTGAACCAGATAAGAGAGACTTGAGGCCAAGGAAACCCTGGAAAAGGTGACCTGGACTCTGAGCCCTGTGGACAAGCACATCTCTCCAAAAAGGGCTCCTGTCAAGGCCACCTGGGAAACTTGGAGAGCACCACGGATACTTGCTCTTGGCCCACACTCTGTTCGGCCTTTGGCCTTTGCAGTGGCCCTTCAGGCAGGCTGGTCCACAAAACCTGCGAGCCCAAGACCACTCACCCACCATGAGGGCATATCAACTCCAAGGGCACACCCAAGGACCAGGACACATCCCACCTGACACACCACTTTCTGGCCTTTCTGGCCTTGGGGCTGTGCTCCTGTGCAAAACTGGCACTCGCCAAGGATAGCAGAGGTCACTGGGACCAGTGGATGCAGGGCCAATTTCCCAGGGTGTGAGCACATCTCCACTGGGACCCTGGACAGCAGACACGCGCCACCAGGCACTATCTTGACCACAGGGAAGAACCCTGTGGGACCTCTGGATCAGGAGCAACGCCCTCCTCCTCCTCAGCAGGATGATGGGACATTTGTCAAAGGACATCACCCCTCCATTTTGGAGGAACTGCTGAGACCAGCGAGAGGGCACCACTGTCCCACCCTGGCCCAGGTAAGGGAGACTTGGGGCTGAGGGCATCTCCGCAAAAGGAGCCCAGGACTCTGAGCCCCCGTGGGTGAGCGCCCCTCGCCCACAGGCACTCATTCTCCAGGGTTGCTGCTGCGGGTGAGCTCCCTCAGCCCCCCAGCGCTCAGGCTGCTGCTCGGGGTCCTGGGGGTGAGCCTCCTCACCCAGCAGTGCTCCGGGCGGCCCTGAGTGTGGAGGGGAGCCGCCCTGGCGCTCGGGGTGGGGGCCGGGGGGGGGGGTGGGGGCGGGGGATCAGGCTTCCTTAGTTCCTGGGGGTGAGCACCCCTCCCTTCGGCGGTGCTGGGCCTGGCCTGCTGGCAGTTTCCTGGGCGCTCTGGGCCCTGAGGTGAGCGCCCCTTGTCCTCCGGGGCCCGCGGGTGAGCGCCCCTCGCCCGCGGGTCCTCGGTGTGCCCGGGCCTGTGGGGTTAGCCCCCCAGGCGCGCCAGGGAGCAGTGGCCTCTGGGGCCCGCGGGTGAGCGCCCCTTGCCCGCTGGTCCCCAGTGTCCTCTGTGTCCCCAGGCGGAGCGCCCCCGGCTCAGTCCCCTCTGGGTCCTGAGGGGTGAGCGCCCCTCGCCCAGCAGTGCCCAGTGGGTCTCCTCTGGGGCCCGTGGCTGGTGCCCCTCCCTCGCCAGTGCTCAGTCTGCCCTGGGCCCTGTGGGTGAGCGCCCCTCGCCCGCCAGGGCTCAGTGTCCTCTGGGCCTGTGGGGGAGTTCCCCTTGCCTGCCAGGGCCCAGTCTCCTCTGAGCCCTAAGGCCGCCTGGCGCCTGGGGAGTGAACTGTGTGGCTGGGGTCTTTCTCTCCCAGCCTGGGACACCCTCTTTGGCCTGAGGGTTGAAGAGTCCCTGTGGAGGAAGCCACCCCCTGAGACTTGGAGCAAGGTGGAGAGCTCCTCCTGGCAAACACCTGGCTTTTGGCCTCTGGTGCGGCCCTGCAGGCAGGCTTGTGCTGGAAACCTGCGACCCCAAGAACACTGTCAGGGGATCACAAGTCCAAGGGCACCCAGGACCCGGATCCATCCCGCGGGACACACCATTTTCTGGCCTTTGGGCCCAGGGGGCTGCGCTCCTGTGCACGACCCCAACCTGCCCGGGATCGCGGAGGTCCCTGGCACCAGTGGATGCGGGGCCAGTTTCCAAGGCCTGTGGGGATCACCTGGGACGCGCCACCGGGCGCGCTCCCACCGGGCGCGCTCTGGGCCCCAGGGAAGAACCCTGTGGGACCCTTGGATCCAGAGCAACGGCCACCTGGGCAGGAGCCAGGGGGGAGATTTGGCAGAGGACCTCTCCCCACCCTCATGGAGGACCTGCTGAGACCCGTGAAAAGGGCACCACTGTGGCACCCTGGCCCAGGTAAGGGAGACTTGGGGCTGAGGGCATCTCCGCAAAAGGAGCCCAGGACTCTGAGCCCCGTGGGTGAGCGCCCCTCGCCCACAGGCACTCATTCTCCAGGGTTGCTGCTGCGGGTGAGCTCCCTCAGCCCCCCAGCGCTCAGGCTGCTGCTCGGGGTCCTGGGGGTGAGCGCCCCTCACCCAGCAGTGCTCCGGGCGGCCCTGAGTGTGGAGGGGAGCCGCCCTGGCGCTCGGGGTGGGGGCGGGGGGGGGTGGGGGCGGGGGATCAGGCTTCCTTAGTTCCTGGGGGTGAGCACCCCTCCCTTCGGCGGTGCTGGGCCCGGCCTGCTGGCCGTGGGCGAGCGCCCCAGGCGGCCTGGCCGGCAGTTTCCTGGGCGCTCTGGGCCCTGCTGGTGAGCGCCCCTTGTCCTCCGGGGCCCGCGGGTGAGCGCCCCTCGCCCGCGGGTCCTCGGTGTGCCCGGGCCTCTGGGGTTAGCCCCCCAGGCGCGCCAGGGAGCAGTGGCCTCTGGGGCCCGCGGGTGAGCGCCCCTCGCCCGCTGGTCCCCAGTGTCCTCTGTGTCCCCAGGCTGAGCGCCCCCGGCTCGGGGTCCCCTCTGGGTCCTGAGGGGTGAGCGCCCCTCGCCCAGCAGTGCCCAGTGGGTCTCCTCTGGGGCCCGTGGTGGCTGGTGCCCCTCCCTCGCCAGTGCTCAGTCTGCCCTGGGCCCTGTGGGTGAGCGCCCCTCGCCAGCCAGGGCTCAGTGTCCTCTGTTTCTCTTGTCCTCCTGCTCCTGGGTCAGTCCCCTCAGGGTCCTGAGGGGTCAGCGCCCTTCTCTCAGTAGTTTTTAGTGGGTCTTCTCTGAGGCCTGTGGTTGATGTCTGGGCTCTGTTGGTGAGTGTTTTTTGCCTACCAGTGTCCTCCTCTGTCTTCATCCTAGGTCCTCTTCTTTACTGGGCTCTCATTCACTCTGGTCTGCCTGCTCAGTCACCTGGACTCTTTTGAGTATTTCCTTTTTTGCTTGTTTTTTTAGAGCTTATTATGTCATTTCTTTTGGGTTCTTGAGATACTGGGTGTTTGAATTTCTTGGCTGCCCATGTTGCGGTGCATGGCTGCTCTAAATGTGTAGCTGACCTTCATGGCCCAGCTTGTGATGCTTGCTGGAGACATTTGGCTGTCCTGGCTGTTCCTTCCTGGAGGAAGTGTTGGGGTTCAGAGTGGGTTCTCCTTTCCCATCTTGAGTGCAGCATTTTGGGGACATACTCGCCAAGTTCTGCTCTGTACCCAGTCGAGGAGCAGCACTGAGGGGAGGAACAAGAGCTCCAGGCCTAGCAGGTGAGTGGGGAAAGGATCTGAGTGGGGTGGGCCTGGGCCCTGCTTTGTCCGGGGCCTCACCCAGTGGTGTGCCATGCCCCTTAGCTCTGGTGGGACTTCAGAGGTCACCAGTGGGCCCCTCCCTGCACCCGACCTGTGGTTCCATTGGATGTGGATCAGCAGGCTTTCTGAAGAGCACTTGTGTGCTCATTATTAACTTCACTGGTACATGCACTTCACAAGTCATCTTAAAATAAACCTCTCTTGATTGTAAATTCCACAGATCAAGGGCTTTTCACCAAATGCTTCAGTTCTGGCTGGACTTTTGTATCTGTAGCCAGCTGATGGTTGCCACAGAACTACCATAGATGAGATCAATCTCATAGCAAATGCTTCACTGCTATCTGATTCAAGAGAGAATTTGCTTGTGGTGTTCACTGGCTGATATTGAGTGTAGTTCTGACAAGAATGTTGACTGATAATTTCATTTATACATAAGACAAAAACAAAGTAAGCGGAACATTCATGTGTATTGCACTACTTTTTGTAGGGCAAAGGGGTGTTCTGCGTTGAATGGATGCCAGTGTTGAGTACTGGAAGTGTAGTTCCACACACTTTTGTAGCTATTCACAATGGAATAGCTACAGACATAAACATTCCTGCATTATTAACCTTTTCTCCATCTCATCATTAAATTGAGACAATTATCAAAACAGCAAACCAGCCTGCAACAGGTGGTGATTGCCGATTTTCCTTTTGTAGATGCCTCATGTGACCTGTACTCTGCATGGCTAGGAAGGGACCTGGAGTAGAGCACGCCATGTTTGCAACTGAAAAAGACTCAGGTGATAGCAAGACTCGGTGGAGAGATCCCCAGGTCATAAGCCATGAGAATAGCAGGGAACAGGAGGCCCGGAGTCTGGTCCTAGCAGCCTAGGCTGGGCTGAAATGTCCAAGCATGAGCCCTGCCATGGCCAAGCATGGCTTCTCCACACATGTTCCCAGGCACAAGGAAATATGCACATGGCATTGAGGCAGGATGCAGCAGAGCTGGCAGGGTTTGGGGCCACAGGGCCAGCTCTGTCCTACAGCCCAGCTGTGAAGGCTAATACCAGTTTGCTGTCTCCCCTGCTTCCATCCAGCTTCCAGGGCTGCTCTCCCTCCCCAGGCTTCTCCTGGCTCTCTGGTCCCTCCAAATGACTCTTCTCCTGGAGCCTCCACCACTGCTTCCCTCTAGAAGAACCCAAACCAAAGATCACAGCTTGGCTTGGGCTCTGCAGGGCTCCTCTGAACCTGAAGTTAGAATTTAAGAAAACCATATATACCTTCATTCAGAGCAACCAACAGGGACTTTCAGGAGAAAAAGAAACTGCTGAAAACTGAGAGATGGGCAAACACATCCACCTTAGTAGGGCTTTAGGATCTGGCACTCAGAAACACAAATAAAAGCAAAGCCACCCTCTAATCAGCAAAGTCATTTCTTAAAATGAAAATATCAAGTGTCACTGAGGATGAGTTGAAATGGATATTTCCAAATAAACTACAGGCCAAGAAGCTAGTAGAAACTATATGGAAAGTAAGTTCATAACTGGACCAGCACACAACACAGCCTCAGCACACATGCCTTGGGCTCAATAATGCAGATGGAACAATCAGAAGGAACTCTGGCTCACTTGTCCACTTCTAGAAATTGTAAAGCACTTGAAAGGGGCAGGAGGAAGTGTTTATCCAGTAAGGCAGGATGAGCCCATGAATTGGGCAGTGCAGTGTGATAAGAAAATTCTGTTTCAGACCCAGGGAGGAAACTCCATGTGATGAACAGTGAAGGTGAAGGAGCTGAGAAGCTGGACAGAGTGGGCAGAACATGGTGCAGCTGCACAGAAGGCCACAGGGAGCAGGAACAGACCCAGCTGTCAGACGGTCTCAGGACAAGGCACTCCCTCTCTGCACAGTTCTGGTTCTGAAGTTTTGCCCTTGGAGTTGTGTCCCTTGGTCCACAGGTATGTGTCTGTGGAATATGATGCGTGCATTCATTAGCTGGTCTTGGGGAGAGTCTATTTGTCTAGTAGATGGTATATAGCAGCCTTTCCCACACAGGCCTCTGCCCTGGCTGCTTGCCCTGTGCCTCCAGAGCCCTGCACTGCTGCCTGCCACTCTCTGAAGCTCTCTCCCAGTAGCCCTGGAGCATTCTTTTTGTTTTGTTTTGTTTTTTAGACAGACAGACAGAGAGAGAGAGAGAGAGAGAGAGAGAGAGAGAATTTTTTAATATTTATTTTTTAGTTTTTGGTGGACACAACATCTTTATTATATTTTTATGTGGTGCTGAGGATCGAACCCAGTGGCCTGCACATGCCATCGCGCTATGGCTTGAGCCACATCCCCAGCCCACCCCCCTGGAGCATTCTTGTGCAAGCTCCATCCCTCAGCCAGACCTGCAGGCCACCCTCAAGAAGGGCACAGCCACAGAGCTGGCACCATCACCCTCCAGAACAAGCAGGGCTCTCTCTTGAGCTGCAGGACTGGCCTCTGCCCCAGCACCCAGCTCAAGGCATGTGACTGAGCCTCCTTTTGCAGGAGGAGAGAGGCAGTAGGATTGGAGGGACACAGGGAGAGGATGTGAGCACAGAGCAAGTCGGCTGTGTGGGAGCAGGAACTGAGGGGCACTGGGAAGGGACTTCATAGGTCTGGTCTGACTTGAAAAGGCACACGGGTAGGAAGAGCTTCTGGCTCCATCCTGGGGTAAAACTGGGGAGTAAAGAGCTTTCCTAAGTTGAGAGTTTTTTTCCTGCCCTGAGTCAGCAGGATGTTCGACACACCTGATGTCATGGACCACCTGCCTCAAGTCTGTAAGGGAGCAGGGATCCCCTCAGTTTCCAAATGGCAAAGGTGCTCAGGGGATTGATGTGACTTTGTCAGTGGAACCCAAGCAACGAGGGGCAGAGCAGGTACCAGAATCCAGGCCCATCTGCCCCCCGGGCCCATGCTCTGTGTGGTACTAGCAGCACCCTCCAGGGAAGGATGCAGACAGGGGCCGGTTAAGGAGAGTCTGAGTCCTGTCCTGTGGCCTAGGAGGCTGTTCTGCCTGACTGTTCCAGTGAGATGACAGGCGCTTTACCAAGCAGCTGACCCCAAGGGAGCTCCATGGGTTGGGGGGCTCATTCAGAGACTTGGACATACCTAGACTGAAGTTAAATCTAGGAGCACACAGAAGCCTGTGTAAACAGAGTAGGATAAGTCACAAGGCCAAGGGTCCATACAAGACTAAAAGCCCAGACCAAGTCCAGGCTGAGCTGAGCCAGGTCAAGACAAAACAAATGCCAAGATAAAGACCAGGGCAACCCCATCCTAGACACACCTGAGCCAAGCTCAGCTGATAGCGGACAGGCAGCAGGACCAGGCGTGCTGAGGAAGAGACACGCGTGGTGTGCTGTGTACTCGCTTCCTCCACAGGCAGGTCTGGGATCATCCTGGATCCTAATGCTGGCTCTTGGCACATGAGTGTGTGGCTGCAGATTGTGCTGCTGACCAGGCCTGAGATGATGGGTCTAGTCCAAAGATGAAAGGGATAGACTGATGGGGGGACTATAACTAGAGAAAAGATCTGATCCCCATGGCTTGAGGGATGACACTGACCTGAGAGGTTCTTATTTCTGCCCTTCCAGGGAAAAAGTGGCTGTAGTGACAGGTAACACAAGCCATCTTCACATGGAAAGGCAGCCTTGGCTCTTTTGGAAAATCCGACTGCAGATGTCCCCTGCCCTAAGACAATGGCCTTGCTCAGCCCTGCCATGTGGAAAGGAGGCGAAGGCCAATGTGACCCTGGTCAGAGGTGGAGTGGAGGCGTCTACCAAGTGCCTCCTGATCAGCTTCAGCAGTGGAGTGCTCAAGGTTTGGCTGCTCTGCTGGGCTCCATCTCCCTGCTCACAGACTGCAGAGATGCCCACCTGGCTCCGGGGCTGAGGTCTCCTGTGCGTCTCCATGCAGCCCACCGCTTCCTCCTGCTCTCACCTTCTCCACCTTCCCCAATGACGTGTGCTGTTTTGTAACACAATAAAGATAGAATTTAATTGCAGATAAAATGTTTTCCCAAAGACCCTGAGTGTGAGTTTGTAGCCACCGTCACTGGGTCACTCTGCTGATGCCTCATTGACCCCACATCTGGGGCCTCCGGGAGCCTGTTCCTGATCACAGATGGACTCCCAGCTAGAGCCGCTGGATCCACACTTTTAAGGGGGAGGATGAGGCACAGGAGGTGCAGGAGCTCTGAGCTCTAGCATTAGAGAAAGTGTCTGGGTTTTGGCATCGAAATCAGGTGTAGGTAGCCCAAGGGTGAATGAGGAGAGAGTGAGGGCTCAGATGGCAAAGTTCTCCATGCACCCAGGGTTGGGAGGATGGGGAATGAGATGGGAGGTGGGTCTGAGCACCTGCTATGAGCCCCATGGCCTCACAAACGTCCTCAGTGACCTTCATGGTGGATACCCACAGAGCCCTAGAGAAAAGTAGGGTCCTAGGAACTTGCACAGGACAGTGACTGCAGCCAGGGTGCCTGGAGCCTGGGGCTGGGCAGGAGGGCACCTGCTTACCAGGCTGGCTCCACACTGCAAGCCCTCCCGGTGCTACACCTGGCAGACCCCAGGCAGGTGCTTCAGGACTCAGGTAAATGCTTATCCTGGGAACCGCTCTTTCTAAGCCTGTTTTGTTGCTCAAATTTGGCAAAAATTTGGTCTTTTGACACTGACTCTTAACAGTCTGCGTCCCTTTCCCTTTGACAAGATCATTTAGATCAGTCTAAATGATGGGACAAGTCCATCCTGGTGACATGGGCTCAGACCACTTGGTGGACAATCAGTAATGTCTTCAGAAAAAATTATTCAGAGACGCGGAATTGTCAGAATGAAGATGGCCCAAACCAGGTGTTGTCAAGGCTTGGAGCAGGGTTCCCATGTCCTCCACTAGGTGGAGCCAGTGGACGTCTTCGCAGGTTGGCTTTTTCACTCTCCAGTTTTGGGTGCCCTTGAGGGGATCTTGGCATCACCCCCTCAATAAAGGGCCAGATGACATGGAGCCCGGCATCCCTCGGGACTTTGGGATGGACAAGGCGGAGGACAGTGACACCGCCCAATTAAAATCAGAAATTTTCGAAGAAAAGCTCCTAGTTACTTTTTTCTCAGTCCCTGCCACTTCCTGCCATGTAGCAGCTCCCTGCAGGCTAGCATTCCTTGTCCAGGATGGAAGCATTTGCCAGGCAAAGCCCAGGCTCAGGAAGAAAAGTAGGGCTGGAGGGGACTGACCATGCTCCTTAGCAGAGTCCCCAGGGCCCGCCCATCTGTGTCCCCAGGCTTCCTTCCTGTAGGTGGCAGTGTTTGTGGGACAGGCAGATGCAGGTCAGCTTCTTCCACTGTTTTGGCCAAATTGTGATTAAATTCATTTTTCCTTTTTACGTTGTCTTCTCCTAGTTCTGATGTTGGCCAATACCCCAGTCAATCAGCAGGGACTGCAGATTCTTGGGCCCCAGGAAGACAAAAGTTCTTCTCCTGTGCCTATGACCCTGCTGGGACTCCCAAGTGTCCCCAGGCTACTGACCTTGGGCCCCTCACTGAGGTGCTGTCCATGTTCCCTGCACATCCAGTGGCCATGAGCAGCCTGGACCTGCAGTGTCTGAGCTTCCAGGGTCTCTTCAGTCCCCTCCTGGACTCCCACATTTCTTCCCTTCTCCTCCTCTGCCAGACTCCCACAGCAAGTCCTCCTGAGGGCAGAGCCCCACCTTCCCAGGCCCCCCCAAGCTGCTCCTGGGCTTTGGGGCAGGTCACTGGGGCACAGTCACTGGGGGCACAGTTGGAGGGAGATTCCAGAGAGGAGGGCCACCCTTCTGCCCCCCATCTGCTCTGAGAGCTCTGTGTCTTTCCTGCTGTTTCCAAGGCCTGGAGTCACCTATGGCCTAGACCAGATGGGTGAAGTGGCTGAGGGAGGCCATGCCATCCAGGAGGCAGGGAAGGCTCTGGCTGAGACAGACACTAGGGTAGCCATGGGGATGGCAAGTGAAACAGGAAATGTCAGTGGCTCTGTCCTGCCCTGAAGTGGCAGCCCTCATGCTTTCCCCACAGGGTGAAGATCGGCAACCCCATAGGCCCTGGGCCTGCCTCAGCAGAAAGGGCACTGGTGGGATCTGGGTTTCACAGAACAAGAATAATTGTTTAGTGTAGGTGTGTCTCATGCAGCAAGAGGAATGGATCCCAGCAGGACTGCCTGGAGGACAGAGTGCCCCACAGGCCCACGTGTTAAAGGCCAGTCCCCAGATGGTGCTTCTGCCACGTGGTGGAACTTAGGAGGTCAGGCCTAGTGGGAGGATTCATTCAAGTCACCCTGTTTCTTCCTTTTTCTCTCTTGCATCCCAGACGTGAGTTGTGAAGTTGGCTCTGCCATGGTCTCCTCCATGATATGTTGGCTCACCACAGGCCCCAAAGCAGCCCTGATTGGAAACCTTTAAAACTGTGAGACAAAATAAACCCTTTCTCAAGCATTGTGTTACAGCAATGGAAAGCTGACTCTTGCACTCCACATCAGCCTCCCTGTGCCCCATCACTTTCTTTCCCAGCCACACAGTCAGAAGGCATGAAAGTCAGCATCCCCAGGGACTTATGAATGTTCATTTCCAGTCTGTCCATCAACAAAAGAAAGATGGACCCAGTGTGACACACTCGTCAACAGCTCATCACTCAGCAGCACAGAGCAGAGGGGACAGGACCATGGTGCACAGACACAGCATGGAGCAGCCTCACCTCCACATTCTACTTGAGGATGTTTCCAACATAGAAAAGACTGTGAGCTGGCGACAGAAATCAGAACAGTGGTTATGGGGCAGGGGTAGCACAGGGACTTCAGGAGAGTGGTTGCAGGGGTGTATCCCCGTGTAAAAGTTCATGTAAGAGCTTTTGTGTGTTTTTCTGTTCGTGTATACTCTTTGTTTTCAGTGGTGAGAAACACAACAACATCGACGGCAAAGCATTCAGAAAAAGGTCCAAAGATAGAGAGTGAAATGGGTCAGCGGTCTCAGAGGGCCTCTTAGCTTCAATGGGGACCCAGGAGTTTGGTCTCATTCTGGTGGGAGAGAGGAGCACTCCTTGGGTAAAAAGTCCCTGTAGGAGAGCAGGGCAGTGACCAGGTCAGAGGTGTGCTGCAGCCAGAACGAGTGGACGGAGGGCAGGACATAGGGGAAATGTCAGGGCCTTGTCCAGGCAGCTGGGATGGAGGGCTGGACAGGTGGGAGGCAGTAGGGTGGTGTTGGACCAGCCCACCAGTGGCTGCTGCATAGTTAAGTGACTGGGAGGATGAGAAGGAGCAGTCTTGGAACAGGAGAAAATCACAATTGTTTGGTAGAAGGTGATTGGGCAACATCCAGGAGGGGATGATCCCAGGACACAGCTTGGGAGGGACAGTGGAGGACAAGAGGGCACAGGAAGGGGCAAGATGGGGTAGGGAGAGAGGAGGGACTCTGTAGGGCCAAGTCGAGCAGGGACAGTGGGAAGAGAGAGGGTGAGGTGGTGAGGAGGGAAGAGCCAGAGCAGGAGGTGGGAGAAGTAAACATGGGGAGAGCCCACGTGGGCAGCTCTTGGCATCTGGGAAATAACCACAGCAAGGACAGCACACATGTGGCTTAAGCCAGCCACACTCCACGTGTTTCTCCATGCTCCTCAAGGCTCCCTGGCCTCATAGGGGTTGCTGTTCCCTCCAATTTGCAGATGAGAAGACAGGCATCCAGCACACAGGAGGCAGGTATGTGGCCAGGATGGGGACATGGGTTGGCTCCACAGTGAGCACTGCAGGACCAGCTGGGAGAGACACATCTGGCCCAGAACTTGGAAGGGCTGGGACTGGAGAAACTGAAGATTGAACCAGAGACTAGGAAATGTGGGGTCTGCAGGGACACCAGTCTTTCCTTGGGTGAAAACATGGACACTGCTGCCTGGCAGGAAGTGGTGTTGATGGGGTTCCAGGAGCGCAGGATTCATGCTGCTGCCCAGCTTGCAGCAACCCTTCCACCCCCACCCAATGAAGAGAGTTGATTCCAGTGGCTTCACTGGAGAGACAGGATTCAATTAAAATCTGATCAGGAGAAGCCGGAAAGGGCACAAGGGAAGGGGGCTGGGATTTGTGTTTGGGGAAGAAGAAGAAACTGCCTTGGTTCTTCTCTGTTCCACCTCACTCCTGTCCATGGAGACCTTTGACTAAGTTCATGTTCTTTGAGAAGACTCTCCTGGCCTCACTGCTCTCCTGATCTGCCCATGCTGCCCATCTGGCCCTATCCAAAGGCCAGGTTCTGATGGAGTTGATGTCTACTGCAAATCTTTAATTCAACAAGTTAGCTTTAAAAACCAGAAGCATAAATTCTAATCACCAAAGTATCCCCTTTACTAACAATATTACAGTATAAAATTCTGATGCCTTTTTCAGATTTAAAAAATATAATCACATTATTAAATATTGTCACAGCATAATATTAGAAACAAAACAAAATGCAACCATGGCATTTAAATTCTCACAAAACATGTTTATTCAGATGTATCATTTCTATATCCTTATGCGTTATGTCATAGCAATTCTATATACAAGTTTTATCATGCAACACTGAATTCACTTCCAGGAGGTCACCGTAGTGTAATCTCCCCTTAGTTTTTTGTGATTAATGATGACTTTGCATAGAATTCATACTGTGGCAGAGTCAGACTGTCTGTGTACCCTTCAAGAATGGGGATATTCTAGCATTTCAAGCAGGTATTGTTGCAGGACAGATGAAGATGGACACCTGAGGAATTTGCAGACTGCTGCAATGTGCCAGGGCCTCACACCACTACCCAGAGGCCCAGACCCCAGATGGCTTTGAGAATGTATTTCTGCATGGAAATAATGCTGAATGCCTACCTAGCTCCAAGTTGAGGTAGTGCAGAACAACTTAATCCAGAGGGGTTAATGCCAAAAAGTCTCTGGGCCCCAGGTATGGAAATTCTCTGAGATTTCTACTGAGTGGGTGGTTACACAACACAAAGGTTAACATAACAGTTACTTTTTCTTCCATGCTCTTAGATTGAACAGAGTTTTCACAAGTTTTTACTAAGAAAAGAGAAACAGTAACTTTTGCACATCAACAGGCTTGATTGTAGATATAATTTTTTTAAAGTTGTAGATGTGCACAATACTTTTTTTTAAGAGAGAGGGAGAGAGAGAGCGAGAGAGAGAGAGAGAGAGAGAGAGAGAGAGAGAATTTTTAATATTTATTTTTCAGTTTTCAGCAGACACAACATCTTTGTATGTGGTGCTGAGGATCAAACCCAGGCCGCACGCATGCCAGGCGAGCGCGCTACTGCTTGAGCCACATCTCCAGCCCAATACTTTTATTTTATTTATTTTTATGTGGTGTAGAGAATCAAACCCAGTGCCTCACACCTGCTAGGCAAGTATTCTTTCACAGACCCACATCCCCATCCCTGCAGACCTAACTCATACAAGAAAGAGAAACCTGATTTTTACAAAAAAGAGGAGCTCAGACCACAATGAACTCTCTAGAATTCTTGCTGACTTAAAAAATATATATATCTTGTTGACTAGTAGAGAGGCTATATATTACAATTAAGGTGGGGGTCTTTTGGGCACTACATCATTTGGAGTCTTTGGGGATTACATCATTACTCATTTGAAGCTCATGATTTACTCCTTTAAATCAAAAACATCATTATCTTCTTGGCTTAAAGTTTTATATAATGTCATAGTCTTAATGTTTCTCTCTCTCTCTCTCTCTCTCTCTCTCTCTCTCTCTCTCTCTCTCTCTCTCTCTCTCTCAACAGCTGCTTCAATAGTTTCAATGTAAAGGGGAGACAAAGATGGAAGCAATAAACAAGTTAATAGCATAATCCATACTATGTCAATTAAACTTTTGAAAACACCAAGAATAGAACACCAGCCTCCAAATAGTAGCTTGATGCCTTAATGCCCTATCAGGTTTGAACTGGTACATGTGCTAGGTTAGGGTTTTTTTAAAAAGCAATTTAATTAATAAGTTTTAATTTTATACAAGAAAAGTGTACATATTTTCATGATGAAAAAAGTTCCCAGACTTCCTTTTAAGCCTTAGTCCTTTATGAATTTGTCTTTTCTTTTTCAATTAGTTATATATGATAGCAGAATGCATTTTTACTATTATACACAAATGGAGCACAACTTTTCATTTCTCTGGTTATATACAGAGTCACACCATTCCTGCAATTATACATGTACATAGGGTAATAAAATTCATCTCATTCCTTCATCCTTCCCTCCCCTCACTTCTCTCTGCACAATCCAAAGTCCCTCCAATCTCCCCCGCCCCCATCATGGGTTAGCTATATGATTGATTGATTGTTATCAGTCCTGTAGTAAAGACAAAGGAAAGGACTCTGTATGTGATAGAAGTAAGGGTGGCAATTTGTCACAGTATGAGAGCCCTCTTAGAGGATGAAACAGTGCATTTGTCCTCTTAGTTAGTTAATCTTCCACCTTGTGTTGATCAGCCAGCCCCCAAGTGGCTGAAGCAGGGCTGCTGTTTCCTCAAGCTTTGGTGTGTGCAGGCCAGTCAGCTTCCAGGGTGACCAGAGCAGGGCTGGTGTCCTTCTGATCCTCAAGATTCTCTGGTGTTTCCTTCTTCCTGATGGTCAGCTTAAGGGGTGCAAAAGAATGTATATGAGATTCTATTTTCAGAAGGTCCCAAAACAAACCAAAAGGAACAAAATATTACATAATCTATATCTATGTATGTGTATATACATGTAATGATATAATTGGTGACACTGTACAGAGGAGTACAAAATTGTGGACAGTGCTCCTTGTGTGTGTGGCATAGGACGGGGATATCCAGGGGGGCTTGAACTACACAGATTTATCTCAATGTAACTTTAAACAAATTTGAAAACAGCTTATAATTTCATGAACCTGACCCAACATTTCATGCTTTGGTTTATGATCCTCCATATAGTATTATTTCATCTAAAAACATGAAGTAAATTTCAACTCCCTAACTCAGAGGTCAGTTGTCTTCCAAAGGTGCATTTCTAAGTGTGTCATCTTTAGTCTGAGAATATATTTCTGCATGGAAATAATGCTGAATGCCTACCTAGCTCCAAAGTTGAGGTAGTGCAGAACAACTTAATTTAACCCATGGCTTATCATCCTTACTGGTTTTTTTTTGTTTGTTTGTATGTTTTGTTTTGTTTTGTTTTTACCAGATGCAAAACCAAGGTTGTACCTAGTTCTGTTCCCTGGTCAAGGTCACCCAGTTAAGAGGGATTTGAATCCAGCTGTACCAACTCTGATGTCTCTGCCTCTCCCCACACTACCCTTTGCACAAGGCAAAACTTGGTAACATATTTTTCCTTTCTTGATAATCTCTTGGGAGAAGCCAATGGCAGGCTAAGTTTGGTAGATCTAGGAGAGTATTTTCCCAAGAGGCTGCTTTTCCCCACATCCAGGTGGCTGGAATCTGACCAGTCTGGCTGTCACCAGACTGCTGCAACGTACCAGGGCCTCACACCACTACCCAGAGGCTTAGAGCCCAGATGGCTCTGTCTCTGGAATCCAGAGTCCCCTTCAGAGAGGAGTGTGAAGGTGGGGGAAGTAGATGGGGTGGGAAGCTGCTTCCAGGCTGGGCTCCCAGAGCAGCCAGAGATCCCTCTCCAGCTTGCCCCACAGGGTCAAGGTCCAAACAGGCCAGCAGCCCCCAGGTTCTACCCCGGCCCCCTAACCAGCAGGCTGGACCCTAGCCCCACCCACTGCCTGCTGTGAAGACTGCAGCCTTTATTTAAAGTACTCACTTGTTTTCCTTGGATGAGTTCCCTGAGTTCGCACAACTCCTCCTCAGGCACCCAGAAGGAGTGGTGGCTGTTCCTGGGGGAGGAAAGACAGGTGGCAAGCGGTGGACGCTGGTGAGGTGACTGTGATGGAGAATGTCCAACTTCCCAACTTCTGTGGTCTTGGGCAGCACAGCAGAAGCCATGGGACAGAGTCGCTGAAGGGGCATTGTGGAGTGGCAGCATCTGGTGGCAGCAGCAGCAACATGTAACTGCTTCAGGCATAGGGCATCAAGCCTCAGAGGTCCGGACTTGAGCATTGGCATGTGGGGTGGCATCTGTGGAGGTGTTCGCATCCAGCTGCAGTCTGGGAGATCCGTTGCTGCATACTCACAGTGGTGGTGGCAGCAGAAGAGTCCAGAAGCAGCAGTGGTGACAACAGAGGGATGTTGCCATGATCAGTTTCATCCTAAAGTGCTGACAGGAGTCTGACCGCAGAGGGTGAAGTCAGCATCCAGTGCTGAGTATCGCTGTCTTGCGTCCATGATGGAGTCTGGTGGCAGCATCGAGGAGCTCCAGAGTCCAGTGGTGGGATCAAAATCCCAATGGCATTCCTCATAGAAATAAAAAAAGCAATCATGAAATTCATCTGGAAAAATAAGAGACCCAGAATAGCTAAAGCAATTCTAAGCAGGAAGAATGAAACAGATGGTATCGCTGTACCAGACCTTAAAGTATACTGAAGAGCAATAGTAACAAAAACAGCATGGTACTGGCACCAAAACAGGCTGGTAGACCAATGGTACAGAATAGAGGACACAGAGACCAACCCACAAAATTACAACTACCTTATATTAGACAAAGGTGCTACAAGCATGCAATGGAGAAAGGATAGCATCTTCAACAAATGGTGCTAGGAGAACTGGAAATCCATTCGCAACAAAATGAAATTGAATCCCTATCTCTCACCATGCATAAAAGTTAACTCAAAATTGATCAAGGATCTAGGAATCAAACAAGAGACTCTGTGTCTAATAGAAGAAAAAGTTGACCCTAATTTCTGTCACGTGGGGCTAGGCACCAATTTCCTTAATAATTCACCTATAGCACAAGAATTAAAACCAAGAATCAACAAATGGGACGAAATCAAACTAAAAAGTTTGATTTTCTCAGCAAGAGAAATAATATGTGAGGTGAATAGGGAGCCTACATCCTGGGAACAAATTTTTACCCCTCACACATCAGATAGAGCTCTAATTTCTAGGGTATACAAAGAACTCAAAAAGTTAAACAACAAAAATCAAATAACCCAATCAACAAATGGGCCAAGGACCTGAACAGACACTTCTCAGAAGAGGATACACTATCAATCAACAAATACACAAAAAAATGCTTACTATCTCTAGCAATCAGAGAAATGCAAATTAAAACTACTCCAAGATACCATCTCACTCCAGTAAGAATGGCAGCCATTATGAAGTCAAACAACAAGTGCTGGCGAGGATGGGGGTGGGGGAGGTACACTCTTACATTGCTGGTGGGACTGCAAAATTGGTGCAGCCAATTTGGAAACCAGTATGAAGATTCCTTGGAAAGCTGGGAATGGAACCACCATTTGACCCAGCTATTCCTCTTCTTGGACTATACCCAAAAGACCTAAAACCAGCATACTACAGGGACACAGCCACATCAATAGCAGCACAATTCACAATAGCTAGACTGTGGAGCCAACCTAGATGCCCATCAATAGATGAATGGATACAAAAAATGTGGCATTTATACACAATGCACTAAAAAATAACAAGATCATGGCATTTGCAGGGAAATGGATGGCATTAGAGCAGATTATGCTAAGTGAAGTTAGCCAATCCCCCCTCCAAAAAAATGCAGAATGTCTTCTCTTATATAAGGGGGGTGACTCAAAATGGGATAGGGAGGAAGAGCATGAGAAGAAGACTACCTCTAGATAGGGAAGAGAGGTGGGAGGGAAAGGGAGGGAGAAGGGGAATTGCATGGAAGATGGAAGGAGACCCTCATCGTTAGACAGAATATATACATGACGATGTGAGAAAAAAAAAGAGATAAGTGTGTCACATTAGATTGGGTAGAGAGAAGTGATAGGAAGGGGGGAGGGAAAGGGGGGAAAGGAAGGACAGCAGAATAAAATAGACATTATTATTGCTGTATGTATCTACATGACCAATGTGTTCTGCAACCTGTACACTCAGAAAAAGCAGAAATTATATCCCATCTGATTCAAATGTATGATATGTCAAGGTCATTGTACTGTCATGTGTAACTAATTAAAACAAATTAAAAAATTTTAAAAAAGATCAGAGCCAAAATAGTGAACTTGAGCCTAAGAAAATAATAGTATAAAGGATCAATAAAACGGAATTTTTTCTTGGAAGATAAACAAGATCGATAAGACCCTATGCAAACATAACAAAGAGAAAAACATAGAAAAGCTATGTTCTGGGGCTGGGGATGTGGCTCAAGCGGTAGTGCGCTCGCCTGGCATGCGTGTGGCCCGGGTTCGATCCTCAGCACCACATACAAAACAAAGATGTTGTGTCCGCTGATAACTATAAAATAAATATCAAATCAAAATTCTCTCTCTCTCTCTCTCTCTCTCTCTCTCTCTCTCTCTCTCTCTCTCTCTCTCTCCCTCTCTCACTCTTTCTAAAAAAAAAGCTATGTTCATAAAATTAGGGATGAAAGAGGAGAAATCACCACAGATATCACAGAAATCCAGCAAATCATTAAGGACTATTTTGAAAACTTTTACTCCAATACACTGAAAAAACATAGAAGAAGTGGATACATTTCTAAATAAGTTGTTCTGAGGATTCGGAATGTGTGGATGCAGAAGAAAGATCTGCCAAAACTGAATCAAGAGGAAAAAGAAAACCGAAGCAGACAAATAACTTGCAGTGAGATAGAGGAGATAGAGAGGTAGATTAAAAGACTTTCACGGGCTAGGGTTGTGGCTCAGTAGTGAGCGCTTGCCTAGCATGCATGAGGCACTGAGTTTAATTATTAGCACCACATATTAATAAATGTGGGTTAAGGTGTGCCAGGGTGTACTGTGAAGCCATTCAACTCTTAAAGGCACCTGGAAGAAAGAAAAGAAAGAAAGAAAGAAAGGAAGGAAGGAAGGAAGGAAGGAAGGAAGGAAGGAAGGAAGGAAGGAAGGAAGGAAGGAAGGAAGGAAGGAAAGAGAAAGAGAAAAATGCAGTATTATTGACATTCCTTTCCTTCCTCAAGGCTGAGTGAACTGTATCCTCTGCTCTGGGTGGAGGCCAGGGGGATGGGCTGTCAGTCATACTTGATGTCTGTATCAATTGTTTTTTTTCCTGTGATCTTGGTTCCAAACAGAAAATTGTTACCCCATTCTCATCAGTGGTGCTGACCCTTGTAAGTTGTAATTTATAGTTATATTCTTAATGTTTTTTTTTAAATGTGTATGTGAAGCTATGTTCAAGAAAGGGATCATAGAAAGAGTGAAATATCTTAATCTCATTGAAGAAATGCCTTTTTGATTTCTAATAAATATTTATTTTGCCTTGTTATGGCCACGTTTTATTCTTGGTATGTGAATGTGAAGACTGACTAGAAATCCTGGAGTATTGCTTAACAGGAATGGATATGAGGAAGGCCAGTTTTGGGGCCAAAAACATTATTGGTCCCAGTTCAGGGCCAGCATGCTGTAAGACATGTGACCGTCACATACTGTATACACTTCAATGTGCATGCCTGTCCAGGATTCTATCTGAACCACTTAGCAACGGTGGAAGCAGCTCGAGTAAAGGATTCACAGTCAGATGGTGTTAGTGGTTCAGGCCACAAGATGCCCATGCAGTGCTCTACCCATCTGGACCTGCTGGCTCTCAGCTTATTTTGCATGGCTATAACCCCATGGTTCCATGAGGAGACCAAAGGTCCAAATCTTCCTATCTGACTTACAGAATTTTCATGAGGAGGCAATGGAAGAATGAGCATGAAAGAGCTGCTACTGTTACTATCTTTATTGCCCATCAGCCCAACTCATATGTGTGAGCATTTTTATTCTTTAAAAAATCTGTTATAATTTGTTATGCATTAAAAATAGAATGCATTTTGACATTGTACACAAAGAGTACAACTTCTCATTAGCTATTTCATAAAGATGATTATTTTCAACTTGATTCTTCCCATACTGCTTTATCTTGTGGAAAGTGTGACCAATTTATTAAGTGAAATACTGCATTTAGTGTACTGGATTTAAATGATTCCCAGAATATCTTCCTTCACTGGGGAAAGTCTTATTGAGGGGCCAAGAAAAGGCTATTTTTCCAGGCACAGTGATGCACACCTGAAATCCCAGTGGCTTAGGAGGCTGAGGTGGGAGCATTGGGAGTTCAAAGCCAGCCTCAGCAATTTAGCAAGGCCCTAAGCAACTCAGTGAGACCCTGTCTCTAAATAAAATATAAAAAAGGCATAGGGATGTGGCTCAGTGGTAAAGCACCCATGGTTTCAATTCCTGGTACAAAAAAAATGCTCTTGTACACAATCACATCTTAGTGTAAATAGGTTTTAGTTCAGGATCTAGGAATGGGCCATTCTGGGTAGGCTGATAGAAAAAGGGTGGAAACCCTTCTTGGAGGATATATTTCTGGAAATGGGACACCTAGGTCAATGGTCATGAACATTTTTATGGCACATGATACTGTGAAAAATGAACTGCCAAAATGGTCACAGCAGTTTTTTCAGCCTTTGAAACAATAGGCTATCCTCTATAGCTCTTTCATTTGTGTGTTATCTTAATAAGATAGTTTTATAGGTTCAATATTATATCCCAGTTAAATAGGAGGGGAAATTGAGACCTGGAATAAATGACATGAGATGCAAAGGTCATGATTTTTCCTGGCCTGAAGATCCAAGTTCTATGAAGTTTAGTTAGGCTGGTATCAAGAGTGACCGATTTTTTTGTTTTGTTTTGTTTTCTTTTAACTGTACCAGGCCATTTATCTGACAATGCAGCAACATTTTGCAGAAAGGAAGGGATACAATGCAATTCTATAAAAATATATCTCACCTGCTGTGTGTGAGGACTTAGAACTAATTCAATAAAAATTAGACATCCAATATGCCCAATGATAGAGGAGACAAATATGAGTGAGAAATTTCTTTCCTTAAAAATGGTGGAAGGAGGGGGAAGGACGTGAACATTGAGTGCCTACAACATGCCATGCATTTTACCTACAGAGTCTTATTTAATCCTTACAATACCCCAGTGGTTGGTTACTCTAGTTCCTTCATCAATTCTGTTATATTTTCTAGTAGTTATTTCAAAGCTGTCATTCTTGACCCCATTTCTCTTTAAAAACCTATAGGTAGTTTAATCTCCTACTTAGTGGGGAAAATAGAAGTCATCAGATGGAAACACCTTCAACTTTTGACCATCAAACCTACAAAGTTATGTGTTTTCATACCCACAGCATTGAAATATCCTGTCAGGGGACGCACTCTACTTCCTTGAGATTTCCTATGCTATTTCATGATTGTGAAATTTATTTCTCCACTTAACAGATCTCTTCTAAAATTAACCTTAGGGCCTAACTGAAAGGGCCTAAAATGATATTTAGGGCCTAACCTAACCTGTGCCACACTAAATATCATAAAATGTTTTATGATATTTAGCTAATTTGGCTCTAATATTTTTCTAAATTTTCACTTCATATTAATTATATGTTTACCATAGCAATCTTCTATAGACCCCAGTTTTTTTGAGGGTGGTTGAAATAACTTGATCAAGTCCCTGTTCTTTTTCTCAGCCAAGAAAGGAAATACCAATTCCGTTTTTCAGTTTGATAGGGTGTAAAACCCTGGGCTGACCATTCACTTTATGTCGTATGTGAGTACAGCCCTGCCTCCCTGGAGTTGTGTACTGTGTGACCCAGGAAGCCTTATGTGGCAGCCCTGGGTGAAATACTCCATAGAGAGCCTCCAAGTCATTGATTTGATGTGTTAAGGAACTACTATCTGCCCAGCACTGGACTTCGTGTGTCTGTGTTGGGGTGGGGGGTATAAAGAAAGTCTCTATGGGTAAGTTATATGTCTTTTGATGGCAATATATGTGGAAATACAGGGGTGTTAAAAATGTTGGGGAGTCCCTAAGCAGTCACTTCCCTTCAGACTGTACCTGTATAGGGTATGCAAATGCAGACCTTGCAGTTGTGCCCTAGTCCAGTTGCATTGGTGTACCCAGGACTTGTAGGCTCCTCTCCCAATACCATGGCCTTGGTCACCTCGGTCTTCAGAGTTTCTCCGCTGCCCCTTCCCACTTGCTCTTCCTGTTGGAGAAATAACTGTATGTGGTTCACCATTCCTGCCCCAGTGGCATCTCTGTGGTCTTCAGGCACATCTTCTGTGGTCTCCGAGTCAATTTATTCTTCACACTCATCAGATCAATATCATGTATCCAACAAGACTGATTGACTTCTAGGTGGTAAGCAATGTATTCTGTTACGGATTCTTCAAAGAACAAGACACTCTCCCTGCTCCCTTAGAGCTTTTGCAGTTTAAGTAAACAAATATTTAACTGCCCTCTACCCCAGTTTCATAAATTAGGACTTTTACAGTTGTGGTATGTGCTAGTCTTATATAAAAGTTAGTGTATTTTTATAACAGAGAGGCCTAACCTAGGCTGGATCACACTGAGGACAAGTGTCATCTGGGTCAAGGGATGAGAGGGTGGGACAGACTTTCAAGAAATGAAAACACATGGGCAAAGACCTCCAGGTAGTAGGAAGCTTGATACATCTGAGGTCTGGAGAATCAAGCCTGTGTGGCCCAACTGCTGGAGCAAGGAGCTAAGTAACATGAGATGATGCTGGAGGGGTGGCCATGCCCAGAGCATGTAGGGTTTGTCTCATCAAAGTGAGGCTTTGACAATTCATTTCAAGGGTAAGGAGAAGCCACCAAAATGTCTCACATGGGGGAACTAATGAGTGGGAACATTTCCCTGTTTAATCTGATGGGATTGTAGGCTTAAAAGTGTGTTTTATTACTACTGTTTTTCTCCTGCTGTCCTTTGAGATATAGTAACAGTCTGAAGAGCATAGAATGGAGTGAGTTTCCCTCAAGAGAGGTAATGAGAAGACCCAAGAGGTGACTGAGAAAGAAGGAAAAAAGAAGGCAGGGAGATTGGTGGAATGTGGAGATGTTTAGGTAGAGAAGGGCATTTCGGTTCACTCATTTATTCAACTAACCTTTATTAGGCACTTAATAGATTGCAGACCCTGAAAAAGACACTGTTAATGTCCTTGACATGGCATAGATGGAAGGAAGGGCAAAGGGACAATTAAGTCAGATAGAGACAAAGGCTTCATACATAATATGAGAGTTGAATTGCATTTGGAAGGAGATACAGGAATTAGCTAGAGCAAGGCCTGGAGTAGGTATATATGTGTGTGGGAGGGATATGCATGAAGTTGGGAGAAAATTTTAGGGGGAAGAATCAGTTTGGATGGAGGTGTTCAGGAATAAAACAACACAGAGGCCTTGGAACAGAGAGAATAGGAATGGAGTCTAGAGAGGTTGTGGAGGAGGGAGCAGCTCACAAAGGGTCTTTTGTGCTATGTTTGAACTAAGTGCTGGGCACTGAGCTAAGTGCTGGCGTGCGTTAACTTGCTTAATTCTCATAGTAACACCTGGCAGAAGCATTATTATTATGAGCACTCCTACTTTATACATGAGAAAACAGAGTTGGCAGATTGTCAGAAATAATAAAAATAAAACTGAAAATGACTAACACTACATAGCCATGTGTTGTAGATTAAGAAAAAAAATCACAACTAATTAGAAACACTGAAGATGATAACAATTGAGTCAGGAAATTTAAGGCTCAATAGAAATAATGAATCTCCGAAACTGAAACTACCATGACCTAAATGGCACATTAGAAATTTTATAAATAACTAAAACTCGATGAAAGGATAAAGTTTTCTTGCCAAAATTTACGACTGGAAAAAATGACCCTGAGGATTTGAACTCAAATAAAACATAACAGAACATTTACAGTGGGAGAAGGATACTTGGTAAAACTTTACATGCTAAAGTCGATTGAGCTGGGTGCAGTGGCACATGCCTGTGATCCCAGCAGCTGAGGATGGTGAGGCAGAAGGATCATAGGTTCAAAGCCAACCTCAGCAACAGTGAGGCACTAAGCAATTCAGCAAGAGCCTGTCTCGAAATAAAATACAAAATAGGGCTGGGGATGTGGCTCAGTGGTTGAGTGCCCCTGATCAGTCCCCAGTTACCCTCCCCGACTCCAAATACATAAAGTTAACGGACTTAGCTCTGGAAGAATGAAAATGTTTATGTATCTATATGAGTTCCAGATACTGTTAGTTGTTAGGTCGGTGGCAGCGACTTGGTGGCGACTTAGTGGCAACTTAGAACAAAGTAGCCTGCGCTGCTTTGAACATCAATCAGATGCTGGCGGAAACACCTGTCAATCAGCCAGATCTCCTGACTAATGCCTGTCAATCAGCAGGACCCCCTGGCCAATCCTGGAGTTCAGCCAACTGCCCTGACCAACTCAAAGGGGGCAAGGGACCCTAGAGACACCTTTTCCTGTCCCAAGCCCTTCCCTTCCTGTTGTAAGCCCCATAAAAGTCCAGTCCAGTGGAGCTTCCACTGGGTTTCTCCTCAGACCCTTCTCCTGTCCCCTCTGTGGGTCTGATCCAGTTCGGCCCGGAGTGATATCTCAATAAAGCCTGTTCAGCGGCCCTTTTAAATCTGCCAACTTTGGTTGCTGCCTGCCAAGCCTGATCTGACAAGTATCTCCGTGGCTCATGGGCTCTTTTGCTCTAGCAGCACTGGCTCTGCCTTACTGACTGCTCTGTGCCTCGCTTGATTGTCACCCACAGGCAGGCCTCAGTTCACCCACCAACATCCTGGGAACTCTCATCCCAACAGATAGATCTGACTCAGAAATGCAGCCAGACCAAGCAAGATAGTGATGCTTTGGTTTTATGTTCCTGGGAGTCATCCTCTTTTAGACACAGTTCAGGTTGCCACCAGCGTCTTGAAAATTGAAGTCTAGAAGTTAAGAGATGACCAGGGGTGCAGGAAAGAGGGACTCACAATTTTCCCATGCAGCTGGGACAGAGGATGACTGGATGGAACATCTGTCTCTGCCTCTCCAGTGACCAGAACAAGCGCCTTCACTGTCTGGGCAAAGGGCTGAAGAGGTAGGGCCATCTCCTTACAGTGTGACAAAGCAGGAGAAGTGCTTTAAAGTTGTCCTCCCCGCGGTTCTCAGGGGCAAGAACGCCAAACGCACCCGCACCAACGCACGGGTGGCATGTGCGCCTGCGCAGTCAGCTGGGAGGCCAAGTGCGCCTGCGCGGTTTCTCTTCTTCGGAAGTGAGAAGGCCGGCAGTCCTTGACTGGGGTGTCTTGTGGAAGGTTGACCAAGGTGGAGGAACTTGCAGGTTCTGGTTGTGTGTCATGTAATGGTCGAGGTCAAGAAGGGAAAGCCCCTGCATTTACCCTAGTGACAAAATGCCGCAGGGCCCTGGGTGGGTCAGGGAGGTTTGGGGAACCTAAAGACCATACCCTAATGGGCACAGCGCCTCTTCCCCCGCAAGGGGAGACCCAAACATGCCCATCTGGCAACAGTCTTTGGGGACGAGAAGTGTTGGCAAGTTGAACAAACTTTTTTCACACCTGTGCCACACAACCGCATCACTAAGGCACTCAGGTCCAACTGGAAGTAGGAGTTCTGTGAGGTAGGGGGTCCAGGGGTTCACTTTAAAAATGTGTTTCTTTTGACCATAGGATAGTGAAAGATGTAATGGCCCTTTTAAGCACCCTTATGATTAGGATATAAGTTGCACTGCTGTTTCTGTTTTGAGAAAAAGTGGCACAACCTCTGTTTTGGTTCCTAGAATAGAACCAGAAATATTTTCAAAAGGGCCTACTATATCTAGTTTCAAGTCAAGGTAGAGAAACAAAGCAGGGGCAGTCCCTCACCTCATGTTTTCCAAATTTGATTTTTATAGTGATATTTGGAAGTTAATATTTACCTAAATCTGATTTGCATCATTCCTTATTTCTGTTTATGTCCATATATATTTCAGGGTATGGAATTTGGAAATGATGTTTATTAAGTTTGTGTCTTTCCTTTTCACCCATGCAATAGGCAAGTATTTGTTGGATTTGATTGAAATATATTAGGAAGCTATAGGTGGAAAAATCACAACAGCAAATATGTTGTAAAAGAAAAAAGAAACGGAAAAACCCCTTTTATTTCATTTGATGAAATTGTGAAAACTGAGTGGAAATTTATCATTGTATTTGTTTTCATATGAAGTGAGGATTTAGTCTTTGGTAGTCTCAAACTAATGTCCAACGCAAGTGATTATATTTTATAGTGTCATGAAGTAGGACACAGACCATGTTCTCATATGGCTAGTTCAGTACTGTATATTTCCTACTTGTGAGTTTTCCAAAGCTGTAGTCCATTTCCCTCTTTATAGATCTGACTCAGAATTATGGCGTTTCCTTGATTCTGAAATACATTTTATAGACAATGTAAAAATATGCACATATTAAAAAGCAAGGTTATATTCACCCCAATCAGCTTATTTTGAACAATGCTGGAAAAATAAGATTTGTTGTAAAAACTCAGAAGCAAAGGAATATCTAAAATGTTTACAGTATCAGGTTTCAGTGTAGTTTTCAAACATAATTTCCATAATTATATGCTGGGAATTTATTTTGTTGTTGATACAATATGAGTTACAAAGTTCTTTCTTGGAAGGTTTGGTTACACAACTTCACTTTGTGAATTTAGAATGCAAAAGGAATCTTAATAGACTAATATAAAAGAAAATGAAGAGAAACTTAAATGAAAATTAAACTTGAAGTACAGCAGGTATTGAACAAATTTATTTTTGAAGCCTCTTTATTTTGTATATGCCATATAAAGCTTGTGTAGTTTGTAGGTGAAACTATTTGGAAGGAACTTTAAGAAAGATGAAACATTGAGTCTTACTTCTTTTCTTTTTAGGTCAAGGGGGTAAAATAAAACTTACTCAACCAAAAGTATTTAGTGGCAGAGGTGGGAGTAAAATAAAAAATTACATTCATTCTGGTGTTATTCCACAGATCTTAGGAGCTTGAGTTATTCTATGCTTTTTAAGATGAAAACAATGGATCTATTTTTAATTATATTCATGATTGATTTGGTAAAAATATTTCCAGAAGTACATATGTTTCCTAACAGCTATCATTTCTGTTTTCCTAACTTATTAGGTAATATAAGTATAGGGCAAGAATCGTGAGAACCAGGGAATGAGTATGATCCACAATGAAGATAATGATAACTATTATTTATGGTGAACATTTCTAGACATTGACATAATTCATTTAATTCTTCCACCAACTCTCTAAGATAGTTGTTATTATTGTCCCTGTTTTTCCTATAAGAAACTAAGACACAAAGTGGTTAAACAAGAAATCTATTAAATGGTAGAACCAGGATGTAAACCTAGGAATCTGGCTTTAAACCTCATGTCTTAATAATTATATTATTTTGCCTCTCAGTTTGTGTCATGTTGGCACAAAGAGTTTAAAGAAATTGCCCATGTTTATATTTTGAAGTTGTGATTCAAATATATAATTATTATGCAGGTAGTCTGACTCAAGAGTGCACATAATTTAATATTTCATCAGAGAGTTTTTAGACTCAGAATTCTCCTGTACTGCAGCTAGACAATAGTGGCTAGAGATCTGAACTGAGATTTAAGAAGCTTGGGTCCTATCTGAGTTCTTCCAGTGACTCTCTTTGAAGAAATAGACAAACTTTTTGGACCTCTATTCCTCTGAGTTTCTTTATAGGTTTTAAAGTCTATACATTGTGAATTCTGGCCTGACTTGAGATCCTAGTTCTGCTGTCTAGAGGAAGTAGAGATTTTTTTTTCTTTCTCATTTGGATTAGATATTGTTTCTCTCTAAGGCATTCTTAAAATTACCATAAGAAATATCATTACAGACACTGAGATGAAATTTTGTTGAAATCATAGAGTTTGGGCTCCAAACTATACCTGTTGAATTAAAATTTTATAAGAATGGGTTTATGTTCTTAGAACTTGCATGTTAAGCAAAATTCTAGATTAAATTTAAGTCAAACTAAACATGGAGAAATATGACCCTAAAAGATGTGTTGGTACTATCCAGATAATGGTTGGGGTTTTGAAAAGCATGGTTGAAATTTTGATTCTTCCTCATCTCTGTTGTACATACATCATGGATTCTCTACAGCTGAAATGGTAGAAGGTAGGCACATGAGAGAAATAAGGAAAACAAAAAGTGGAATGAGAGAAGAATGGGAATTAATTCCAAACAGGAAAAAAGCAATGTTAAGGTAGAACAAAAAGTACTTTTTAGAGAGACAAAGGAGGCTATTTAGGATTTTAAAAAGAATACAAAAACCAATTCAAGGGCATAGAAATATATCTATAATAAGTATGTTAAAATATAGAAGTAGAAATTAAATTGGTGCATTATATATTAGTAATCATTCTATAAGTAGATCTGATTGCTTTTCTGTTATCGACTAATTTATTGGAATATTCAATGTAGGCTGTTTGCCTGTACCTTTATTCAATCAGAAGAAAAGGAATAGTTAGCCCTTAACATCTAATCCACTTAAAAATGATCCAGGTATCAATATTGCTTCTGATAGTTATGATTTCCCTCTGATACCAACAGGTAAGAAAATGAGTAAGGTGAAATATTTCAGTAAACAAGAACTGGGATTGTGGAAGATTGGAAATTTTCTTTATAATGTGCATTTTCCTCAGTTACTAAACCGATCAAGCTCTGACTAGGATTACTATTTATCACAGATATAATAAGATTCTTACACTGGATAAAAGAAAGGACTATATCAGTGTGTTCCAAATTTTTGTCTTGACTCAGTAGTTGGGCTGGGATATAACCAGTCTAAAGAAGGAAGGAAAGAAGGAAGGAAGGAAGGGAGGGAGGGAGGGAGAGAGGGTGGGAGGGAGGGAGGGAGGAAAGAAGGAAGGAATAGAAGAGACCAGAGTATAATAGAAAATACCAGTATGTGTCCTACATAATAAGGATAAGATATGATCGTGAAATTTTGTTATGTTCTCTTACCCACTATTGGTCTGCCTCTATTCATCTCTCTCATAATACATTATGTATGTATCTGTTATGGGTTATGATGTATTTCCTGCTGCAGTATAGAATAAAAAAAATTGGGGTAGACTGCATTTATGTTACAAAGTACAAGATACAATATTAGAATTTTTATGTTACAAAGTATAAGATTCTATATTAGAATTTATTATATTTGCTTAAATACAAAGAGGAAGAAATACATCTATAAAAATCAATAGGGCAGGCTATGGCAAATTCAACAGTAAAGTGCTATTGAAGAGGCCTTTATTTTCAAGTTTTTACATTTTCTAAGTTAAATAAATATGAAATGGTTATTTTGAAAAATGCTACCAATTTTACTTTTGTCTATGTTCTTATTCTTTTGAGATTGGGCCTGGGAAGCTATAAATCCAGAGTTGACTCCTTTAACAACAACAAAAAAATGAATATAGGGTATGGAGAAAAAATGTAAGCCAATAAATGTGTGTCTGATGCCATTTTTCTGTGTATATTTTACATTTATTGATTTGAAACAAATTATTTATATTTAACAAGAGCTATTTCCTTGAAAGTCAAATACCACCTTCAGTTTCTCATCTCCTAAGAAGCCAAGATTCTGTCTCTGAATCAATTCAATCAAATACTACAAGAAGCCAAAGTGGTTGGAGGTGAGTCTACTTAAAATTAGTCTTCTATTTTTGTCTTTTCCCTGTCCTCCTCATTGCCCTTCTCCCCTCCTTTATCTTTTCCTCCTGGTTTAGACAGATGGCATTTAAGAAATTTCTATATGGTATTTACATATAACCTATAGACATTCTCATTTTACTTTTAAATCATCTCTAGATTATAAACAATAGCTAATATAACAAATTCTGTGTAAATAGTTGTCATTACTATATTGTTTAAGAAACAATGACAAGGAAAAAATCTGTATTTGTTCAGGACAAACACTATTTTTTTCCAAATATTTTTGAGCTCTGGTTGGTTGAATCTGTAAATGTGGAAACCTATGAGTACTAATTTTATCTACATACGTACCTTTGCCAATGAGTTTCATAAATATAATCTCATGTTGCTCTTTAGCATCTTTCTCTTGCAACTTGAAGAACTCTAGAATTTCTTGTAATATATAACCTATTGAGATCTTTAAGTTTCTTGGCAACTGCCGGTAATTTAACCTTAGCTTAAATACTTGTGAACCAGATGTTTCCATGTCCTTACAGGCATTCGGTGAAGGGAGAAGAAAATTTTAGTTTTTTTCTCTTAAAATTATCATGTTGTCTTTTCTTTTGTATTAGTTGTGCTTCTCCACTCCAATAGCTTTTCTTCTCTTCGATGATTTTTGACTTTGAACCTAAGTTCTAACTTCCCTCTGAGATGTTTCTAGCCTCACTTCTCCAATAATTAGGTCCAATAATTTGTAGGGTCTTCATAGTTTTTTAAATTTGTTACACATATTCTCTTAAAGTATGTTAGAACAATATGCATTATAGAATTTATAGCAAAAATTTTAGAAAATGTTAAAATACATATATATGAATTTTTGATTGATTTTTCATGATGTTTTATGGCAGTCCAAGGAGATTTTGTTTTCCTATTGATGTGAACTGTTAGTGATTGAGTATAGTTCAGTAGGGTATTCAAAGTGTAGGAGGTTTATCTAGAATAATCAAAAACACAAATAATAATAAATGCTGGCAAGGATATGGGTGGGAAGGAATTCTTATACACTGCTGGTAGGATTAGAAGAATCACTATGGAAATCAGCATGGAGTTTCCTCAAAAGACTGGGAATGTAACTACCATATTATCCAACTCTACCACTCCTCAATATTTATCCAAAAGGACTAGAATCAGCATACTGTAGTGTTACATGCATGTTACAACATACCCATGTTGATAGCAGCATAATTTACAATAGCCAAGTTATGGAACTAGCCTAGGTGTCTGTCCACAGACAAATGAATAAAGAAAATGTGGGATACATACAGAGTGGAATTTTACTCAGTCATAAAGAAGAATAAAATTATATCATTTACATGAATATAAATGGAACTTTGGAGGATTATGTTAAGCAAAATAAGCTAGGCTCAAAAAAATCAAAGGGCCATATGTTTCCTCTCACATGTGGAAGCTAGAGAGAAAAGAAAAACAAAAGGCAGAAGGAGCTCATGAAATTATAAAGGAGACCAGTAGAGAAAGGGGATCAGGGGGAGGGAGGAAGAAAATAGAGATACTGGGGAATGAAATAATGTTATGTGCTTGTATAATGTGCCACAAAGTATATTCCACTATTATGTGTAATTATAATATGCCAATTAAAGAATTAAATGACAAAAAAGCATGGCAGTTTTCATTAGCAGAGGAGAATTTCCCATGAAATTAATGATGCTTACTCATCAAGGCCTCATTTACATTGTCCCCTTCAAAGTCATGTCCCCATCCATGGGCCAGAGAAGAAGGCAGCAACTTTTACCTTATAGTGTCATCTTAACCTAGAGTCATCTGCTACATTCATATCCATCTGGACTCAGCAACAGCTTGCTTTGGGGGCTTTGTTGACTATTGGACCTATGGTTTCTCCAAAAAGAATGATTCAAGGAAGACACTGCTGCTTGCATGCTTAGAAGGCCCTGCAACTTGGGCTTTGTTGTCTGGTTAGGTGTTGAGGACATGGCTGAGTTAGATTGGCTTCTGAGACAGCATCTCTGTGTGGGCCACACTACAAAGGTGGAAGGACTGTAGTTCTCCCAGGGATAGTCCCCAGGCCAGGAATACCTTCTGAGTAAAAATGTTGCTGATGATAGATGAACTATTATGTAATTGTGAAGCTGAAAGAAACCTTCCTAGACTATAATTAATAAAAATAATTTGAATAGCCATGAGAGAGAAAATACAAAATTGTACTTCTGTACTCTCTACTGAAATAAAGAAACAAAATTGTTGTCATAGGAAAAGGAGGTGATCAATGTTGGAAAAAAGTCTGTGTATCAGACAGTTAATAAATAATAAACCTTGCTATATTTTTCCTGGATATTGTAAGGTTTGTAGTATAACTTAATTTTTTAAATTGTGATTTTTTAAAATTCTATCTTGTTCACATTTAATTTTGCACTTAATTTATTCACCTATACTTTCCAAATTATAAAAACTTTAGGTCACATAAAACCTAGATTTATTCCTGTCACTAGCAAATCTAGACCTTTTCTTGGATTATTTTCTTAAACAAGAGATGGATTGTATTGATTGCCCTCTTGTAATAATACTGGTGATATTTCCAAGAAAATTATTCAGGAAGAATTTGTGACTTGTACTAGTTTTTTTCCTTTGGAAAACTACTAGCCTACTTAGAAAACACCCTTCTGATTTTACCCTCATTAACAACATGTTCTGCTCGGTTGATACAACTCCATTTAGGTTAATTGTAGTTAGTAAATACTACAACAGATTGACTAATAGGCTTTTTTAGCTACACAGGAAAAGCACAACATATCTATCAAAGAGGTATATACCCTGTGTATATTCATTTTTCCTTGTGATTTATAAACCATAGTTTAACTTAAAAAAATTTACTTTGTAGTGATGTATAAATGTATAAAGAATTAAGCAAACTCTTTCCACTTGGAGACAATCACTATCATGTGAAGGCTGGCATAGTTTAAAAATATATGGTATAGTGTTCTCTTAGTTCTAAACTTGTAAGTAACTTGATAAGACTTTGAGTACATTATTTGCACACTAAGGTTCTTTATCCTCATCTGGTAAGAGAGCTAATTTATTGAAGGGTTGTTGTGATGATGTGTTTGTAATTTCAAGCTAGTTAGTTACAAAGTAGTTTGTAAACCAGGAATTGCCATATAAATAAACCTTTTTATGATTGTCCTTTAATTTAAAAAAGTATACAGAAATAAACGTTTTACCTTTTTCCCCTTCTTTCTTCCTAATACATTTACAGAGATGACAACAAAAATAGTAGCTTGAAAACTTGGGATAAAATGACTTAATCCCTCAATGTAAAAGAATAAACCTAGTGACAAATGATGGAATAAATTCTTTTCCAGTGAATTTGAGATGCAACCACAGAAACCATTAAGGTATTCATCACAGAAAAATTGAGGTACTCAAGACAAATGCGTTCCTCAAAAGTTTCTGGCTCTACAATAAAATGCCCAGACAAAACAGTGCATTATATGCATTTAAGCTCAATTTTCAACAAAATTAATTTAAGAACAAAATGTTGGATGATATTCCAGAAGAAAACACTCTGAAGGTGTTAAACATTCATTAAACATTAATGAATGAGTGACTTATATATATTTTGAAAATGTGAAGTAAATAGATATTTAGAAAGTTATAGAGGATAAGAATATTTGAATTCAGTCCCCTGGTATGTTGCTTGATTAGCATAAATATCTAGTTTCACTGGAGGGGATGAATATTAGTTTCTAAAATATTTTCTTAGCATGTAGCTACTTTTTTTCATAACTATTTTAGAGTTTCCTAGTGAATACTAGGTTTCATTGATCATTGATTTAGGATAACAATTTATTCTTTACTTTCAGAAATTATCCAACTTTTTGTATGTCATTCTTACATATTTTCCCCCAACAGAGAACAGAAACATTTTCTGTAAAGGGCCAAATAATAAGTATTTGTGGCTTTATGGGCCATACTATCTCTGTTGCAATTATACAATTATGCTACTCAACTCTGGCCACTCTAACTTGGAGCAGCCATAGACAATGTGTAAATGAATGGGCATGGCAGTGTTCCAGTATAAATAAGTATAAAGAAACATACAGCAGGTTAGATTTGAGTACAGGCCATTTTTTACTGATTTCTGCTTCATCATCTGGTCCTATTCTACCTTTCCAGCCTCATATTCCACATTCCACTAATTCTTCAATGTGCTGGTCATTCCAAACTCTGCACAGTTCTCCAAACATGGCATGCACTCTAATTAATTCCTGCTTTGGTTTATATCTTCTCTATACCTGTACCTCAGCTTCACATTCTCTTTATGCACAGTATTCTACTTGTTTTAATAAATGTCTTCTATATAGTATGTGTGCTGGTTATTTGTCCCTGCATCACCCCTGGCCCAATGGATTCTCCATATCTTCTTCTAGTCCCTAAAAGGCTGAATCATCTACATAGTGCCTCATCCTGGGATCCCTTACTTGCTGGCTTCTGCTAAAGATCACCCAATGGGAATCATTGGGAGGACATCAAAGGGTGGGTAGAGAGGTTGTGTTTTCCCATTTTTCTCTCTATTTAAATGTTGTACTGATAGAAGGAGCTACATGACATAGTCTGTCCAGTAGTCCGGCTTTCAAAGATTTGATAATTTTATTTCTTTCCCTTGTTCTTTCAGCCTGGGAATGGTAATAGTTTCATACTAATGTTAGCCTTTGGGTACTTAAGTACCCCATGTTTGTTTTGTCCATCTGTCTGAAAAAGCAGTCTTTTAAGTAAGTCATCAGGGTAAATTCCACTTTTCTTTTTTCTCTGGAGACCATTATAGCCTGTGACTAATATACCATGTCTTATAGTGATTTTCAACTTTATGTTTCCTTGAACAAAAGAATGATATGACATAATCACCTTAGTAACAGTGGCTCCCTATAACATAATCTTCAACAGGAGTCATATTAGAGTTGTAGTTAGGAGGTGGAGAAGGGGTTAAGTGTACCTTTTTTCAAAAAAGGCTCCTATCAGGTGACCTTCACAACACTCATCCTGACAAGTAAAATTATCTCCCACCCTTGAAAATTGGTATCTTACATTGTATTCTTAGTTTGATCTGCAAAAACACCAAAAAGATTTCTATCTAAGGGCCTTTATACTTGCTATACTCTCTGTCCCCACTTAACCACCCACCTAAAATAATAATCTCTGTTCTTTTTGTCCTCCTGTTTTTTTAAATATGTCAATTCCTAATGTTCTATTATATTTTATTTACTATGTAAATCCCTTTTTAGACTATAAAATAAGTGGAGGCTGATATCTTTTTGGTTTTGTTCACTTTACTTCATTAGAAGCTATATTTAGCACACAATAGGTACCCGAAAAATACTTTTGGAGTGAATGAATGTGTCCGGTTCACCACCTCACACGTGAGCACATGAGAGAAAGGAATTGTTTTACTCACACATCTATCACAGGATCTGGCACATGATGCTTATTGAAAGAATGAACAAATGAATGAGTGGATAAATGCCATATAAATAATTCTCTTCTTGATTGTCTCTGTGTGCATCCTGATTTATCCTATTATAGTATACTATTGATGGTTTTAATTTGGGGAAGTAATTACACTGAAACTTTCAGTAGTTCTTTTTATATGTCTTACACATTTACTTATAAAGACCTAGAATCGTAACATAGAAGGTAAAAAGTATGATAAGGAAATAGAAAGATTTTGTCTAATGTTATGATTTTATTTTTCAAAAGGAAGCCTCATGTCAGTTATAGTTTAAGGAAAAAATGATTCTCTAAGAATAATTTCTGCAGTTACTGAAAGCATGAAATATTGCTGTGAACATGCATAGAAAACTACTTCTTTGAAGTGCTGGATAGGTATAATACTTCAAAAATATGTGGGGGTCATAGTATTTGGACAAGTTTTTAATATTGATAAGAATACGTAAGGAATCTTGAAGAAGAAAAATTTGCGAAGGGAAAATATGGTTTAGTAGAATTTTCTTAAGTTCTTGATTAGGTTTGGCATTGATTTGTGTGAGTTAAGTATTTGATTATTTGTGATAGTATCCTTCTGATTCATAGTGTTAAAACTGGAAAGAAATTTGCAGGTAATCTATCCTCTTTGAGTTGTGTGAGGAAATGGGACAAATAGTTAAAATAGACTTAATTAAAATTATGAAACTAGTTAGCAGAAATGAATGTAGAATCATGAATCTCCTTATTGTAAATCTAGTGTTTAAATGGGACAAAGCTCATACCAATATAAATTAAATCATATAAAATACTCTGAAAGAACAATAAGAATACTTTACTGATAAGAATAACCACACTATAATTAATCTGTTTTCTAAATTAGCATTTAAAAGTGGGAGAGTTTTGTGGAATGTTTCTGGAGCTTGATCTTACTTAGAATGAAGAGATAAACAAGTAGAGATCCAAAACATATTTTTTCCATTATTTTAATTAAATAAATACTATTTAACTTAAATTATGAAATAACCTAACATATGGAAAAGTACAGAGAATTTAATACATATCCATATGCCCATGTCAGAGGTAAATTTGAAGCCCGCATACATTTGCTTCTCTAGAGATAACTACTGTAGTATCTTTTGTCTATGATTTTTATAGTTTTATAATGTACATTTGATTCCAATAATTTATTTTTTGATTTATGTATTATAGAACTGCACAGCTTGCATTTTCACCCAGTATTGTTTTTGAGATTTAGCCATGGTGTTTCTTCATTGCTTTAACTTCCATCTCTTGTTAGTCCTTTTCCTCTGAAATGAAAGTCTTATTTTTGCTGTTCCCTGAAGTATTTCAAAGAATTGTAGTTTTAATGATACTGCCTAAGGTAGTTAGAGTGTTGGTCCCTAAGATGCCTGTCCTAATATCCAAAGCCTATGAATATTAGCTTATGTGGTGAAAGGGACTTGGATCATACGGTTAAATGAAGGATCTCAGAGGAAAGATGATCTTGGATTTTCTGGGTGGGCCTGACACAATTACAAGGGAAGCAGGAAGGTCAAAGTCAGAAGGTCAGAGAGGGAGAGATTGCAAGATACTATCTGCCAGCTTTGAGATGGAGGAAGGAGACTGAAGTCAAAGAATGCAGTGTCCAGAAGCTTTCAAAAGAAACACAGACTTGCCTGACCCATTTTGACTTACACCACACTGTCACATTCTTAGATGAATTTCTTTTGGTTGCTCTTTCCCAGAAATTAACAAATGAACTTTTGTGTATTGTTATTTCTGACTGGAAACATCCCTGTCACTGAAACCCTGACCTGTATATCTGGGGAATGGAATATGCTGAGTGGCTTAAGTGACTTATAGGTCACCCCTGGATCTAGGCGTGGGGCGAAAGCTCATCCAAATCTAAGAATGGAATAGATCTGGTTTCCAATAGAGATTTCCTACAGGAAAATCTGGATCTTATTAAGATAAATGTAAGTAGACCTCAAAATATCAAATGCCTACTATCAGTACTCAGTAGATAGTTATTGAAAGAATAAGTAATGTAATTTGATAAAAATTTCTGAAGATAAGCATGGATTAGGATTTGCATTTTATAGATAAACAGTTTGGTAAAGAGGTTGAATAATTTGCTCAAGGGGAAGGAAATGGGGAGACTTTCAGTGTTGTAGGATGAATAAGCCTAGAGATCTAATTAATTTATTGCTGGAGGACTGTAGATAATATTAATGTAGTATATGTTGAAAAACTGCAGAGAGCATATCTTAGGTGCTCTTACCATATACAAAAAGGTAACTATGGAAGGTGATGGATATGTTAATTTGCTTATCTGTACTAAGTATTTCACAGTTTTTCAATACCATATATGTACATATCTTATTGTACACCCTAAATACATATGAGAAAAACAAATTTCAAAACCAATTTTCTTGAAGTTACAAAATATTAGTTAGTTGAAGAACTGGGACTAGAATGCATGACTTCTGATTATAATTCGATGTTTTTCCGTTAAGCTGTCATGCTTGTTATTATTAATAATGTACTTACTATTATAATGCAGTAGACTTGTCTGGGGATTTAACCATTATAGAGAACATAGTCTATGGAAAAAATCTTCAGATGGCCCCCATTGTCATTTGTATGAACTTGTAATCTCTTTCTAAATAAGAAAGGGCTTGGATTTTTCTTCAACATTGTTTCAGAAATATCATTTCTTTTTAAAAACTGTCTTCTTTATCACTGTTAATAGAACTATAAGAGGTTGATGTGGGAAGTTATTTAAATATCAGCTTATTTGTTACATTTTATTTGCATTTCCAACATTTATTTTTTCCCCTTATTTCAATGTGGTTTAACTGTTCTTGATTCAGCTCTTACACTTGGACCATATTATTCAAAAAGTTTTCTTATGAGAGATGGGAAAAATATTCTGTCTTGTGTGTTTAATGAAATTCTGAAAGGATTCTTTGCAAAGCCTGTGCCAACAAAACAAAAATGCAGACCATAATTTCATGGCAATAGAATTTCCATTTGTTTAGTATTTGAAACATTTTGTTTGTTTTTATTTCAGATATTAAAGTTGTTTATTTGTTTAGCTAATCTGGAGAGCCTCCTCTGAGCCAAGCACTGCACTGGGTGCAAAGGATACACCCTTGAATTCTTAATAAAATGAAATTCACTTTATTAAGAATTTCATTCAATAAAATGAAATTCCTCATTTTATTGTAGTCCTTTTTAAAAATCATAAGTCCTTCCCTCTATTTTAAGTGTTTTTAATGACCTTTTAGTGAAGGGTAAATATAAGTGGTAAATGGCTCCTTCTCTCCAAGAATTTCTAATCTCATATAGAAAGACAGATACATAAATGTTACACTGTGGTATGACAGACGTACAAGTAGGGTGCTACACGTGTAGATAAGAAGGGTGGGCCAGATCAGAGAAAGACTTTCAAAGGAGATCATCACTTATATTACCTTAGATATTTAAGAACCCATAAGAGCCAACTCAGCCCAAGTGTTGGTAGGGCAAGAGGTGGGGAAGATGCATTTTAAGGTGAGGGGGCAGCATATGCAAAGACACGAATCTATGAGAAAGTCTGACTTTTTCGGGGAGCTGCAAGTAGTATATAATTACCAGAGAGTGGAGTTAGTAAGTGAAGGGGTTGAGGATAGGGATTCTGAAGTTATGGCAGGAGTGGCCTGAAATATAAGAAGCTTGGTGAAAAATAAGGTTATAGATCCCAAAGGAGGCTAGAGACCTTATAAGTCCTACATGTTTTGTAAAAGAACTTGACTTTATTTTCTGAAATTGGCCTTAATTCTGAAATCACACTTGGTTTCCAGTGTTTACTGTGCTTCATCACTTACCAGCCTTATGACATAAGTGTGGGAAGCCATTCTAACACGTGATCAGGTGCCTCCGGTTAAGGGTCTGAGGCACTTTGGCAAAAGTCGAAGTTTTTCCCGGCCCTTTCCTGATGAGAGAGCCCATCCGTGTGGGGGTGTGCCTGACCACTGACCCCGGGGACCCAATCACTGACCCTCACCTTGGAGTGCAGCCCCCCCTCAACCTTCATTGGATGGAATTCTCCCTGAATCTCTTGTTCCCCAATAAAAGGCTGATCCCTGGCGGGGCTCCCTCTCTCTCTCCTGCTAGCCCTGAGTAATCCCTGCTGCCCTGCTGGGCAGTTGGAGGAGGGAACCAGAGAGGGGAGCCATCTCGGACTTAGCAATAGAAATAAGGTAATTGAGTCTGTGTTTTTATTTTGATCTCTTCTAACTAACTTTATGCCTAGAACTTCATTAATGAAACCACTGTGCAGGCCGTGTGGTAGACATAAGTAAGCTGCTCAAACTATTTGAGCTTCTGGTTTTTAAAAATCTGCAATGGGGAGATGAATTCCTGCTTTGAAAGGCTGTTGTGGAAATGAAACGATAAAACAAATGCACAGTGCCTGACACACAATAGGTGATCAAGAAATAGTAATTGTCATATTAATTATTTTAATATCTTGAATGTTTATTTTTTCCAGTTTAAGCATTTTAAAAAACCTTGTTACTGAAGTATAACATATACAGAAAAGTTCACAAACCAAATTGTATAACTCAATAAAGTATCAAAGTGAACACTTCCCATGTTAAGAAGCAAAATGTTGTCATCACCTCTGAAGCCCCATTGAACCTCTTCCCATTAACTGCCTCTTACCTAAAAGCAATTACTACTCTGACTTTTAATGTCATAAATTAATTATGCCTGCTTTTGAATTTTATATAAATAGTATCATATGGTATATCCTTTTTTAAATGTATGGTTATCACTCAGCAATATTTGTAGGATTCATCTATGTTATTGCATGTAGCTATTGTTCATTCATTCATGCTGCTATGTAGATATTTGGTTGTGCAAATATTCCACAATTTAGAATTTCATTTTATTGTTGATGGGTATTTGGGATAGTTGAAGAGTTTTTCGCCATTATGAATAATAAACATAATGAATATGAACTTTCTTGTATATATTTCTTGTGCATCTGCATGCATTTCTGTTTGGTCTATCTGTAGAAGTAAAACTGTCACATTACAGAGCTAATACAATGGTTATTGTCAAAGGATTTTCCAAGGATTGTATCAGTTCACACTCCAATAAGGAGTGTAGGATAGTCATGGTTTCTCTGCATTCTTATCAACACTTAGTATTTTCTTTTTATTGTAGCTTCCTTCAGTAAGTTTAGTGTTATCTCACTTCTCTGCCTGGTGACAAGTGTTGTTGAGCACCATTTCATATACCTACTGGCCATTTAGATTTCTTCTTTTTCAAAGTCTGTTTCAGTCTCTTGCTTTTTTTTCCTATTGCATTATTTGTCTTTTTCTTATTGATTTTTGGGAATTTTTTGAAGAAAATTGTTCTAGGTACAAGTTCTCTGTTAACATTTATTGCAGATATTTTTCCTCATACTCCATGATCTGCTTTTTCACTGGTGGCTTTTGATGAAGGGAAATTCTTCATTTTATTGTAGTCCTTTTTAAAATCATAAGTCCTTCCCTCTATTTTAAGTGCTTTTAGTGACCTTTTAATGAAACCAACTTCAGAATTCTTCAGTTTTATTCATGATTGAGGGGATTTGGAGATTTCTGGTCTTTTATTCTAATTAACTAGTCCCCTTAAATGTGTAGCTTTGTTTTGGTTCTAACCCTAAACCTGGGGTGGGGCGGGAGTGCTTGCTAGAATCTCTTTCTTTAAGGTCATCAGACTCCATTTTTTGTTTTCCCAGCTCTAAGACTGTTAAAATCTCTGTTCACTCCTTGTAAATCACCTTTCTGTAGTTGACAGATATCTTAAGGGAGAATGCACCCCCAAATCAGGCTTCATCTTGAACTTCCATGCTCCCCCAGATGAGGCTTATATAACTTCTCACTGCTTTGATATGTCTGATGCCTATGCAAAGGACTTTAAACAGTTTTTTTATCCAGCTATTCTACTTCTTAGCTGGGAGTTAGTTGATGTGAACCACCTGTTCTGCCATGTACTGAAAGTGGAACTCTGATTGTCTGATAGAAGAGTGGATAATTTTTGTGCCATTACATTAGGAATTATTAAGTCATTTAAGAAGCAGCATCTTGTTGTCTTGTAAGAAGCCCTATCCAAGTTCATGTCTTTACTCTGTGACAGGGCATCCATATATGACTGTCATAGTCTTTGTCAGCAGTGGGGCACTGACTCAAGTGAAGAAACTTTAGCGTTGGAGTGATTCTGGTGTATATTTGTTAAAATATAAAATTTAGGTGAAGTAATACTTTTTAAAAAAAATATTTATGTTTTGAAAAACAGGAGAACTTCTGAGACTGATTAGAGGCATTGTTCATAGGTAGAGTGGAAACTATGACCAGAACAAGAATGTTTTCAAATGTGTTTCTATCAGGCCAACATCTGTTTCTGAACAACTAAACAAACTTCCCAGATGCTTGTTAAAATTGTAGATGTTGAGATGAGTTATTATCCTAAAGTAATGGATGAAATTTAAATAGTATAAATTAAAACATTTTCTGATCTTGTTTAATTTATCATTTGTATACTTATGGAGCAACTGTCTTTCTGTATTTTACTTCTTGAATTAAAATATTTAAGTCCTTTTGAAAATGTGGAAATAGTGTTTCAAAGATAGGATGCATTTGCTAAAATTCAGTGACCATGTCAGATAAAAATGCTCACTATAATAGAAATAGATGGGTGCTTCTTCAACATGGGATAATAATATATCTGAAGCAGCCCAAAAGCCAATGTCTCACTTAAGCGGGTATCACTAAAGGCATTCTCACTATCAGTACCATTTCTCTTCAGTATTATTGTTAAGTGCTGTTCTGGAACTGCTGGTCTATGTGGTTCATTTAATTACTTTATCGTTTTTTTTTTAATTTAAAGAACAACATTTTATTCTGTTCCTCTTGTGTATAAAATACTAGGAAACAGTTAAATCAAGGATTTGAAAGATGGTTGCTTAATATAGTTTTAAGCTATAAAAGTCAATTATTTTTATGGAAGCATGTTACTAACCTTACGTAGCTTCAATTGCAGTTCAACAGACATAGCAAGTAACACATCCTGTGTTCCTTTTACTTGGTATCAGTTTATTTCATTCAATTCTGTTCCTTCTAATTTATTTTATGTTACTTTCCTTCCTTCTTTCCCATCCTCTTTCTGCTTTTCCGACAGGCTACTACAGTCATATCCCAATTGGTCTCTTTCCTTGGTCTATGGGATAATAGACAGATGAAGCGATATAGACTAGTGATAGCTTCTAAAATGTTTTAAGAACTGGTAACAAGGTATGAACTCTAGTGCAAGGTATTTAGGTTCTTTCACTAGTCACGATCCTTAGCCATACTAACCTGCCTGCCATTTTTCATTCCAAAATGCTTCTCTATTTTATTACTTAAAACCCAAACCTATTTTTTATATTTTAATGACATGTTTGTCTCTTCAGAAAAATATGAATCACTTCATGCATTTGTGTGTCATTTGGTGCAGAGCCTATGCTTATCTTCTCTATATTATTTGGTGTCACGAGCCATCCATGGGCTGTGTGTGTGAGCTATACACATTTGAATGTATGAGAGGACTGGTCTGGCATTGTGCAACAAAAAATGTGCCTTTCCTTTCTCTCAGCCTGTGATCCCACATAGCAACTGAGATGGGTGTGACTTGCCAAGATGTCAATTAATCTACTGACCACAAGATATCACCAAGCAAGACTCCACCTTTTGAAACCCTACCCTTGCCTTATTTGGGTGGAATATTCTATCGAATGTCTTCTCCTCAATAAATAGTGGAGTTTAGGGTGTGCTCGCTCTCTTGCTCTTTCCAGCACTGCCCAGCATGGAGCTGACCTTTGGGGTCACTGAGCCCTCCTGCCTTTGATCTTAGAAACTCATGTTCATGTGCTACAGGTTTCTTCACCATTTTCTTAGTTATTGATACAGCCAGCTCCTTTGAACACAGCTCATCTTGCCAGCCTGGCCAGCTGGTGACAATTTGAGTTTAGATGTGTGCCATAAAGAAAGCACTGATTCAAATATTTATTGAGAATCTACTCTGTCAAGCATTTTTTTCAAATGCTGGAAACAAAGTACTAACCAGAATAACAAAAAAAGTCATTGTAGTCTCTTATAGAATATGATATATATTTGAACCAGAAATCCATTTTGGTGCTGTTTTTACCATAGACATGATTCACAGGTCTGGGAATCAAAGGGATGGTAGCAGGAAAATCTCTCATTATTAAGCCAAATAACACAGAATTTTTGCTTCTCACAGCCACAGTGTTGGGCTTTATTGATTTGAAGATTAGAGATCTTATTTTCTGTCATATCCTGTGATGTAAATAATTTTTTTAAAAAGCAGAGGCTGAGATAAAATCTTATTTGCAAGTAATTTGAGAATTGTATATGATTGTGCGAAGTAAGGAATAGAGAGATATTAAATAGGGAACAAGATATACTACTCTACTTAATAACTTGGCTCTGTGATGACCGAGGCATAAATTCATAATCATTCAGCACTTGTAAGAACTGACTCATTGGCATTAACTCCATGTACTTACCAGTTCTGCATGTGTGAGAGTTGAGCTGGTTTTCCATGATGTTCCCTCCATGGAATCAGAGAGACCCAATGGCAGGACACAAGAAGCACATGGAACATGTCTGAGGTAATGCTGTCAGACTAACTACATGCACAAGGCTGGTGGTTGAAATCTATGCAGAACTGCTTACTTCAGCCATGTTTGATGTAAAAGATAATGGCCGAGAGAATTTCCAGTGGTACACAAGAAGTATCTGATACAATGCCCAAAGAAGGAATGATTCTACCAAATCTACCAGTTGGCAGTTCTTTATGTCACTAAACAATAAACAAGGGGGTTACTATATTGCCAGAGGCAATTCAACTCCAACTAATAATGGAAATTTGCCTTTTTCTACATCATGAGAAAGAAGAGACCATTATGATATCCAGGAGATTGGTGGGGGTGTCATAAGTAAATGTTAATGGAAAACCATTACAGTAACCCAATAAAGGGAAATATAATGAGGATTCAGATTCCCTAGGAATGAAGGATGAATCTAGCTAAAGTGATAATAAAGGAAACATGGAATAGGTGTAGAAGAAGGAATTATAAATATCAATTTTGTGTTTTCATGATCAATTTTAGGGTAAGGAAAAGCTGGCTACGAGGTAATCTGACATAAAGACTAGTTGGGAGCATGGTGGTGATGGGTGCTATTAAATTTTTCCTAAAGAGGTAAGGAGCTAGAATTAACTCAGTGCGATACAAATCCCTGGGTTATGTAGATATCTATGCAGGTGTTATAAAATTGCCTCCATAAAATGCCAAGTCAAACAATTAAAATTTGTTTTAAAAATATACCACATATGTTTAGAGGCAAGGGAAGGTGTCCCAAAATCAAAAGATAGTCATAAGTATCTCAAAAGCTTGATGCTCACCAATTGTATTTTAATCTGAAGCAGCTTATGAATAGATATAATAAATAAAGGAAGTTAAAGCAAATGAGATGGTCTTGCTTTACATACAAAGCCATATGTATGATTTTGTGGTTAGGATACTAGGGAAGGAAGTGGTTTACTTGGGAGGCTCTTTTAGTAGAAACCCTTTTTGACTAGCATTGACTGGCAATTGGAAACCCTATTGATAGTTCCTTTCTACCTATTTGTAGGAAGACACTTGTGCCTGGAAGTTGCTGTTGGGCTTTAAAAATAATTAGACATGGGCTATAGACAGTGGTCAGTAGGCAGGGTAAGCTTAACTTAATTTTGCCAGTTTTTCCCTCAGCTCTGACTTAAACTGTTAACCCAAGGCCTGAAATTACATGGGGATTATATATCCCTTTATGCAATATACAATTTGTAACTTCCTTGGTCACCAAAAGGTTAGGAACAAATACCATTATGGGTTTGCCATTGGGAAGTTTGGCGTATAGCTATTACATTTTACTATAGCTTCCAAATCACCAATAAAATATGTTTCCATGGGGCTGGGGCTGGGGCTCAGTGGTAGAGCGCTTGCCTAGCAAGTGTGAGGCACTGGGTTTGATCCTCAGCATCACATAAAAATAAATAAATAAAATAAAGATATTCTGTCCATCTACAACTGAAGATATTTTTTAAAAATGTATTTCCTTATGGGTCACTGCCTCAAGCTTTACAGTTTTCTTTATTCTAAATGCCCACTTCACTCATCTGATAAAACTGAATATGGAATTTTTCAAGAAGAATTACACACACATGCACTCAAAAGACATCACCAAAAAAATTTTTTTTCATTAAATTGGCCTGAAACACACACACACACACACACACACACACACACACACACACACACACACCTACACACACAGTTTTTCATTAAATTGGCTTGCATTTTCATCCAGGAGAACGCCATTTCACAGTTTACTATTTATTTTTCATATCATTGTCTATTTAAATTTAGACCCACACTTTATATTCCAGAGCAAGTTCCTTACTGAATCCTTTATCAACTCTTGCTAACTGCATTTCAAGAAAATATTAAAAAATTTTAAAAACATTCCTCTAGAATAACCATTTTATACCACATTTTGAAAGTTGTCCGAAAAATCAAACATTTGAAAGTTATGAGTAGAAAGAGGGAAAAAAAGAAAGCACACTTACCTTATTTGTAGCAGTGGCACTGGATCCAGGGACCGCAGGCACATTTGTCACTTGAACTGAAAGCTAATTATTATCTATGAGTGTCCAGTTCCCTTCCACTTTGTAAGTTTGGAAGTGATCCTTCAAAGTTCTAAGGTAAGGATCCCGGAACAAGCCACACACACAAAAAAAGTAACTGGGGGAGGGTTATGGTCCTCTCCCCTATGTTCTCTGGGTTCTGTGTGGCTGTGATAATTACAAGGATCATGGGTCACTTCAAGGTTGGTAGAGGATGTGGGTCCACCCTTGGAACAGTTCCTCCAGCGCAGGAGGTCACTGAGCCCTAACACAGCAGAATGATACACCAGGTTGCCAAGGCAGGCTTTCGAAGGGATACAAAGTCCGTGGTACATTTCTGGATTCGACATTAGGATGGCTGTTGGCAGTCACCTGCGTGGAGAAGTCCGAGGCTGGGCATCAACAGTAGCAGTAAGGCCAGCGGCAGTGGACAAAGCCTGGGGGGACCCTGCTGTACAACCCTGGCGTTGGCGACAGTGCAGGCAGCAGTGCAGGATGGTGCTGCTATCAAGCCATGCCCATCCATACAGGTCTCCTGGGCTCCAGCGAGGGCTCCGTGGTGGCTCCAGGCCAGTGGCTGCAGCGTGGGACGGACGACACTCCCCGCTTGCTCTTCTCCCTCCTTCAGGCCAGCAAGAAGGCCACCCTTACCAATGCAGCTCATGGGAGCACAGCCGGCGGAGCAAAAGCATCACCTGGGCTTCAGACTGCAGGCAAGGAGAGAGGAGCGGGAGCTTATGATATGGAGATGGTGAGGTGAGCTAGCACCAGCCTTGAGAGTGCCAGCACCCGACCCGGCCAGCGTGCCCTCAGTGGGCGTGGAGTCCTGGCGTGGACCTACAGGAGGGGGAGAAGCTCTCCAAACCCAGGGTCTTATGCATGCTAGTCAGGTGTTCTAAATTTTAGAATATTAAATTGATTGTTTTTATTATATCAAAATTCGTCTTCAAAAGCTGTTAAACTGAGACACACTTAACCAGGCATATGGCATATGCAGTAATCCCCGTGGCTGGGGAGGCTAAGGCAGAAATATCAGGAGTTCAAAGCCAGCCTCAGCAACTTAATGAAACCCTAAGCAACTTAGCAACACCCTGTCTCTAGATAAAATTTTTAAAAGGTGGGGATGTGGCTCAGTGATTGAGTGCCCCTGTGTTTAATCCCTAGTACCAGAAAAGAAAACAGGCATACTTCTGATGAACAACAACAAAAAAAAAATGGGCAAATACACCTTACTATTATTGAATCATGAAGAAATAAAAAAACCTGAGGAGACCAATAACAAGCAGCAAATTTGAATTGTAATAAAAATCCTTCCACCAAAGAAAAAAGCTCAGGACTCATGACTTTATTGTCAGGTTTCATAAAACATTTAACAATTCCTTATGTTATTCCCAAAAATTAAGAGGAAAGAATTCTTCCACACATATTTTATGAGGCCAGCATTACCTTGACCTCCAAACTGGAAAAAATACAAAAAAAAAAAAAAAAGAGAGAGAGAGAGAGAGAGAAGAAAAAGAAAGAAAATCTCAGATCAATATTCTAGATAAACATAGAGGCTGAACTCCTCAATTAAATATTAGAAGATCAAATCCAACAGCAGACTGAAAATTATCACAATGGATCAAGTGGGATATATCCCATAGGTTCAAGGATGATTCAACATACACAAATAAATAAACATGATACACTATGTTATGATTTAGATATAATGGTGTCCCTCAAAAACTCGTATGTGAGACACTGCAAGAAAGTAGAGGTCAAGTGACCTTGCTTCTGGCAGCAACTGCTGAGGCTCCTCCAACCTCACTGCCTCCATTGCTCCCCTCCAGCATCCAGGGCTGCTCTACATCCCCAGCCTCCTCCTGTCCCTCAGGCCCCTCCACATCTCACTTCTCCTGGAGCCTCCTGCACTGTATCTCTGTTGAGGAACCTAAATGGTGGTGAGAGCTGGGCTTGGGTTGTGCACTCCCTCTCTGAACCTGAAGTCATAGTTTAAGGAAATTGTATCTATATTCATTCAAAACGATCAACAGGGACTTTCAGGAGAAAAAGAATCTACCAAGAGTTAAGAGGCTAGGCAAATTCATGCACCCTTGAGAGGCATTAGGACCAAGCACTCAGAAACATAAGCCTGGAAGTCAGAATTCACCCTCCTGATCAGTGATCTTTCTTAAAATAAAAATATCAAGTGTCAATGAGATGACTTGAAACGGAAGTTTCCAAATACAGTACAAACCCAACAAGCCAGTAGGAAGCATTTGGGAAGCAAGTTGGTAACTGAACCAGCACACAACCCAGCCTCAAGCTCACATGCCTTGGGCTCAATAATGCAGATGAAGCAATCAAAAGAAACTCTGTTCACTTGGCTACTTCTAGAAATTGTAAAGCACTTGAAAGGGGGAGGAGGAGAGTGTTTACCCAGTAAGGTAGGATGAGCCCATGAAATGTCCAGTGCAATGTGATATGAAAAATTTTTTCAGACCAAGGGAGGAAACACTTGGGTGATAAAGAATGAAGGTGAAGAAGCAGTGAAGCTGAACAAAGTGGGCAGGGCCATGGTGCAGCTGCAGAGAAGGCCAAGGGAGCAGGAACGGACCTGCCTATTAGATGGATTTAGGCCAAGGTACCCCGGGCTCTGCACATTTCTGCTTCTGAAGACTTGAACGTGGGGTTGTGTGCACTTGTCCATAGGTACATGTTCATGGAATACTGTGTGCATTCATTACCTGGGTCTTTGGTGAACATCTCTTTGTCTGCTAAAAGCTGGAGAGAGTATTCCTTCCCACTTAGGGCTCAGCTCTTACACATGCCCTGTGCCTCCAGAGCCCTGCACTGCTGCCTGCCACTCCCTGCGGCTCTCTCCCAGCAGCCCTGGAGCATTCTTCAGCAAAGCTCCATCCCTAGCAGTGCCCTGGCCAGGCCTGTGTGCCAACCTCAAGCAGAGATGGCCACAGAGCTGGCACCATCACCCTCCTGGCCAGACTGGGCCCTCCCTGAGCTGGGAGACGGCCTGGCCTCTGCACAATCACCCAGCCTAAGCAATGGGACTGAGCCTCCTTATGGGTGTTCTGGAGGTTACAGGGGAAGCTGGGTAGTGGAGGTTGGAAGGAAGAGGGAGAGAATGTGAGCACAGAGCAAGTGGGGGGTGTGAGGACAGGAACTGCAGGCTGCTGGGGAGGTTTCCAATGAGGGTGCTGACTTGAGGGTGTGAAGGCAGGAGGAGCTCCCGGCTCCACCCTGCTGCTAAGACTGGGGAGGGCACAGCTTTTATGTAGTGACAGCACCTTTTATTCCTTGAGTCTAGCAGGATGCTCAACACACTTGATGTCTTGACCATCTGCCTCCAGTCTAAGGAAACAGTGATTGCCTCAGTTTCCAAATGGCAAAGGAATCTCAGGTACTTGATGTGACTTTTCCAAGCAGCAAGAAGCAGAGCAGGTTCCAGAACCCAGGCCCATCTGCCTCCAAGCCCATCCTGTGTGTGGTACCAACATCACCCTCCAGGGAAAGTTGCAGACAGGAGCTGGTCAAGGAGGGGCTGGCTCCTGTCATGTTGCCTTTAAGGCTGTTCTGTCTGGGTGTTCCAGTGAGATGACAGGTGTGATCTACCAAACAATTGTCCCCAAAGGACACCCATGGGTTGGTGGGCTCTTTCAGATACTTGGACATATCTAGATTTAAGTTAAATCTAGAAGCACACAGGAGCCTGTGTATATAGAAGAGAGTAAGGTGCAGGGCCAAGGGTCAGTTCAAGACTAAAACCAAAGCCCAGACTAAGCCCAGGGCTGAGCTGAGGCAGGTAAAGACAAGGCCAAATTTCAAGATAATTACCAGGGCAACCCCTTCACCCAAGCCAAGCTCAGCTAGTAACTGTGACAGGCAGCAGGGCTAGGTGTGGTGGTGCTGAGTACTGGCTTCCTCCACAGGCAGGTGTGGAATCAACCTGGGCCCTGATGCTGGCTCTTGTCACATCAGTGTGTGAATGTTTAAAGAACATATATGTATTTGTTGATTTGTGGTACTAGGTGTGGTTCCCAGGGGCACTCTGCCAGAATTTTTTTTTTTTTCAAACACAGGATCTTAGGAAGTCATCCAGACTGGCGTCAAATGTGTGTTCCTCTTGCCTCAGCCTCCTGGTAGCTGGCATTGCAGGTTTGGCCATGCACCAGGCTATATGGACGTTTAAACCCAGTGACCACACTCAGGGTGGTACACACTGCAGGGTGAGTTCTGAGGTCTCATCTGGAGTGAACTTCTGACAGGTTCTAGGAGCCTCCTGAGTCTTTAGCCCATGGGGGCTGGGGTAGTTTTTGTCTTTGGCTGGGAATGTGGCTGCAGATTGTGCTCCTGACCAGGCCTGAGATGATGGGTCCAGTTTATAGACGAAAGGGACAGACCAAAAGATGGGACAAGTCCATCCCAGAACTAGAAAAAAGGACCTGGCCCATGTGGCTGGAGGAATGACACTGACCTGAGAGGCACTTGTGCCCCTGCATGGAAGAAGTGGTTGTAGTGAAAGGTAAATAAAAATATATGCTATCTCCCAGATGCAAAGGGAGCATTGGCTCTTTTGGAAAACCCAGACCACAGATGTCCCCAACTCTCCGTGATGATGGCCTTGCTCATAGGTGCCAAGTGGAGAGAAGTCAATGGCCACATCCAGCACTGGTCAGGTGGAGTGGAGGCACCTACCAAGTGCCTTCCAGGTCAGCTATGGCAGCCAAATGTGCAACACTTCCCTGATTCTGATGGCTTCCATTTCCCTGCTCACAGAACTCAGACACCGCCGAGGTTCAGAGGTAAAAGTCTGGAGTGCTCCTCCATGTGGGCCATGGCTTCCTCCTGCTCTGATCTTCTCCACCTTCCCCAAGGTTTCCACAGCATTGTGTGCTATTTTGTAACAAAATGAAGAAAGGATTTAATTGCAGATAGAATGTTTTCTCAACCACCCTGAGTGTGAGTTAACATCCAGGATCACCTGGTCACTGTGATGATGCCACATTGACTTCACTATTGGGTCCTCTGGGAACCTGTCCCCTATCAGAGATGGACTCCCAGATAGATGTGCAGGATCCACACTTTTGAAGGTGGAAGATGAGGCACAAGAGATGTGGGAGCTCCTATCTGTACCACTGAAGAAAGGGTCTGGGTTTGGGGACTACACTCAGGAGCATGTACCCCAAGGGTGAATGAGGGGAGTGTAGGGGGCTCAAATAGCAAAGTTCTCCATGCACACAATTTCTCAATAAAGAACCCCACATCTCTCAAGACTACAGGATGGACAATACAGGGAAATATGATGGGGCACAAATAAATTCAGAATATTTCAAAGAAGCTCCATATTTCTTTTTTTCTCAGTCCCTGTCATTTCCTGCCATCTTCCCAGTTCCCTGAAGATGAACTGTCCCATGCCCAGGATGGGAGCTTTGGCCGGGCTAGGAGAATTCAGGGCTGGATGGATCTCCCCACAATGACTAGCAGGGTCCCCCAGATCTACACATTTGAATCTCCCAGCTTCGTTCCCGTAGATGGCAGTGCTTCTGTGGGACAGCAGAGGCAGATCAGCTTCTCCCTGGTGTCTCCTGGCTTCATTCCTGAAGACCGCAGTGCTTCTATGGTCGGGTGGAGGCAGATCAGCTTCTTCTTCCATTTTGGCCAAATTGAGATTAAATCCATTTTTCCTTTTTATATTGTCTTCTCTTATTTCTGACGCTGGTGAATGCCCCAATACAGTCAGCAGAGACTCCAGATTGTTGGGCCCCAAGAATAGAAAAGGTTTTCCCCAATGCCTGCTCCCCTTCTGGGACTCCCAAGGGTCCACAGCCTGCTGAACCTAGGCTGCTCACTGAGGCGCTGTCCATGTCTTCTACACAGCTGATGGCCATGACCAGCCTGGGCCTGTGGTGTTCTAGCTTCCAGAGTCCCCTCAGTTCCCTCCTGGACTCCCCACCTTTCTTCCCTTTTCCCCCTGTGCCAGGCCCCCAGAGCAAGTTCTCCTAAGGGCATGGAGCCCCCACCTGCCCAGACCATGCCAAGCTACTCCTGGGCTTCAGGGTATATCGCTACACACAGTTAGGACTAGAGGGAAAGTTCAGAGAGGAGGGTCTCTGAGCCCCACCCTGGAGCCCCACCCCCTGTTTCATAGCCCCCTTCCCATTCTGCATTCTAGGAAGCAGCAGCTGGAGTCCATCCCACTAGAGAAAATGGAGGATACCATGCAGCTTGCATGAGCTGAAGCCCTTGGCATCTGGGCCAGCAGAAGTAAAGGCTATGAGGGTGAGGGGTGGAGGGAGCCCACAGCTCTAGAGCATGAGGATGCTGGGTTGTGTGGTATGGCTGCTAACCCGTGGGCTCCCAGGTATGGCCTGAGCTGATGGTCAGTGAGAGGGCTGGGCCCTGATCCCTCAATATCACCAGAGGTAGCTGGGGTGCAGGGTGGGTGGTCAACAGGGCCCAGGAGGATGAGCCTCAGGGGAGCGTGAGGCCCTCCTCCAGACCCCAGTTTCCCCATGGCCACCCCACATGACACAGGGACCATGATCTGAAGCCTCAGGACATAGGGACACATGTCCATACACTGACCATATAATGAGCCACAAAAACACTTCAATAGCATTCAAAGAATGGCGTGAGTGTGTAGTGTAATGTGTACATATGTGGTGTGTGTGAAGTTTGTGTGAAATGTTTATGTGATGTGTACCTGCCCTGTGTGTGCTATGTTTGTGTTGGATAGTAGGGTGTTGTGCATGTCATGTGTTGATTGTACAGGATGGTGTGTTTTGTGGCTTGTGAGTTTTAGTACTGTGTGTTGAGTGAATGTGTGTGACATGTGTGTTGGGTTGTGTGTGTGTTGTGATATGTAAGGAGGTGTGTATGGGAAGCATTCCACAATGCCCCTCACCCTGACAACCCTTACTATAATTAACCTGAAACTCCCATCCTATTTGTAACATAATTTCCTGTTTTTTTCAGAAAGCTTTTTACACAGGATATCAGACAAACATCTGCAGGGGGCATTGTGGTTGGTACTTTCCTCTTACTTAAATACCAGCTTTGCAGAAGAAGAAGAAAAAGCTGGTAAAACCTCTGTCTAGTCTTTAAAAAATGGAACAAAAAGCACTTGTCATGGAAACCTTCAAACCCCTCCTCCCACTGAGTATAAGTTCAAAGAATTTCCAGACTCAGGGTCCAGAGCATCTTTTAGGTGATAGCCCTCTGGACCCCACCGTCAGTAAACCTGCTTCTTGAAAAGTCTTCAGGTATCTAGCCTCTTCTGTTCTGGATAATGTGCACCTGGCATGTGCGTGTATGCTTCCTCCCTCAATTCCAGGGTGACAGTGCCTTTGCAGGGCCAGGCCCTCAGGATCATGGAGATCAGAGCTGTTGCCACCCTGCCCTCTGGTGGCGAATGGCAATTACCGTGATGACAAAGTTCCCTGTGTCCACAGCTTGTGGCAGACAAGGAACCTCTCTGAGACTTACATATAAGTCAAGGTCCTTGAGATTGAGAAGTGTCAAGATAGCCATCAGCTGGTGGTTCCAGTGCCCAGGAGGAGCGTGGCTTCCTGTGGCCTTATGGAGGACTTCGCCAATTTCCTCTGGGTTCTTGTCTCCCAAATTTTGAAGAATAAAATCCACAGACAATCATGGAAGAGAGGAGTACAAGGAGCAAGATTTACTTAAGGGAGAAGGGATAAATCTTGCCATGTGGGAGGGGCCCTGACAGCAGAGAAACCCACTTTGGTGTGCCAGCTTAGGAATTTATACATGGTTCTGGGTAGAGCATGGAGCAAAAGGTATGTTAAACCGTCATCTTATCAAGGCCATAGTCTTACTTTCCCCCTGGGTTCACCCCACTTTCTTCCTATAACTTCCATCTGGGTTCACCTCCATCTTCAGGTTTCCACCTCTGGGAGAAAGGAGTTGGTTAGAGATGTTAGTTCCCACAGGGGAGCCTCAAGGTCATTTACATTTGAAATATGCCTTGATGGTGCTCATTAATACATCTACACTTAGCCTCCTCCGGGTGTACTTCCCATGTTTGAAAAAAACTAACTAAGATATTCTTATTCTATGTTATCACTGTTCATGTTCTTGCTCAGAACTCTTTAAAGGCAAAAAAAAAAAAAAAAAAAAAAAAGATTTTGTACATATGGGTTCTTTCCATTGTTCTTACCCGTATTTAGCTCTACAATTTTTATTCCTTGTTTTTGTTAGATTCCTGTAATTAAATTTCCCCCTGTGAAGGATATGGAAAATAGAAAAGGGGAATGACAGTCCCCAGGAAGAAAAGGAGGACAGTGTGACCCGGGGAAGGGGGGGGAAGGCAAACTATGGGCCCCTGGGCTCATCCTTTCCCATTGAGTGACATTGGGTCTTTGGTGGAGGAGGCAAACAACAGCCTCTGGACTCTGGACTTTCATCCCAGTAAAAATGAGTTTCAAGCTTTTACAACTGTTTGCCTGAGTTCGATTTTAAACCTATACAACTAGTTTCCTGATTGCTCAATGGCACCTAATTATTAAGTCACATTAAACTTTCTGCTATGATTAACTCTCATTAAACCCTATAAAAAAAGACCCCTCATGTGACCAGTCGCCATATTCTCCACTGAAAATGAGATATTCTGCTGTTGCTGAACAAAGACTGCTTGCTAATCTGTTAAGATCTGTTCCAGTTTAGTTTATTTTGGCTTACCTCCTGTGCATTTAATTTCTCCTTCCCTCTCCCCATTCAATCCCCCTTACTGGGGATTTCTTACACACCCTGTGACCTCATCATGTATTCAAACCCTTATTCTGGGGATTTCTTGCATATTTTAGGTCCCTGTATGCTCCATCTCATTTAGGGATTTCTTGAATACTCTCCCATACTGATTTTCTGTGTGTGATCTTCTAACAGTGATCCACTTCACCTTCATATAGCACTGGCTGCTTATTTTAAGAAGGATGTGTTTTTCTTTTCCTCTTCTCCTTTCTCTCCCTCCCTAACCTGGGGGTGGAGAAAAAGACTCATCATGTTCTCCATAGGAAGGAGATGTCACTTGAAGAACTGGGAAGTGACTGTCTCTCCAATTGACAAGTGAATTTCAACTCACCATCAGGGTGCACCTGGACCCACTGAACAGCTTCTTTAAAAAGCCCTCTGTTTTCCTTGTTGGGCAGAATCACAGCCTCTGGGACAGGAGTCCCCTGTGTTTGTCCTTTGTTACCAAAGAAATAAAACTTCTTTGCCTTTTTCTCAAACTACATCCTCCATATTGGGTTGACATTGGGGACAAGGACTGAGTTCTTGGTAACAATCTTGAGTTTGTGAGTCACACACACTCACAAACTTCTGAGGATGGGCCAACCACCAAGCAGCACTTCTCCCTAAAACCTGAGAATAGATTTTCCTACCTTAGTCTATGAATAGAATTACTTGGCCACCTGGGCATTTGCCTGGGCCCTTTGCCTGTGTCTCTGATGCACTTTCAATTTTTGTTGGGTTTGGGGTCCTTTGTCGGCCTCAGGGAGGGTAGTTTCCTCTCTCCTGCTCTGAGACCACACCAACAATGCAGCAAACATATCTTTTCCTAAGAGGAGGGTCCCCATGAACCCCAACTGGTGTGTGAAGCCCCACATTGGCTGCCAAAATCATTAGAAATACCAAGGTGCTGCAAGAAGTAAAATGCATGCTCAAAAAGTAGGTAGGCAAGGCAAACTTTGCTTCTCGAGGAGGGCTGCTATGGAACCTGGTCAGCAAGTGTGCCTTGGTGGGCAATCAGCTGGTCTCCAACCTAAGGCAGCAACACCCTTCACTCCCATCAGAAGAGTTCGGGTTACAATCTACATGGTTGGCTAATTTTAAAATTAGGGCCACCAAAAGGGAAGGGCTGCCTAGGATCCAATAAAGGCTGAATATCAGACTGTGAAAAAGAGGCATCAGCCTTTCTATTTCTCACACTCAGGGCATCTTCCTGTGGATCATCCTGCCTCATCCTCCTGGGGCTGAGGCCAGAGGCTGCCCAGAGCCCTGTTACAGAAGGTTTAAAGGGTCTTTAATGTGGACTCCCACAGTGACCCTGGGGAGATGGAAGGCAGAGCTCTAACCAAGAGGAGGCTGCCAGGTAGGGCCACAGGGGGTGTCCCTGGGGCTGGGTGACGACCCTCTGGAGCTACAGGGGGCTGACAATGGCTCACAGGGTAGGGGTAGCTAGGTTTTTCCTGCTCTCTGTTGTTGGTTAATTTGAACAATTTGGGTGGACAAAGGGGCATAGGACTGCCCCTAGTTGTCCTGTAATGGGCCCTGGGGCTATTAGGGCAGAGCTTCGTGTTAACAGGAGGAGGAAAGTGGTTGGGGACTGAACTTAACTGCTGCTCAAGGAGGACACTGGCCACTCCAGTTGGAATCTCAATATTAGGCCGAGACAATGCATAAACAATAATAAAAACCCAGCTCCGTCTCCCTACTCAGGCCAGGGTGCTGAGTGCATGGTGAGGGTCTGGCAGCTGACATTCAGATGCACCTGCAGCCAGTAGGGCAAGAGTCTGAGCTGGAAAGGTTCCAGGTTCAGTCACAGTGTCTCCACCCCATGTTCAGTCTCCCTGCAGTGCCTGCCTTGCAGCTGCATTGGGCCTTCAGGCTGGTGAGCCCCTTGTTGGAAATACCCTGTGCTGCAAGAAATCAGGCACTGCTCAAGTTACTCAGCAAGGCAGACATTACTTCTGCAGAAGGATGTGCTCTGGAACAGTTCAGTGAGAAAGCACCCTGGGGTGGGCAGGCTGCCTCTTTTTATCCCTAAGGCAGCACAGCCCCTTGCTCTGATAAGAAGCCCTCAGGGCCTACCATCTATGTGATTGGCTCAGTTTAAAACTGTGGAAAAGGGAAGGGCTGTAGTTAAAATGGCAGCAACTGGCTCTTACACCAGACTAGCTAAATACTCATTCTGAAAATGGACCACAGGACTTTGTGTTTCTCACACCTTCACACCCATCCTCCCTGCCTGTCAACCCCTGCACAGTCTCACTGTCCCTTTGAAGGGTAGTGCTACTTATGGAGGACTGGCCCACTGGCTGAGTGACTGTCCTCGCAGACACTGCCTCCGCTTTTGCTACTTGAGCAAAGGTGACCCCCTTTGGGACAGTTACTGGGGTCACTGCTAATTTTACTATAGCAACCACCAACGCCTCCTGACCGGACAGTCCCTGTTCCTCTGGCTGGTGCAGTCTCCCTGGCCAGGCATGGGGGCTGGCAAACTCCACCCACAGTTGGCCCTGGATGAGGCTGTTTCCTGGATGGAAATGGGCTGGCCGGGTGTGCCACAGGCTTGGAGAGCGACCACCTTACAGGGCTGTCCAACCATTGAGTCGCATCCCCAGCCTTTTATATTTTGAGAGAGGGTCTCCATTGGTTGCACTGGCTGGCCAGAACTTGAGATCTTTCTGCCTCAGCCTCCCTGGTGGCTGGGATCACAAGCATGGCCAGGAGGAAGAGGCTCAAGAGCAGAGGCATTCCCTCAAGCTAGCGCCCTGCTGGTCAGGGTCCGAAGCCTGGGGGAGGGAGCTGCAAGTCGCCCTGTCTTCATCCCTTGTGGGTGACGCCGCACTTTTTGCACCCCAGTCTCATTGTGAAGCCTGAGCGGGCGCCATAGTAGACAGCAGCCCTCCGCGGGGTCCAGAGGGGAGCAGGGAAGTGGGTCGCCGCGTGCTCGCTGCCTAGCGCCCCCTAAAGGTTCCGAAGGAAACCTCGCGCGCGCCCCCAACCGTCGAGAAGGAAACCTCGCAGGCCAGAGGACGGTTCTGGGAGGAAACCTCCCGGACCAGGTGGGCGACACCAAGGCAAGTTGTGGGTTTATCTTTACTACTATTTATTTATTATTAAGTTGAAATGGAAAATAAGAGGATTTTAAGAGAATGTCCCGTTTTTTATTTTAAAAATATAATTTTTATTTTTTTCTAATTAGTTATGCATGACAGTGGAATGTACTTTGATGTATCATACATAAATGGAGTCTGATTTCACATTCTTCTGTTTGCACATGATGTAGAATCCCACAGGTATTATAGTCATATATGTACATAGGGTAATAATGTCGATTCATTCTACTGTCCTTCCTACCCCCAGACCCCTGCCCTTCTGTCATTTTTGACAAACCCTTACACTACTGGTCAGGACAAGATGCTGAGGATCCTTTAAAAAGCCATCAGTCGTTGAGTGGCACTGGCCTGTAATCCCTGCACCTTGGATGGCTGAGGAGGAAGATCACAAGTTTTAGAGTAGCCTGGGCAACTTCAAGAACCTGTCTTAAAATAAAATAAAAATAGGTCTGTAACCCAGCAGTCAGTGCCCCTGGGTTCAATCCTCAGTACTACTAAATGAATTGATTAAATAAATTAAATAAAAATAAATAAAGGAGAAAATCTTTGGAGCTGATTTGGTGGCAGTGCTACCAGAACAAAGAGAATGTTGAGCCCCACAAGTGGCTGCAGGACTCCTGTGGGCCCAGGACACTTGAGATAGGAAGCCCAGGCCTCTGGGCAGGCCCAGCTTCACCAGAACCTGGGGTTACCCTAGGCTGGAGGCCAGAGGCTGCCTGGACCTGTGTTTCGGGGTTCTGGGCTGAAAGCAGCAGCCCCTGGGTTGCACACTCAGGAGCTGTGTGCAGTCCCTACCTGCTGGCAGAAGTGCCAGACCAGTTACACCAAAGTGTGGTCTTGTGCTACGGGTGCTCCAGGGGTGCCAGGAGGAAGAAGGTGAGAATTGGATTGGGGGTGAGGAATCCCTGGGGTGACAGAAGGCTCTTTCATGGCTGCTTGTCAGGAAGCAATCCCCAGGGAGCCAGATGTGACAGGCACAGAATAGCAGAGCTGGCCCACAGGACTAGAGTTAGAGCCCTGGAGAGGGATGACATGTGGACAGCTTTAGGAATCTGGAGACATAAAAGAATAAGTTGCTCTAAACAAGGTTCCCAGGCGTAACACTAGGGCAGTCCCTGGGTCAGTGGCCAGAGCCTGCCTGCCCCCCACTTGAGATGTGATGCTTGCTCCAACACACCCCTGCTGTTGAGGTCCCCATCGCCATCATCCTGAGGCCTTCAGAAGAACTGAGCTGAGGCAGGTGCCATGGTTTTCCACCTTCAAAACTGAGCTAATTGGCCTCTTCTTTTCATAAAGTTAGCTGCACTGGGCATTTTGTGCAGTGATCCAAATCTGACTAACATGCAGCCGACATTCATGCTCAGTTCCGCAGGCTCATAGTCCAAGGTCATAGCACTGGAAGACTTTGTGTCTGGAGAGGGCCACTTTCTGGTTGGCAGACATCACCTCTGGCTGTGCTCTCACATGGCAGAAGCTGTGCTCCTTGGGCCTCTTTCAGGAGAGCACTAATCCCACCCATATAGCCTCTGCCCCCCTGACCTAATCCTCTCTCCAGTGCTCCACAAATTTCAACATTCAATTGGAGGAGGGGGTCAGCAAGCATTAAGGCCATGTAGTTCCTCCCAAAGTCCACATCCTTCTCGAACATGTAGAATTCATTTGTTCTCTTCCAGTAGCCCCAAACACTAATTTAGGATGAACAGGTTTTCAGGAAATGCCTGGGGACTGAGAAAAAAAAAGTCTTAGAAATTTTCGAACTTTAAATGGGCACCATTACAGTCCACTCCCCTCCCCATTCCCATCTGTTCCTCAGTCTTGAGGGCTCTGGAGTGCCATCATCTGACTGGCCATTTGCTGCTGGGCTGCAGTGGGAACCCTATCAAGGCGCCTGGGGCAGAGCAGATTTTTCTTCCTGAACACAGAGCACTGTCACCAACTGCAGAGCAGGAGGCAAGAAGGAGCCCAGGCGCAGAGGTGCCCAGGAAGCCCAGTGACTGTGCCTGGTGCAGGATGCCTCAGGACTCTGGGCTGACACCAGTGACTCCATTTTGATTCTGACAATTTCCTCCTCTTGAGGGGCTTTCTCCGAAGACTTTGCTGATCTTCCACCAGGTGGTTTGGTCCCTCAATGCCGAGGTGGATTTGCCTCATCCTTGGTCTGATCTGGTCCCATATCAGAGGGGAAGTCAGTGTGGAAAGGCCCTTTGGGTCTAACTTGGGTGACAGAGAGGGTTAGAAGGAGTGGTTCTTAGGCTGAAGCTACCTGGAACCCATCATCAAGTTACGTTACAGGAGCTGTCCACGGTCCTGTAAGGCGATGCAGACGCTATGACTCAGAGTTTTGTCCCTGTGACAAAACACCAGAGAAATCGACTTACAAGAGGAAGGGTTATTTTGGCTCATGGTTCCAGAATTTCAGACCATGGTCACTGGCTCTATTGACTCTGGGCCCCAGGTAGAACATCATGAGGGGGAGCTCCTGGCAGAGGAAAGCTGCTGGCTTCTTGGGGGCTGGGAAGGAGAGGGAGAGGGAAGGCTTGGGGATGAGATCACCCTTCCTCTCCCTATGCCCCTCATCCTTCCTCCCCACCTTCCAGTATTCTCCTCCAAGATGACCCAGTAAAGGACTGATCCGTCAGCGAGGTCAGAGTTGTCTTGATCCAATCACTTCCCCCAAGCCCCACGCTGAACACTGCTGCCCTGGGGACCAAGACTTCAACACAGGACTTTGAGGGGACAGTTCAGTTGCAAACCCTCTAATGCCTACCATGTGCACACTCCAGATGGACCAGTGCCATGTGAGGTGCAAATGCTGGTCACTCACCATCACCAACAACAACATACAACAGATTTGGGTGTGAAAAGGTCAAGATTTCTGTTTTTTGTTGGGTCCTGGAAATTGAACCCAGGGTCACTGTAGCACTGAGCTGCATCCCCAAACCTTTTCATTTTTATTTTGAGACTGAGTCTCACTAAGTTGCTGAGGCGGTCCTGAAATTCACAATCCTCCTGCCTCAGCCTCCCGAGTCACTGGGATCATAAGCATGTGCCACCTGGTCTAGCTTAAGATTTTTGTTTTTGAATCCTGCAAGATTTTCCTAGAACACCAGAGGGATTTTAAAAGGTTCATTTTAAAGAATCTAATATAAGCAAGAAGTGATAGAAATAGAGCAGCAGCTGACATTTTGCAGAGAAGTCCCTGCCGTCCCTGCTGTCCCTGCTGGCATTGGGCCACATAGTAAAGGGTTCTCAACAGGCAGAAAGGGCCAGAGCTGTTGCCTCTATCAGAAGAGCCTTCATTAGCCCACCTACCACAAAACAAAAGATGTTTCCCTCAAACTGACTGCTACCTAAAATAGAAGGTGGCTATTTTAAAGCTTAAGTATTCAATAACTTGTCCTTATACAAATTATTGACTTCCAGGGCTGGAGGTGTGGCTCAAGCGGTAGCGTGCTCACTTGGCATGCATAGGGCCCGGGTTCAATCCTCAGCACCACATACAAACAAAGATGTTGTGTCCGCCGAATACTAAAAAATAAATATTAAAAAATTCTCTCTCTCTCTCTCTCTCTCTCTCTCTCTCTCTCTCTCTCTCGCTCGCTCTCTCTCTCCCCCTCTCTCTTTAAAAAAATTTATTGACTTCCAGATATTTTAAAATGTATGACAAAAATGCTCCTTAACTATCTTAAAGTTACATTGCTCAAAGTCCACTGACTATGTCTTTAATATGAGATTGCTTTCTAATTAAAGTCTTTTTTATCCTAGACACTTAAATTACAATACTCATTCTCAAACTTATTAGAAGATCAGATAATCCTTGATGTTGTCAGTGTTTTTCTGTACCAGGAATCTGTGAACCACATGGAACAGACCCAAATGCAGTACCTTTCAACAGACTTCAAGAAGCCAAGTACTTAATTCATACTTAGTAGAGGATGGCTTAGTATTTTAACTAATTTATAAATTATTTGGATGTTTTACATCTATTGCATATATTTATAAACATTTATCCCATTCTTACCAAATTTATTTATTTATTTATTTATTTACTCACTTACTTTTGGTACTGGAGATTGAACTTAGGGTCATTAACCCCTGAACCACATCCTCAGCCTATTTTGAACTTCATTTAGAGACAAGGTCTCACTGAGTTGCTCAGCACCTCACTGTTACTGAAACTGGCTTCGAACTTGCAACCCTCCTGCCTCAGCCTCCTGAGCTGTGGAGATTATAGGTGTCTGCCACAACAATGGGCCACCATTCATTTTTGAACTCATGAAATTTGAGATACATAGAAAATACTTTAACCTAAAACCCTAAAATCACAGTAATAATCCTTAAACAGGAAACCCCAGCCCCAAACAAAAACAAAACTAAATAAACATGTTACAGTTTTGAAGAAACCTTTATTTTCTCTAAAAAATCTAAATTAACCCATTTGTCAGAGATTCGGCTACGTTAAGATTTTAGCCATGAGCCAAAGCACCATGTATGTAAGTACCAAGTCTATACACAGGCAGTTAGATCTGAGTCATGCTGTGATCTGCTGAAACAAGCTGCAGCGGCGTGGTCATATGACTTCACTTTAGAATCCTATGTGCAAGTCTTTATCAAAGTCTTCCATGCCCAAACAGTTGATTTATTTCCTTCCTTCCTTCCTTCCTTCCTCCCTTCCTTCCTTCCTTCCTTCCTTTTTTCCTTTCTTTTCAGAGAGGCGATTTATTTAGGAAAGCAGATTCACATTCAAGGGTGTAGGCTAGTTAATTTGAGGACTGATGGACAGTCCCCTTTGAGCAACGTAACTTTAACACAGTTAAGGAGCATTTTAGTCCCCTTGAATAAGAGGAGCTTACCAGCAAAGGAGCAGAGAGGGCCCTAGAACCAAAAGCTTCCTTTGAAACAAAACAAATGTATAATTTAAGTGTGCAAAACCAAAGGATGAATTTGTCACTAAAACCCCCAAACCCATAAGCACAAAAGGACAAAAGCGAGGCAGCCGTGGACATCCTAGTGAAGTTGCTCTGGGACTACAGAGTTTGTAGGCACTAACTACCTGGCTTTTCAGGACTCCAAGACTTATAGGACTTTTAAAGAATTCAGGCCTGGAGGAAAATAGGCCTGGGGCTGAAGGTGAGGGCAATCTTTTAGGTACAGAGCTGAAGTCCCTCTTTCCTTCCCTGTTTCCCTCCTTTCTCCAGGTCCTTATTTCTTCTTTGCTACCTCACTGTGAGACCGCTGTGTGTCACAGTCCACTGACAGCTGTCAGGACCTGGCCTGTTAGCACCCTGGAGGGAGCATCTGTCTCTTCTCTTCAGAGTCCCAGGAATATCAAGTTAAGTTTTCAGCAGGACTGTTGTCACCAGGCATCATTTCCTCTAGCCTCTGCCAGTCCAGCACTCAAGATAACAAGGCACGTAACTCTGCGCACCCCCAGCTGGTGCTGCTGTCCTGCAGCCAAACCACTGTCCCTGTCCATCCCCATGGGGCCCAGACACCTCAGGGCTCCTTTAAAACCACAGCCCCCTGGGGAAGTCTGTGGCGGGGGTGAAAGTTGGTAATAAGGACATGCCCCAGCTCTGTAGCCCTGGGGACACTGGGGCTGGCCTGTGGGGAAGAGACACAGGCTCTGGCCGGTTACAAGTGCCCCTGGCTGAGGAGCTTGAGGACTATGAGAGATCCCGGGCCTGTGGTGGGACTGTCTTCCCACCCTTCAGTGAGCACCACACAGGAGCCTATGGGACTCCTGTCGGGGTCAGAAGACCCAGTGCAGCATGGCAGTCTGCATGTGCCTGGGGAGGGCTGGAGAAGGGGAGAAGAGAAAGGAAAGACCCAGGCTTCCCGGGGCTGAGCACAGAGGAAACAAGGTTTAGAGACCAGGTGTGGGGTCCCTATTTAGAAAGCAGCAGGCAGAGATGCTCCTGGCACCAGCAGGAACTAGATGGGAAACTGGGACTCTCAAACTCCAGAGTTACACTGTGACCCCAAACCCCTGATGCCCAGGATAGCACCCCCAATGGAATCATTAAATTCAAGGGTCAAGAATCAGAAACTGAATTTGACCAAGGATCTTCAGGTCTCAGACTTGAACCATTGGGGGCAGAGGTCATTAGGTCCAATGAAACATTAGACTAGAGGACAGTCAGTCTTGAGGGCACTGACACCCTCTCCAATGAGCTGTGCCTGCCCCTCCCCCACCCATTATGACATCAATAACATCCTGGATACAAAGGAGAGAGGGTGGGCAGTGCTCCAACAGACTACCTGGAGACACTTCTCAGACCACCAGGGAGAGGACACAGTGAGGCACAGGACACGGGGCCCTGTTTCCATGAACAGAGAAGAACCCAAGAAACGAGGAGATCTGGGCCAATGTCACATCAGAACAAGAGACATCTGAGAACACCGAGTGCTGAATTCACATGAGGAATAAGATATTAAGTGCTGACAAAGGAATTTCCCCAGCAGTACTTAGACAACTCAGGGTCTTGCAAATAGTGCCCTATGCACAGGAGTAATCAATACCCCCGGGATATTAGTGATAGAGATCTTTGCCAAGCAGTGCTCAGTATCCTTGGGACACATAGAAGGCATATCCCCATCACAAGTGCTATTTCCTCCTCTCGCACCCTGGCCCAGGTAAGATAGACATGGGGCTAAGGGATCCTCTGTGAAACATGCCTGGGACTCTGAGCCCTGTGAGTGAGCACCCCTCTCCCAGAAGTGCTCACTCACCAGGGTTCCTGCTGGTGAGCACCCTGAGGCCCCCAGTGCTCACGCTGGGGTCCTGGGGGTGAGCGCCCCTCACCCAGCAGTGCAATGGGCAGCCCTGAGTGTGGAGGGGAGCTGCCCTGCCTCCCCTTGGGGGGCTCAGGCTTCCTTAGTTCCTGGGGGTGAGCACCCCTCCCTTCAGCAGTGCTGGGCCTGGCCTGCTGGCTGTGGGTGAGCACCCCAGGCAGCCTCCAGTCCCCAAGGCGCTCTGGGCCCTGATAGTGAGCGCCCCTCGCTCGCTGGTCCCCAGTGTCCTCTGTGTCCCGAGGCTGAGCGCACCTGGCTCAGTCCCCTCTGGGCCCTGATGGTGAACGCCCCACTCCCGCCGTTCCCCAGTGTCCTCTGTGTCCCCAGGCTGAGCGCCCATGGCTCAGTCCCCTCTGGGTCCTGAGGGGTGAGCGCCCCTCGCCCAGCAGTGCCCAGTGGGTCTCCTCTGGGGCCCCTGGGTGATGGAGGGGATCGGGCTGGGGCCTCTGAGCTTTAAGTTTCCAGACTCCAGAAGGTGGGCCACCTGGGGACTGGCTTTGGGAGGGAAGGAATCAAGCCACAGACATGACCTGCCTCTGCTGAGGGGCCTTTTCCCAACAGAATACTTAGGGGGAACTAACATGAAGTTCTCATGGAGGGTCCTGGGTGGGCTCCTGGAGAAGGCCATGGGGAGGGAAGGGCCCCTGCTCAAGGCTCCCAAGGACAACAGGAAATCCATGAAGTTGGCAGAGCTATGCAGAGCCCTTGGGAGTGGGTATGCCAGTCCTGCTGCGAGCCTTCAGTATGTCAGGACAGAAAGAAATGTGATGATCTGTGAACCCAGGCAGAAAAGCACTTATTATCTATCAAAGTTCCCCACCTGCAGATAGGGATCGCTCGTGGGAGACGCTGTGGGGAACCCACATCAGGGGAAGCTCTCACTGAAACATGGTGGGCCTTCCTCCTTTCTGGGACCCAGATACCACTGCAGAGAGTTGTGTGTAACCAGCCTGGAGCTCCCTTAGGTTGGGAGCTGGAAGGTGGAGTGGCAGCCACGTGAACTTCTGGAACCCTACAAGGTGTGGGCAGCCTCTTCAGGGGTCTTTGCTCAGCCCTACTCAAAGTGGGGACCACCAAGCTTCAGCCTCATGCACATGTGATACCAAGTGTGTGTGTGTGTGTGTGTGTGTGTGTGTGTGTGTGTGTGTGTGTGCGCGCGTGCACGTGCCCACTGGGAGTCCTAGTTGGCATCAGTGTAGGTCTGACTCTTACAGTTTCCCTTGACACTAGGCCATTTTGAAGAAAAGTCTCTGTTTAACAAGAAAAGAGGGCTGAGGCTGGGCACAATGACCCAGGTACTCAGAAGGCTGAGGCAGGAGGATCAAGTTTGAAGCCACCCTGGGCATCTTAGAGACACCCTGTCTAAAATCAAGAAGAGGGCTGAGGTGCAGATCAGCAGTAGAGCACTCCTGGGTCCAAGCTCCAGTGCCCTCCTCACCCCGACAAAGGAGATGAGCTGAAGGGAAAGGGACTCATGGCCAGGTCCAAAGCAAGGTGGGCCCAGGCTGAGAAGTGCTCCTGAGCCAGGCTCTGAGAAACAACACCAAGAGGACCTCTCTGCCTGTGTCACTGTGATGTGAACACACCATTACTTTGGTCTTTGAGGAGTCTGGGGTTTAGAAATGCTGCCCTCGGAATCATCTTCAGAAACTGAGGAAGGAAGAAGAGTGAAGTGGAGGAGGAGAAGGTACCTGGGCCCTCTGTACCTAGGCACGCCCAGCTGGGGCTGCTGTCCTGCAGCCAAACCACTGTCCCTGTCCATCCCCATGGGGCCCAGACACCTCAGGCTCCTTTAAAACCACAGCCCCCTGGGGAAGTCTGTGGCGGGGGTGAAAGTTGGTAATAAGGACATGCCCCAGCTCTGTAGCCCTGGGGACACTGGGGCTGGCCTGTGGGGGAGAGACAGGCTCTGCCTGGTCACAAGTGCCCCTGGCTGAGGAGCCCTGGGAACTATGAGAGATCCCAGGCCTGTGGTGGGACTGTCTTCCCACCCTTCAGTGAGCACCTCACAGGAGCCTATGGGACTCCTGTCGGGGTCAGAAGACCCAGTGCAGCATGGCAGTCTGCATGTGCCTGGGGAGGGCTGGAGAAGGGGAGAAGAGAAAGGGGACACCCAGGCTTCCCGGGGCTGAGCACAGAGGAAACAAGGTTTAGAGACCAGGTGTGGGGTCCCTATTTAGAAAGCAGCAGGCAGAGATGCCCCTGGCACCAGCAGGAACTAGATGGGAAACTGGGGCTCTCAAACTCCAGAGTTACACTGTGACCCCAAACCCCTGATGCCCAGGACAGCACCCTCAATGGAATCATCCAATTCAAGGGACAAGAATCAGAAACTGAATTTGGCCAGGGCTCTTCAGGTCTCTGACTTGAACCAGTAGGGGCAGAGGTCATTAGGTCCAATGAAACGTTAGACTAGAGGACAGTCAGCCTTGAGGGCACTGACACCTCTCCAATGAGCTGTGCCTGCCCCTCCCCCACCCATTATGACATCAATAACATCCTGGATACAAAGGAGAGAGGGTGGGCAGAGCTCCAACTGACTACCCGGAGACACTTCTCAGACCACCAGGGGAGAGGACACAGTAAGTCACAGGACACGGGGCCCTGTTTCCATGAACAGAGAAGAACCCAAGAAACCTACAAATCAGCACTAATGTCACAAAGAACAAGAGACATCTGAGAACATTGAAGGCAGAATTCACATGAGGAATAAGAAATTAACTGCTGACAAAAGACCTTGCCCAGTGGTACTCAGTCCCCTAAGGGTCCTGTGAATGAGTGACACATGCACAGGAGTACTCAATCCGCTTGGGACATTAGTGATAGAGCCCCTTATCAAGCAGTGTTCACTATCCTTGCGACACATGGGGGGTGCATCTCCATCACAAGTGCAATCTACTCATTTCACAGCCTGAACCAGATAAGAGAGACTTGAGGCCAAGGAAACCCTGGAAAAGGTGACCTGGACTCTGAGCCCTGTGGACAAGCACATCTCTCCAAAAAGGGCTCCTGTCAAGGCCACCTGGGAAACTTGGAGAGCACCACGGATACTTGCTCTTGGCCCACACTCTGTTCGGCCTTTGGCCTTTGCAGTGGCCCTTCAGGCAGGCTGGTCCACAAAACCTGCGAGCCCAAGACCACTCACCCACCATGAGGGCATCTCAACTCCAAGGGCACACCCAAGGACCAGGACACATCCCGCCTGACACACCACTTTCTGGCCTTTCTGGCCTTGGGGCTGTGCTCCTGTGCAAAACTGGCACTCGCCAAGGATAGCAGAGGTCACTGGGACCAGTGGATGCAGGGTCAA